>NC_138146.1:35452623-35965123 GCF_964199315.1 Orbicella franksi
TTTCGCATTTTTAGTGACACGCCATCTGAGTTATTCGTGTACGGTTAATAAAAGTTCAGTCCACTTAGTAGCATGTTTGTTCGGTTTTCAACGACCTGAGCGTGCTGTTGTACGTATGTCTGTTGCGAATTAAGCCAGGAACTAGTGAGAGAGATAAGATTAAATTCGACTCTTGTATCCAGCTGCAGAAAGAAAATTGCTTTTAAATACAATCAAGTGAGAAAAGGACGAGAGGGCATCCATAAAGATTAATGGGACAGAACGGACAAAAAATGTTACATAATGCCGACAGATAGTGCCGATGCCGATGAGGATGACGATGAGGATGAGGATGAGGATGAAGATGCTGATGCGGATGACGATGCCGATGACGATGCCGATACCAATGCCGATGACAATGACGATGAGGATGGCGATGCCGAGGAAAATGACGATGAGGATGCCGATGACGATGCCAATGCCGATGACAATGACGATGAGGATGGCGATGCCGATACCAATGCCGATGACAATGACGATGAGGATGGCGATGCCGAGGAAAATGACGATGAGGATGCCGATGACGATGCCAATGCCGATGACAATGACAATGACGATGAGGATGGCGATGCCGATACCAATGCCGATGACAATGACGATGAGGATGGCGATGCCGAGGAAAATGACGATGAGGATGCCGATGACGATGCCAATGCCGATGACAATGACGATGAGGATGGCGATGCCGATACCAATGCCGATGACAATGACGATGAGGATGGCGATGCCGAGGAAAATGACGATGAGGATGCCGATGACGATGCCAATGCCGATGCCGATGTTGATGACGATGCCGATGCCGATGCCGATGCCGATGACGATACCGATGACGATACCGATGCCGATGACGATACCGATGCCGATGACGACGCCGATACCGATGACGATGGCGATAGCGATGACACTTATGATGATGATATAATAATTGTTCTATGATAACGATAATGGTACACAGTGATGATGTAGGCTCTGATGGCGCACCTTAATGACCTCTGACGTTTGTTTCGTTTCACTGCCATTTCCGCTATTTAGAATTTCGGGCTCGTGACTTGCAAAACGCGCAGCAATGTAATGAAAGTGCATCAGTTTTTGAGCTCCTCGACTTAACCTCTAAGAATAATTCAGAATCTTGGTCACTCATGAATAAAAAGCTTCCATGGAGTTGATCATTTTGGAAATTTGTACTTTGCAGGTGTGGCGATTCATTGCTTCAACTGCGACAGTGAAGTTTCATGGGCTGACTGTGATTTAGATTTGAATGAGACAGAAAGGACGTGTTCAGGATCGGATAAGACCAGATGCATAGCCGAAATGTCCAGAAAAACTCCGAGAGACAAGACGGAATACAAAAAAAGCTGCACTACACGGTTGTACAATCCGTGCGATGACAAGCGAAAAGAAGACTGCCAAGCCACAATGTGCGACAAGGATTTGTGCAACTTCGCCCTCTCGCCAGGTGCCACACTTTTACCGGCCGGGTTCCGTTGTTATAAGTGTGCTAGCACAATTTCGTGGGAAGACTGCGACCAAAACGCCATCGAGGTTTACTGTGGAGTTGGCTACAGAAAGTGTTTCAAACTCGAGTTTAAAAAGTCAGGTTTAATAGAGTACTACAAAGGCTGCACTGTACCACTGGCTTGTGGTGACTCAGCTGCTCTAATGCCAAACGCCGAAGACAGAGGGATTTTGTGCTGTGGTCAAAATCTTTGCAATGGAGCGGGCATCACGACAGTTTACTTTGGCGTTCTGCTTCTTGTCAGTATGATCTCCGTGTTCACTGTCTGATGTGGCGTTTTAGACTGGTAGAACAATGATAAACAACCTTTCAAACTCCATAGCGGACGTAGAAATAGATAATTACTTAGAAAAGCAGTGTAAAATATTGTTTCCGGTACAATACATTTTGCTCAATCAGTAAAGTGTTTCGTTTCCCATTGCCCGACCGATTCACACGTAACTTGTTTTAAAAAGGGAAGAAAAATAAAATGTCTCGATTCATCGCTTACTCTCTTCTTAATGAGCTAGGCGCATTTCTGCGGTTTTCATTCACTCAACCAACCTCGTACTGACCGTACTCAGAGTGTTCGTTCTCCTTGACCAGCGGTCAGGAGATGAGCGACCCGATTGGAGGCCCAATAGTATTGGTTTTCCGGTTGATTTGCGCATGCCCAGCTGGCAAACATGTGGCTCGAATTGTTAGTGCTTTACTTCATTCTCGTCCCCAGAAGCCGCGCTCCTTTTGGTCTTCTGTTAGTTTCCATTTTTTTTTTTTAACCAATCAAAATCGAACTTGTAAGGAGAGTCGCTCGCTCTATCGAGCTTGTGCTTTAAGAAACGAAGACTCGAGGAACGAGACGGTCGAGTTGTCTCGACACAGTCTCCCTTTTTCTGGGTCATTACTAACATTTTTAATGAGCTGTTTATCAGTGTTCCCTTATAACAGGATCGATGAAAGCATTTACATCGGTTATTTAAACTTGAAGTCCGGTGAGTGCTCAAAGATCCTGAATGAAGCTCAACTTGTGAAATAGGATCGACGCAGGTTCGACGTTTGTTACCACGCTGGAATAAAGGACGTTTGCGCTAATTGTTTCTGCGCATCCTTACTGCGCACGCAAATTCACACGCCACGTCATGCATGAGAGCGCGCGCTAAGTAATAAAATGAACAATGATAGGACAGATGGCCATTGCTAAAGCTTTGCCTGGACTTAACGATCTTTGACGTTCTGTGACCCCTATTTTTCTTTTGATGGATCATTTTCTTTACCGATTTTCTACGTTGAGCGAAAAAATGAAGAAAATCTATCGACTAGAAGTTTGAATTTTTGCAAAATGCACTATCGAATTCTGTTTCTTTCAGCTCGTCGCTCATCTGTGCGACGGTTTCAAATGCCTCTTGAAGGGTTAAGTTTTGTGAAAACGTTGGTGACATTTGGAATTATTTACGAAACAGACCTACTTCTTCAAAATATATCTAAGATCGTTTGCCTCCGTTGACTCACCTTCGATATTTTTAATTATAAACCCCTGTAGACAATGCTGAATTACGTGCGCCAGTTTTTCAAAATCAGGGTAGTTTTCCACATGCTTTATCTCTGAAAGGAAGTCGATGACCCCCAATTGTCATTTCTGACACAAGTAACTCCTTATCTGACCGCAGTAAAAACTTAAAAAAATCTATCGACTGGAAAATTTTAACACAACGTAAAATGTAAACACAACGGACTTCTCTACGGTCGAACTCGAAATGAATGATGAAAGACTGATTTATTTGACATTAAATTAAGGTTAGGAGTATCAGGAAGTCGCTTGAATCATCCCGTAAATAGGGAAGCATGCAAAGTCCAAAATCTTCTGCAGCCATTTGAGGTAGGTAATTATCATTTCCTTGTCATTTCCTCAGCTAATAACCGGAAAAACTACCCCCAGTTTCACAGTTTAACGGTCTTTTATAGCATGTCGAAAGATGGCATGTCGAAAGATGGTCGAAAGATGTCGCGTATGTACGTAACACTGAAAGAGGTTGTAAAACACGGGAATAAGCGCGTGTCCCCGCTATTCACTCAATGCGCGGCTAGTTGCTGCTAGGACTTGCCAGCGAAATGCCGAAATACAGTGCTCGTTGGGCCTTACTTTGGCAATCAAATGCGAAAAATAGAAAGAGAAGACTCGCATTACATACAGTTCTGAGAAAAGTGTATCATAGAAGACAGCTATTGCTCCAAGTGGCATGCTTAACCGTGCTTCTGTTAGTGAACAACAATGGAGCAGCGATCTTGAGCAGCGGTTTTGATGTCAGCAATGACTTTCCATAGCTCGCCATTCCCGGTAGCGAAATTGTCTTTGTACAGCGCATGTTCGTCAGGAAGGCGGGGAAACAGCGTTTGGCAGATGGGGGAGTATATATTTTTGTGACGTTTGCCCAATCCATCAAATTTGAATCAATTATTTTGTAATTTGCATGATTTATGAATTGAGTTCAGCCCATGTTTAGAACGGCGTTTGCCGAAACGCCGAACCACTGTCGCATTATCCGACTTGGCAAGTCGAACTTATGCTAGAGTCGAACCATTAATTTGAGTCGAATTTAATTGCGGCAAACGTCGCACCATTCGTGCGCCTATTTCAAAATTAATTGGTTCGACGAATTAAGTTCGACTAAGATTCGACGTTTGCCCCAGGCCTAAGGCGACTCTTTGTCGCACCTATTTTTAATTTACTCGACGCGACTTGAATTCGGCGTTTGCCCTAGGCCTAAAATCAATTATAACTTTTAGGCAAATAAGCAATTACCTAGCCTTTTGTTGTTGTTTTTTTTTGTAAAAAGGCACTGATCCTTTGTGGAAATCCGATATGGCGGCGGATTAAGTCGATGTGTGCTTTTTGATGCTTTATTTCTTTAGAAAGCTACGCATTCTAGCATTCTGTTGCTAGTTTTTGGCCTAATTTTGGCAATTTTCAATGCATTGACAGAATGATTTCTATTCACTTCAGTTTACTCCAATCTAAATCCACTATTAAACGTACGAACAGCGAACGGGAAACGTCTAGCCTCAAACCGCAGTTGGACGTTTGGGGTACACTTAGATCTAAAGGTCTCGAATGACAATCACTTTCGACTTCGGCTATCGCCTCTTGGATCAACAGCCACTTTGACAATGCTCTGACGAAATTCATGACCAATAACAGGGCAGACGTATTAAAAACTAACGTCAATTTGTTGTTATGCAAACGGTTTATAGGAAAAGCAACATAACCTTATTCAAATGCAAGATAATAACTGTAATCAATCTTGTCGACAGTTGAGTTGACGCGGAGTCATGTTTGGCCAGAATACGTCCGAGTCTAAACTGGTTGATTAAGGAAAAAGAAATGATACAACCCCACTTGCTCTGCAGCAACCTTGGTTTTGGTCACTACCAACCTTAATGTTTACGATTTTCTATCTCCTGACAGAAATAGGGCATGGGGCTCACAAGAGACTCGAGGTGACGCAAGAACGCGATTCATTGCTTGCGTGGACGAATTACGCGGGCGTTTTCCTCGCGCGTGCCGTCGTCCTGAGTAGGCAGCGTGAAGAACCAGACCAAGCTACATTTTATAAAGCTAAATGAAGTTTCTTTACTGAATTTAAGGCCCTATTTCCCTTGTAGGGAAAAGGACACGATGATGGATGACTGAATTGAATTCATTACGTTAGGGTCAACATCACAAAGGCCACGTTTAAACTTCAATTCTTGTTCGGTGGTTTGCTAGCAAATACAGCAAAATGTAACTACCAAGAATCTGTCTTAAAGGTTGACAAAAAATCACTATGATATGCTTTCATTTAACATTGCTCAACTCCAATCCTAAGGTTTGTAAAGAAACCTGATCAATGCTAATCAATGATTAAAAGACGATCGGGTTTCAACCTTCATGTTAAGAGTGTTTTCATGCTAATTTAAGTAACGTTTGCCCTAATCATAACCATTGTTGCTTTAGCTTGGTTTACCGTTAGTTCTGTTGTGTTTTTACAGCTAACCAAACAATTATTTGAAGGCTCCTTTACGTTTGAAGACAATTTTTCAACTTGCCAAAGATGATATAATATATTACAACTCGGCACTTTGAAGTGACGTGAAAATGAAGAAAAATCCGCTTAAAACTAGTCTTCCAAATCAGAACCGACAGAACCAAAGGGTGAATCACCCAGACTCAATCCCCCCAAGGCGACAAACAGCCAGAAACGCAGTCAAAATGGAACATACGTTCTGAAATTAAAGGGCCTGTTGCACTTTACTACGCATGTGCGGCGATTTGATGTTTGACACAACCTAATAAATAGGTAAATTTAGCCAAGCCTAAAAGCGGAGCTCCTGATTGCGAAAGCGAACCTTAAAGAAAAAAGAGGATTTCTTGAATCAGAAAAAAGATCAATTGTGAACATGTAATCGTTCAGCATGTGGTTTCACTATTTTTTCCAGTTAAATTTTAACAAACTGACGAGACGATTGTGCAAGGAATATGTAGGAAGAAACGTCAAAAACGCGCCAGGGGTTAATTTGCGCCAAAATTTTGCCTTTGCACGTACTCCCTCCCTCTCCCCCAAAGTTATAACCTGGCTTTAGCCCGCGATCCAGAAAAACAAACCAGTCATTGGTCAGCGGTCGATTTCAAGAAAAAAAAAACACGCGACTTCTAAACCTGAGCCCGCGACATGGTCACGTAATATTGGTCAGCGGATAGCGTGCTTTGACAGCTGTCAATTAACTATCGCATGGATACTCAAAATCAAAGACAGCTGTGGTAATGGTGCTACTCTCTTATTTTTCAAGGTATTGGCGTGTGGACGTACGTACGTACGGAAAGTCAAGAGAACCAAAATTTTTTAGATCGATGGGTCACCAATTTTCTAAGGTATGGGGCTCCGCTCGCGCGCCTTCAGCGTGAAGGAACTCCGCTAAAAACTTGCGCAATGTTGCGCCGAAGACGACGCCTAGTCAAAAAAGAACTTATATTTTACCAGCGAAATCCGCAATTGTCTAGATCTGTTCCGTAATATAATGGCTCTAAAAACGTGCTCAGGCTAAATATGCAACGACAGCATTCAATTCCAAATGGAAATACGGAAAATTAGTCGTCCTCGTTCGCGTTCCTCAGACGACGCAGAACTTGGTCATTTCACGTTCTTGTTTTGCAATGGAAGGTTAAGAAATGTACAAAGATTTATAACGCACGTGCACAGCCCTTGTTCTGCTCACTAAACCTTTTGTTTGGTGACGTTCTCGTTGCCGTCGTTGTCGTGGTTTGCTTGAGCTCCCTAATGATGTACTTGAACAGTTGAATAAAGAGTATCGAAACGTAATTGGTTTCGCATTTTTAGGCTTCACGATTGGCTTAAAAGATTGGCGCCACTCTTTCATCCAATCAGAAGTAAAACCTAAACCAATATGTTTTCCCGCGCTTGGCGCCAGCTACATGTATCTACTTAGAGTTTTGATTGGTTCATTGTATTGTCTGTGTCCTTTGTGATTGGCAGAAGGTATTGCTTTGGTTTGGGTTGACGACACTCAATTGAAAACCGACTCTAAGGTACCTTCAGTAGGACATAATTGTATAAATTTGTGGTACATCTGTGTCGTACTCTAAAAGGATCGATTGGTACAAGATTTCAAAATAATGGAAAGAGAATGGTTATCTTTTTGACCAACCTCAATTTGCCAACCGCTGATCCAAAATGCGATATAGCCACCACACAACAAAAAGCAAACTTTTTGACTTTAGAGCTTAGTTCTTCGCTGGTCTGATTTGAGAAACGGCTGTGCTCGCCTGTGCGAGAACTGGGTTCTGGACAGTGGGCCTAGACAGATTCTGCTCCGCAACTTTTGAGCAACTTTTACGATTTTGATCAACTTTTTCGATTCGCAGCAACTTTTCGGAGAGTGAGCAACTTTACAGCATCTTTTCTAAAAGCTAACATATTTTTGGCATATTTTCGCTATTTCGAAATCACATTCATAAGTAATTGATATTTTAACACGTTTCCTTTAGAAATTCACGAGAATTTCACTAGAAAATCTCTTGCGTTTTGATCGGTATCTTGTGTTAATAGATTTCAAATATGGATATGCCGGATTTGATTCAGTTTTCAGAATGGGTATCCTGTGTTAATATTCCAAATATGGTACAACTAGCTCAAAATGGCGAACGGCAAGGTGCTTTCTTCTTGCGATTTTGAGCAACTTTTGGCGATATTTTTGAGCAACTTTTTAACATTTTTTGAGCAGAATCTGTCTAGGTCCACTGGACAAGTACAGTATTAGGAATGTATGACCGCAAATGGTGCGACACTGACCGCGTGATGAAAACAAAACGGAAGCCTGAGGACGACAATGAAATTTGGGTGATTTCAGTCAACCGGCTGTTGACATTCTGGTGAATTTGATATGAAGATATGATTATTAAAATTTATTGACGGCCTCTGAAACTGCTGGGAACGTTCCAGTCTGAAAAGAACAAAAATTTGAAAGAATGAAATAGTAAACAGCATTCGCTTTTCAAATTGAAAAATGAATCAATAAATGAATAAATTAAAAAAAGCGTTGGGGCTTGACATCAGCCAAGACTATGACACTCTTGTATAAAATTTGCATTACTCAGTATACTTTTTAATTTTTTTTTATTGTTTTTTTTTAGCCCGTGCATGACAACCGTCGAAACGGCCAGTGATCAGCGCCACATCATCGGCATAAATAGTTATCGGGAGATCATAGACGCATGATATATTTTTCGTACGAATTGTAGGTTAATAATTAATGATATGGACTACAATATGGACTGCTTTCAACCGTTAGGTAAGATGGTGTTTATTTACACTTTTTATTTATTCTTGCGACTATAATTTACATTGTATTCAATGACATAACATTTTTGATGGTATTTTATAACAAAATTTTATGCGTCTTTACACATAGTCTAAGCACTTTGGAATCTTACTGCTATAAATGTGATTGATTTGTTATTATTATTTATAATTTTAGAGATCTTTGAAATGACTAATTTGTTAATTTATGCAGTATTTCTTTTGTGCACTTTTATCTTATTTATTTTTTAACGGACGACCGACTCAGTCACAAAACATTCCATGGGGAACGCCTCAGTTGTCTTCATTCATTTCTTAAACTGAGGGCAATTTAGACTACTCCAATATTTAATGGCAAATTATTCTCCCAATGTTAGACTGCTTTATTCTCTCTACCAGCAGCTACAATTTCTGCGTTCCTGATCAGCTATTAGATTCTCGAGAAACTAAAAAAATCTCACTGAAATAGGAAGAGAGAAGACGTCAGCAGGCATTAAACACTGACAATGATGATTAAATCATTCTAATCTTCCCACGAGGGAAGAGACAAAAACTATATCCTTGCTCGTACAAGATAATTAAAAACACCGATCGATTTCATCTGTTTACACCTGTTTGAAAATTGACGTCGAAAAATAGTTTAATATTAAACCATTGACAGCAGATCGCCTATTCAGATCATCGTTACTTTCGTTCAGTGACACATGCTGGCCGTATGGTAAAGGACTCTCTGTTCAATACCGCAGTTGTTGACTTATTTTACGCCTATTCTATCGCTGGTTTATCGTGGATTTCAATCAGAGGGATCAATGAGGCTCAGTTTACTATCAGCGATCTGTTCCATGCTTCTACTTGCATATGTTTTGCACTTCGGTAGGTACTCAGACTGCCCCCCTTCTCATATTTTAATTTCTTCATTGTGTTCACATCTCACTAAAGCTGGTTTACATTCTTTAAAAGAGAATTTTATTCGTGTACTAACAATGGGTCGCGTGAAAAAACGAAGTAATCGTTCAACGTTTTCCAACTTACAATTCAGTAAATATTCTTTCTTGTCAATCATCCATAGTTGTGAAGGCTGGTTTGTAAGTCTTAGAAAATCCATGGCGGCCCTCTGGCTCCGCTTCAATTCTTATCACACTAGTAGCATTCTACACGCGCTCTTTCACTGCGTCCATATAAATTGCGCGATGAACAACTGGTTTCGCATTTTTAGTGACACGCCATCTGAGTTATTCGTGTACGGTTAATAAAAGTTCAGTCCACTTAGTAGCATGTTTGTTCGGTTTTCAACGACCTGAGCGTGCTGTTGTACGTATGTCTGTTGCGAATTAAGCCAGGAACTAGTGAGAGAGATAAGATTAAATTCGACTCTTGTATCCAGCTGCAGAAAGAAAATTGCTTTTAAATACAATCAAGTGAGAAAAGGACGAGAGGGCATCCATAAAGATTAATGGGACAGAACGGACAAAAAATGTTACATAATGCCGACAGATAGTGCCGATGCCGATGAGGATGACGATGAGGATGAGGATGAGGATGAAGATGCTGATGCGGATGACGATGCCGATGACGATGCCGATACCAATGCCGATGACAATGACGATGAGGATGGCGATGCCGAGGAAAATGACGATGAGGATGCCGATGACGATGCCAATGCCGATGACAATGACGATGAGGATGGCGATGCCGATACCAATGCCGATGACAATGACGATGAGGATGGCGATGCCGAGGAAAATGACGATGAGGATGCCGATGACGATGCCAATGCCGATGACAATGACAATGACGATGAGGATGGCGATGCCGATACCAATGCCGATGACAATGACGATGAGGATGGCGATGCCGAGGAAAATGACGATGAGGATGCCGATGACGATGCCAATGCCGATGACAATGACGATGAGGATGGCGATGCCGATACCAATGCCGATGACAATGACGATGAGGATGGCGATGCCGAGGAAAATGACGATGAGGATGCCGATGACGATGCCAATGCCGATGCCGATGTTGATGACGATGCCGATGCCGATGCCGATGCCGATGACGATACCGATGCCGATGACGACGCCGATACCGATGACGATGGCGATAGCGATGACACTTATGATGATGATATAATAATTGTTCTATGATAACGATAATGGTACACAGTGATGATGTAGGCTCTGATGGCGCACCTTAATGACCTCTGACGTTTGTTTCGTTTCACTGCCATTTCCGCTATTTAGAATTTCGGGCTCGTGACTTGCAAAACGCGCAGCAATGTAATGAAAGTGCATCAGTTTTTGAGCTCCTCGACTTAACCTCTAAGAATAATTCAGAATCTTAGTCACTCATGAATAAAAAGCTTCCATGGAGTTGATCATTTTGGAAATTTGTACTTTGCAGGTGTGGCGATTCATTGCTTCAACTGCGACAGTGAAGTTTCATGGGCTGACTGTGATTTAGATTTGAATGAGACAGAAAGGACGTGTTCAGGATCGGATAAGACATGATGCATAGCCGAAATGTCCAGAAAAACTCCGAGAGACAAGACGGAATACAAAAAAAGCTGCACTACACGGTTGTACAATCCGTGCGATGACAAGCGAAAAGAAGACTGCCAAGCCACAATGTGCGACAAGGATTTGTGCAACTTCGCCCTCTCGCCAGGTGCCACACTTTTACCGGCCGGGTTCCGTTGTTATAAGTGTGCTAGCACAATTTCGTGGGAAGACTGCGACCAAAACGCCATCGAGGTTTACTGTGGAGTTGGCTACAGAAAGTGTTTCAAACTCGAGTTTAAAAAGTCAGGTTTAATAGAGTACTACAAAGGCTGCACTGTACCACTGGCTTGTGGTGACTCAGCTGCTCTAATGCCAAACGCCGAAGACAGAGGGATTTTGTGCTGTGGTCAAAATCTTTGCAATGGAGCGGGCATCACGACAGTTTACTTTGGCGTTCTGCTTCTTGTCAGTATGATCTCCGTGTTCACTGTCTGATGTGGCGTTTTAGACTGGTAGAACAATGATAAACAACCTTTCAAACTCCATAGCGGACGTAGAAATAGATAATTACTTAGAAAAGCAGTGTAAAATATTGTTTCCGGTACAATACATTTTGCTCAATCAGTAAAGTGTTTCGTTTCCCATTGCCCGACCGATTCACACGTAACTTGTTTTAAAAAGGGAAGAAAAATAAAATGTCTCGATTCATCGCTTACTCTCTTCTTAATGAGCTAGGCGCATTTCTGCGGTTTTCATTCACTCAACCAACCTCGTACTGACCGTACTCAGAGTGTTCGTTCTCCTTGACCAGCGGTCAGGAGATGAGCGACCCGATTGGAGGCCCAATAGTATTGGTTTTCCGGTTGATTTGCGCATGCCCAGCTGGCAAACATGTGGCTCGAATTGTTAGTGCTTTACTTCATTCTCGTCCCCAGAAGCCGCGCTCCTTTTGGTCTTCTGTTAGTTTCCATTTTTTTTTTTTAACCAATCAAAATCGAACTTGTAAGGAGAGTCGCTCGCTCTATCGAGCTTGTGCTTTAAGAAACGAAGACTCGAGGAACGAGACGGTCGAGTTGTCTCGACACAGTCTCCCTTTTTCTGGGTCATTACTAACATTTTTAATGAGCTGTTTATCAGTGTTCCCTTATAACAGGATCGATGAAAGCATTTACATCGGTTATTTAAACTTGAAGTCCGGTGAGTGCTCAAAGATCCTGAATGAAGCTCAACTTGTGAAATAGGATCGACGCAGGTTCGACGTTTGTTACCACGCTGGAATAAAGGACGTTTGCGCTAATTGTTTCTGCGCATCCTTACTGCGCACGCAAATTCACACGCCACGTCATGCATGAGAGCGCGCGCTAAGTAATAAAATGAACAATGATAGGACAGATGGCCATTGCTAAAGCTTTGCCTGGACTTAACGATCTTTGACGTTCTGTGACCCCTATTTTTCTTTTGATGGATCATTTTCTTTACCGATTTTCTACGTTGAGCGAAAAAATGAAGAAAATCTATCGACTAGAAGTTTGAATTTTTGCAAAATGCACTATCGAATTCTGTTTCTTTCAGCTCGTCGCTCATCTGTGCGACGGTTTCAAATGCCTCTTGAAGGGTTAAGTTTTGTGAAAACGTTGGTGACATTTGGAATTATTTACGAAACAGACCTACTTCTTCAAAATATATCTAAGATCGTTTGCCTCCGTTGACTCACCTTCGATATTTTTAATTATAAACCCCTGTAGACAATGCTGAATTACGTGCGCCAGTTTTTCAAAATCAGGGTAGTTTTCCACATGCTTTATCTCTGAAAGGAAGTCGATGACCCCCAATTGTCATTTCTGACACAAGTAACTCCTTATCTGACCGCAGTAAAAACTTAAAAAAATCTATCGACTGGAAAATTTTAACACAACGTAAAATGTAAACACAACGGACTTCTCTACGGTCGAACTCGAAATGAATGATGAAAGACTGATTTATTTGACATTAAATTAAGGTTAGAAGTATCAGGAAGTCGCTTGAATCATCCCGTAAATAGGGAAGCATGCAAAGTCCAAAATCTTCTGCAGCCATTTGAGGTAGGTAATTATCATTTCCTTGTCATTTCCTCAGCTAATAACCGGAAAAACTACCCCCAGTTTCACAGTTTAACGGTCTTTTATAGCATGTCGAAAGATGGCATGTCGAAAGATGGTCGAAAGATGTCGCGTATGTACGTAACACTGAAAGAGGTTGTAAAACACGGGAATAAGCGCGTGTCCCCGCTATTCACTCAATGCGCGGCTAGTTGCTGCTAGGACTTGCCAGCGAAATGCCGAAATACAGTGCTCGTTGGGCCTTACTTTGGCAATCAAATGCGAAAAATAGAAAGAGAAGACTCGCATTACATACAGTTCTGAGAAAAGTGTATCATAGAAGACAGCTATTGCTCCAAGTGGCATGCTTAACCGTGCTTCTGTTAGTGAACAACAATGGAGCAGCGATCTTGAGCAGCGGTTTTGATGTCAGCAATGACTTTCCATAGCTCGCCATTCCCGGTAGCGAAATTGTCTTTGTACAGCGCATGTTCGTCAGGAAGGCGGGGAAACAGCGTTTGGCAGATGGGGGAGTATATATTTTTGTGACGTTTGCCCAATCCATCAAATTTGAATCAATTATTTTGTAATTTGCATGATTTATGAATTGAGTTCAGCCCATGTTTAGAACGGCGTTTGCCGAAACGCCGAACCACTGTCGCATTATCCGACTTGGCAAGTCGAACTTATGCTAGAGTCGAACCATTAATTTGAGTCGAATTTAATTGCGGCAAACGTCGCACCATTCGTGCGCCTATTTCAAAATTAATTGGTTCGACGAATTAAGTTCGACTAAGATTCGACGTTTGCCCCAGGCCTAAGGCGACTCTTTGTCGCACCTATTTTTAATTTACTCGACGCGACTTGAATTCGGCGTTTGCCCTAGGCCTAAAATCAATTATAACTTTTAGGCAAATAAGCAATTACCTAGCCTTTTGTTGTTGTTTTTTTTTGTAAAAAGGCACTGATCCTTTGTGGAAATCCGATATGGCGGCGGATTAAGTCGATGTGTGCTTTTTGATGCTTTATTTCTTTAGAAAGCTACGCATTCTAGCATTCTGTTGCTAGTTTTTGGCCTAATTTTGGCAATTTTCAATGCATTGACAGAATGATTTCTATTCACTTCAGTTTACTCCAATCTAAATCCACTATTAAACGTACGAACAGCGAACGGGAAACGTCTAGCCTCAAACCGCAGTTGGACGTTTGGGGTACACTTAGATCTAAAGGTCTCGAATGACAATCACTTTCGACTTCGGCTATCGCCTCTTGGATCAACAGCCACTTTGACAATGCTCTGACGAAATTCATGATCAATAACAGGGCAGACGTATTAAAAACTAACGTCAATTTGTTGTTATGCAAACGGTTTATAGGAAAAGCAACATAACCTTATTCAAATGCAAGATAATAACTGTAATCAATCTTGTCGACAGTTGAGTTGACGCGGAGTCATGTTTGGCCAGAATACGTCCGAGTCTAAACTGGTTGATTAAGGAAAAAGAAATGATACAACCCCACTTGCTCTGCAGCAACCTTGGTTTTGGTCACTACCAACCTTAATGTTTACGATTTTCTATCTCCTGACAGAAATAGGGCATGGGGCTCACAAGAGACTCGAGGTGACGCAAGAACGCGATTCATTGCTTGCGTGGACGAATTACGCGGGCGTTTTCCTCGCGCGTGCCGTCGTCCTGAGTAGGCAGCGTGAAGAACCAGACCAAGCTACATTTTATAAAGCTAAATGAAGTTTCTTTACTGAATTTAAGGCCCTATTTCCCTTGTAGGGAAAAGGACACGATGATGGATGACTGAATTGAATTCATTACGTTAGGGTCAACATCACAAAGGCCACGTTTAAACTTCAATTCTTGTTCGGTGGTTTGCTAGCAAATACAGCAAAATGTAACTACCAAGAATCTGTCTTAAAGGTTGACAAAAAATCACTATGATATGCTTTCATTTAACATTACTCAACTCCAATCCTAAGGTTTGTAAAGAAACCTGATCAATGCTAATCAATGATTAAAAGACGATCGGGTTTCAACCTTCATGTTAAGAGTGTTTTCATGCTAATTTAAGTAACGTTTGCCCTAATCATAACCATTGTTGCTTTAGCTTGGTTTACCGTTAGTTCTGTTGTGTTTTTACAGCTAACCAAACAATTATTTGAAGGCTCCTTTACGTTTGAAGACAATTTTTCAACTTGCCAAAGATGATATAATATATTACAACTCGGCACTTTGAAGTGACGTGAAAATGAAGAAAAATCCGCTGAAAACTAGTCTTCCAAATCAGAACCGACAGAACCAAAGGGTGAATCACCCAGACTCAATCCCCCCAAGGCGACAAACAGCCAGAAACGCAGTCAAAATGGAACATACGTTCTGAAATTAAAGGGCCTGTTGCACTTTACTACGCATGTGCGGCGATTTGATGTTTGACACAACCTAATAAATAGGTAAATTTAGCCAAGCCTAAAAGCGGAGCTCCTGATTGCGAAAGCGAACCTTAAAGAAAAAAGAGGATTTCTTGAATCAGAAAAAAGATCAATTGTGAACATGTAATCGTTCAGCATGTGGTTTCACTATTTTTTCCAGTTAAATTTTAACAAACTGACGAGACGATTGTGCAAGGAATATGTAGGAAGAAACGTCAAAAACGCGCCAGGGGTTAATTTGCGCCAAAATTTTGCCTTTGCACGTACTCCCTCCCTCTCCCCCAAAGTTATAACCTGGCTTTAGCCCGCGATCCAGAAAAACAAACCAGTCATTGGTCAGCGGTCGATTTCAAGAAAAAAAAAACACGCGACTTCTAAACCTGAGCCCGCGACATGGTCACGTAATATTGGTCAGCGGATAGCGTGCTTTGACAGCTGTCAATTAACTATCGCATGGATACTCAAAATCAAAGACAGCTGTGGTAATGGTGCTACTCTCTTATTTTTCAAGGTATTGGCGTGTGGACGTACGTACGTGCGGAAAGTCAAGAGAACCAAAATTTTTTAGATCGATGGGTCACCAATTTTCTAAGGTATGGGGCTCCGCTCGCGCGCCTTCAGCGCGAAGGAACTCCGCTAAAAACTTGCGCAATGTTGCGCCGAAGACGACGCCTAGTCAAAAAAGAACTTATATTTTACCAGCGAAATCCGCAATTGTCTAGATCTGTTCCGTAATATAATGGCTCTAAAAACGTGCTCAGGCTAAATATGCAACGACAGCATTCAATTCCAAATGGAAATACGGAAAATTAGTCGTCCTCGTTCGCGTTCCTCAGACGACGCAGAACTTGGTCATTTCACGTTCTTGTTTTGCAATGGAAGGTTAAGAAATGTACAAAGATTTATAACGCACGTGCACAGCCCTTGTTCTGCTCACTAAACCTTTTGTTTGGTGACGTTCTCGTTGCCGTCGTTGTCGTGGTTTGCTTGAGCTCCCTAATGATGTACTTGAACAGTTGAATAAAGAGTATCGAAACGTAATTGGTTTCGCATTTTTAGGCTTCACGATTGGCTTAAAAGATTGGCGCCACTCTTTCATCCAATCAGAAGTAAAACCTAAACCAATATGTTTTCCCGCGCTTGGCGCCAGCTACATGTATCTACTTAGAGTTTTGATTGGTTCATTGTATTGTCTGTGTCCTTTGTGATTGGCAGAAGGTATTGCTTTGGTTTGGGTTGACGACACTCAATTGAAAACCGACTCTAAGGTACCTTCAGTAGGACATAATTGTATAAATTTGTGGTACATCTGTGTCGTACTCTAAAAGGATCGATTGGTACAAGATTTCAAAATAATGGAAAGAGAATGGTTATCTTTTTGACCAACCTCAATTTGCCAACCGCTGATCCAAAATGCGATATAGCCACCACACAACAAAAAGCAAACTTTTTGACTTTAGAGCTTAGTTCTTCGCTGGTCTGATTTGAGAAACGGCTGTGCTCGCCTGTGCGAGAACTGGGTTCTGGACAGTGGGCCTAGACAGATTCTGCTCCGCAACTTTTGAGCAACTTTTACGATTTTGATCAACTTTTTCGATTCGCAGCAACTTTTCGGAGAGTGAGCAACTTTACAGCATCTTTTCTAAAAGCTAACATATTTTTGGCATATTTTCGCTATTTCGAAATCACATTCATAAGTAATTGATATTTTAACACGTTTCCTTTAGAAATTCACGAGAATTTCACTAGAAAATCTCTTGCGTTTTGATCGGTATCTTGTGTTAATAGATTTCAAATATGGATATGCCGGATTTGATTCAATTTTCAGAATGGGTATCCTGTGTTAATATTCCAAATATAATACAACTAGCTCAAAATGGCGAACGGCAAGGTGCTTTCTTCTTGGCATTTTGAGCAACTTTTGGCGATATTTTTGAGCAACTTTTGGACATTTTTTGAGCAGAATCTGTCTAGGCCCACTGGACAAGTACAGTATTAGGAATGTATGACCGCAAATGGTGCGACACTGACCGCGTGATGAAAACAAAACGGAAGCCTGAGGACGACAATGTAATTTGGGTGATTTCAGTCAACCGGCTGTTGACATTCTGGTGAATTTGATATGAAGATATGATTATTAAAATTTATTGACTGCCTCTGAAACTACTGGGAACGTTCCAGTCTGAAAAGAACAAAAATTTGAAAGAATGAAAAAGTAAACAGCATTCGCTTTTCAAATTGAAAAATGAATCAATAAATGAATAAATTTAAAAAAGCGTTGGGGCTTGACATCAGCCAAGACTATGACACTCTTGTATAAAATTTGCATTACTCAGTATACTTTTTAATTTTTTTTTTACTGTTTTTTTTTTTTAGCCCGTGCATGACAACCGTCGAAACGGCCAGTGATCAGCGCCACATCATCGGCATAAATAGTTATCGGGAGATCATAGACGCATGATATATTTTTCGTACGAATTGTAGGTTAATAATTAATGATATGGACTACAATATGGACTGCTTTCAACCGTTAGGTAAGATGGTGTTTATTTACACTTTTTATTTATTCTTGCGACTATAATTTACATTGTATTCAATGACATAACATTTTTGATGGTATTTTATAACAAAATTTTATGCGTCTTTACACATAGTCTAAGCACTTTGGAATCTTACTGCTATAAATGTGATTGATTTGTTATTATTATTTATAATTTTAGAGATCTTTGAAATGACTAATTTGTTAATTTATGCAGTATTTCTTTTGTGCACTTTTATCTTATTTATTTTTTAACGGACGACCGACTCAGTCACAAAACATCCCATGGGGAACGCCTCAGTTGTCTTCATTCATTTCTTAAACTGAGGGCAATTTAGACTACTCCAATATTTAATGGCAAATTATTCTCCCAATGTTAGACTGCTTTATTCTCTCTACCAGCAGCTACAATTTCTGCGTTCCTGATCAGCTATTAGATCCTCGAGAAACTAAAAAAATCTCACTGAAATAGGAAGAGAGAAGACGTCAGCAGGCATTAAACACTGACAATGATGATTAAATCATTCTAATCTTCCCACGAGGGAAGAAACAAAAACTATATCCTTGCTCGTACAAGATAATTAAAAACACCGATCGATTTCATCTGTTTACACCTGTTTGAAAATTGACGTCGAAAAATAGTTTAATATTAAACCATTGACAGCAGATCGCCTATTCAGATCATCGTTACTTTCGTTCCGTGACACATGCTGGCCGTATGGTAAAGGACTCTCTGTTCAATACACAGTTGTTGACTTATTTTACGCCTATTCTATCGCTGGTTTATCGTGGATTTCAATCAGAGGGATCAATGAGGCTCAGTTTACTATCAGCGATCTGTTCCATGCTTCTACTTGCATATGTTTTGCACTTCGGTAGGTACTCAGACTGCCCCCCTTCTCATATTTTAATTTCTTCATTGTGTTTACATCTCACTAAAGCTAGTTTACATTCTTTAAAAGAGAATTTTATTCGTGTACTAACAATGGGTCGCGTGAAAAAACGAAGTAATCGTTCAACGTTTTCCAACTTACAATTCAGTAAATATTCTTTCTTGTCAATCATCCATAGCTGTGAAGGCTGGTTTGTAAGTCTTAGAAAATCCATGGCGGCCCTCTGGCTCCGCTTCAATTCTTATCACACTAGTAGCATTCTACACGCGCTCTTTCACTGCGTCCATATAAATTGCGCGATGAACAACTGGTTTCGCATTTTTAGTGACACGCCATCTGAGTTATTCGTGTACGGTTAATAAAAGTTCAGTCCACTTAGTAGCATGTTTGTTCGGTTTTCAACGACCTGAGCGTGCTGTTGTACGTATGTCTGTTGCGAATTAAGCCAGGAACTAGTGAGAGAGATAAGATTAAATTCGACGCTTGTATCCAGCTGCAGAAAGAAAATTGCTTTTAAATACAATCAAGTGAGAAAAGGACGAGAGGGCATCCATAAAGATTAATGGGACAGAACGGACAAAAAATGTTACATAATGCCGACAGATAGTGCCGATGCCGATGAGGATGACGATGAGGATGAGGATGAGGATGAAGATGCTGATGCCGATGACGATGCCGATACCAATGCCGATGACAATGACGATGACAATGACGATGAGGATGCCGATGCCCAGGAAAATGACGATGAGGATGCCGATGACGATGCCGATGCCGATGACGATGCCGATGCCGATGCCGATGCCGATGCCGGTGACGACGCCGATACCGATGACGATGACGATGGCGATAGCGATGACACTTATGATGATGATGATGATATAATAATTGTTCTATCATAACGATAATGGTACACAGTGATGATGTGGGCTCTGATGGCGCACCTTAATGACCTCTGACGTTTGTTTCGTTTCACTGCCATTTCCGCTATTTAGAATTTCGGGCTCGTGACTTGCAAAACGCGCAGCAATGTAATGAAAGTGCATCAGTTTTTGAGCTCCTCGACTTAACCTCTAAGAATAATTCAGAATCTTGGTCACTCATGAATAAAAAGCTTCCATGGAGTTGATCATTTTGGAAATTTGTACTTTGCAGGTGTGGCGATTCATTGCTTCAACTGCGACAGTGAAGTTTCATGGGCTGACTGTGATTTAGATTTGAATGAGACAGGAAGGACGTGTTCAGGATCGGATAAGACCAGATGCATAGCCGAAATGTCCAGAGAAACTCCGAGAGACAAGACGAAATACAAAAAAAGCTGCACTACACGGTTGAACAATCCGTGCGATGACAAGAGAAAAGAAGACTGCCAAGCCACCATGTGCGACAAGGATTTGTGCAACTTCGCCCTCTCACCAGGTGCCACACTTTTACCGGCCGGGTTCCGTTGTTATAAGTGTGCTAGCACAATTTCGTGGGAAGACTGCGACCAAAACGCCGTCGAGATTTACTGTGGAGTTGGCTTCAGAAAGTGTTTCAAACTCGAGCTTAAAAAGCCAGGTTTAATAGAGTACTACAAAGGCTGCACTGTACCACTGGCTTGTGGTGACTCAGCTGCTCTAATGCCAAACGCCGAAGACAGAAGGATTTTGTGCTGTGGTCAAAATCTTTGCAACGGAGCGGGCATCGCCACAGTTTACTTTGGCGCTCTGCTTCTTGTCAGTATGATCTCCGTGTTCACTGTCTGATGTGGCCTTTTAGACTGGTAGAACAATGATAAATAACCTTTCAAACTCCATAGCAGACGTAGAAATAGATAATTACTTAGAAAAACAGTGTAAAATATTGTTTCCGGTACAGTACATTTTGCTCAATCAGTAAAGTGTTTCGTTCCCCATCGCCCGACCGATTCACACGTAACTTGTTTTAAAAAGGGAAGAAAAATAAAATGTCTCGATTCATCGCTTACTTTCTTCTTAATGAGCTGGGCGCATTTCTGCGGTTTTCATTCACTCAACCAACCTCGTACTGACCGTACTCAGAGTGTTCGTTCTCCTTGACCAGCGGTCAGGAGATGAGCGACCCGATTGGAAGCCCAAAAGTATTGGACCTCCGGTTGATTTGCGCATGCTCAGCTGGCAAACATGTGGCTCGAATTGTTGGTGCTTTACTTCATTCTCGTCCCCAGAAGCCGCGCTCCTTTTGGTCTTCTGCTAGTTTCCATTATTTTTTTTTTAACCAATCAAAATCTAACTTGTAAGGAGAGTCGCTCGCTCCATCGAGCTTGTGCTTTAAGAAACGAAGACTCGAGGAACGAGATGGTCGAGTTGTCTCGACACAGTCTCCCTTTTTCTGGGTCATTACTAACATTTTTAATGAGCTGTTTATCAGTGTTCTCTTATAACAGGATCGATGTAAGCATTTGCATCGGTTATTTAAACTTGAAGTCCGGTGAGTGCTCAAAGATCCTGAATGAAGCTCAACTTGTGAAATAGGATCGACGCAGGTTCGACGTTTGTTACCACGCTGGAACAAAGGACGTTTGCGCTAATTGTTTCTGCGCATCCTTACTGCGCACGCAAATTCACACGCCACGTCATGCATGAGAGCGCGCGCTAAGTAATAAAATGAACAATGATAGGACAGATGGCCATTGCTAAAGCTTTGCCTGGACTTAACGATCTTTGACGTTCTGTGACCCCTATTTTTCTTTTGATGGATCATTTTCTCTACCGATTTTCTACGTTAAGCGAAAAAATGAAGAAAATCTATCGACTAGAAGTTTGAATTTTTGCAAAATGCACCATCGAATTTCGTTCTTTTCAGCTCGTCGCTCATCTGTGCGACGGTTTCAAATGCCTCTTGAAGGGTTAAGTTTTGTGAAAACGTTGGTGACATTTGGAATTATTTACGAAACAGACCTACTTCTTCAAAATATATCTAAGATCGTTTGCCTCCGTTGACTCACCTTCGATATTTTTAACTATAAACCCTTGTAGACCATGCTGAATTACGTGCACCAATTTTTCAAAATCAGGGTAGATTTCCACACGCTTTATCTCTGAAAGGAAGTCGATGACCCCCAATTTTTTTTTCATTTCTGACACAAGTAACTCCTTATCTGACCGCAGTAAAAATTTTAAAAAATCTATCGACTGGAAAATAAATTAAAAATGGGTGCGACAAAGAGTCGACTTAATTCCAGCGGGGTAACAAACGTCGAACCTGCGTCGA
The DNA here is from genome assembly GCF_964199315.1 of Orbicella franksi. Classification (NCBI taxonomy): domain Eukaryota; kingdom Metazoa; phylum Cnidaria; class Anthozoa; order Scleractinia; family Merulinidae; genus Orbicella; species Orbicella franksi. The sequence continues at coordinate 35,474,691 of NC_138146.1, forward strand.
TCCTATTCCACAAGTTGCACTTCGTTACACCCGCTTTCAGTGTTACGTGCATGGGCGACATCTTTCGACATGCCATCTTTCGACCTGCTATGTAACCTGGCCTAGTTAAAAATGTAAGCACAACGGACTTCTCTACGGTCGAACTCGAAATAAATGATGAAAGATTGATTTATTTGGCATTAAATTAAGGTTAGGAGTATCAAGAAGTCATTGTGGCAGAAATAACTCGACTGTTTTGAATTTTCACACGTTGCGAATATTAAAAGCGGCCGCGGCCCAATTCTACCGGAAGTCACTATTGAGAACCGATCGACTACACTAAATCGCTTGAATCATCCCGTAAATAGGGAAGCATGCAAAGTTCAAAATCTTCTGCAGCCATTTGAGGTAGGTAATTATCATTTACTTGTCATTTCCTCCGCTAATAACCGGAAAAACTACCAGTTTCACAGTTTAACGGTCTTTCATAGCATGTCGAAAGATGGCATGTCGAAAGATGGTCGAAAGATGTCGCCTGTACACGTGACACTGAAAGCGGGTGTAAAACACGGGAATAAGCACGTGTCCCCGCTATTCACTCAATGCGCGGCTAGTTGCTGCTAGGACTTTTTTTATTTTATGTTTTTCATTTTATTTATTTATTCCATTCTAAAATTACAAAGATAAATATAAAGTAAACAAGTAAGAGGAGAAATGGAAAAGGGCAAAAATATAGCAAGCTAATTAGATGCCCTTGTTTAATTGACAATAATAATTAGGGTAAAAAAGTTAACTTAACATAGGAGAGGAAGAGGTATGAATTAATTAATACTGAGCAAAATAATACTGGAAGAGTGCTTTTTTAAAACGTTTTCTAGTCGCTAAGTTACGTATAGATAAAGGAAGGTCATTCCAATAGTAACATCCAATAACAGTGGGGCAAAATTTCCTTATATTTATTCTGGAGAAACCGGGATTTAAGTGTTGTAGGGATGCACTTCGAGTAACGTAGTTATGTTGCTCAGATACCAGAGATAAGGTGTAATTAGACGGTTTTTCATCAATTAAGTGGTCATATAATAGCTGGCAGGTATATAGTTTAACAAGGATTAGGACTTGCTAGCGAAATGCCGAAATACAGTGCTCGTCGGGCCTTACTTTGGCAATCAATTGCGAAAAATAGAAAGAGAAGACTCGCATTACATACAGCTTTGAGGACAGTGTGTCAGAGACGACAGCTATTGCTCCAAGTGGCATGCTTAACCGTGCTTCTGTTAGCGAACAACAATGGAGCAGCGATCTTGAGCAGCGGTCTTGAAGTCAGCAATCACTTTCGATAGCTCGCCATTCCCAGTAGCGAAATTGTCTTTGTACAGCGCATGTTCGTCAGGAAGGCGGGGAAACAGCGTTTGGCAGATAGGGGAGTATATATTTTTGTGACGTTTGCCCAGTCCATCAAATTTGAATCAATTATTTTGTAATTTGCATGATTTATGAATTGAGTTCAGCCCATGTTTAGAACGGCGTTTGCTGAAACGCCGAACCACTGTCGCATTATCCGACTTGGCAAGTCGAACTTATGCTAGAGTCGAACCATTAATTTGAGTCGAATTTAATTGCGGCGAACGTCGCACCATTTGTGCGCCTAAGCCGACTCTTTATCGCACCTATTTTTAATTTATTCGACGCGACTGGAATTCGACGTTTGCCCTAGGCCTAAAATCAATTATAACTTTTAGGCAAACAAGCAATTACCTAGCCTTTTGTTGTTGTTTTTTCTTTTTGTAGAAAGGCACTGATCCTTTGTGGAAATCCGATATGGCAGCAGTTAAGTCGATGTGTGCTTTTTGATGCTTTATTTCTTTAGAAAGCTACGCATTCTAACATTCTGTTGTTAGTTTTTGGCCTAATTTTGACAATTTTCAATGCATTGACAGGATGATTTCTATTCACTTCAGTTTACTCCAATCTAAATCCACCATTAAACGTACGAACAGCGAACGGGAAACGTCTAACCTCAAACCGCAGTTGGACGTTTGGGGTACACTTAGATCTAAAGGTCTCGAATGACAATCACTTTCGACTTCGGCTATCGCCTCTTGGATCCACAGCTACTTTGACAATGCTCTGACGAAATTCATGACCAATAACAGGGCAGACGTATTAAAAACTAACGTCAATTTGTTGTTATGCAAATGGTTTATAGGAAAAGCAACATAACCTTATTCAAATGCAAGATAATAACTGTAATCAATCTTGTCGACAGTTGAGTTGACGCGGAGTCATGTTTGGCCAGAATACGTCCGAGTCTAAACTGGTTGATTAAGGAAAAAGAAATGATACAACCCCACTTGCTCTGCAGCAACCTTGGTTTTGGTCACTACCAACCTTAATGTTTACGATTTTCTATCTCCTGACAGAAATAGGGCATGGGGCTCACAAGAGACTCGAGGTGACGCAAGAACGCGATTCATTGCTTGCGTGGACGAATTACGCGGGCGCTTTCCTCGCGCGTGCGTCCTAGGTAGGCAGCGTGAAGGACCAGACCAAGCTACATTTTATAAAGCTAAATGAAGTTTCTTTACTGAATTTAAGGCCCTATTTCCCTTGTAGGGAAAAGGACACGATGATGGATGACTGAATTGAATTCATTAAGTTAGGGTCAACATCACAAAGGCCACGTTTAAACTTCAATTCTTGTTCGGTGGTTTGCTAGCAAATACAGCAAAATGTAACTACCAAGAATCTGTCTTAAAGGTTGACAAAAAATCACTCTGATATGCTTTCATTTAACATTGCTCAACTTCAATCCTAAGGTTTGCAAAGAAACCTGATCAATGCTAATCAATGATTAAAAGACGATCGGGTTTCAACCTTCATGTTAAGAGTGTTTTCATGCTAATTTAAGTAACGTTTGCCCTAATCATAACCATTGTTGCTTTAGCTTGGTTTACCGTTAGTTCTGTTGTGTTTTTACAGCTAACCAAACAATTATTTGAAGGCTCCTTTACGTTTGAAGACAATTTTTCAACTTGCCAAAGATGATATAATATATTACAACTCGGCTCTTTGAAGTGACGTGAAAATGAAGAAAAATCCGCTTAAAACTAGTCTTCCAAATCAGAACCGACAGAACCAAAGGGTGAATCACCCAGACTCAATCCCCCCAAGGCGACAAATAGCCAGAAACGCAGTCAAAATGGAACATACGTTCTGAAATTAAAGGGCCTGTTGCACTTTACTACGCATGTGCGGCGATTTGATGTTTGACAGAACCGAACTATTTTCAAAGTTGGGTTTGGTAAGGAAAATCCCTTTCCATCCATCATGCGAGAACTGTGAAAGGTGTTCAACAAATTATGTCATTCGCGGAGGATTTTCACAGCACATTTTGTATTTGTGTGAAGATGATGACCGTCGAGAGATTTCATCATTTTTGAGGCAGTTATACGAGGTGGTTGTTCGTTCCATACAAAGGATCAAACGGACAACGAGGTTTCCAAAGACAAAGCTTATCATAAAAAGCATCACGAAAAAACCGGAAGCTATCCCAAGTGGTGCATGGTTCTAAGTCGTACAACTACTACTTAAAAACATTCCTGTGGACCTGCCGATGTCAATCAAACTTGAACATGCGTATTATCGTGACACAGGCCCTTTAGAGTTGTCACTTATCCACAGTAAGCTTACAGTGGCGTTAGAGGTAAATATGTATGACCATAACTGGCAGCACAACCGTGATTGGCCGAGTAGTTCACTCTACAGATAGGCCAAAATTATGACTAACACAATAAACCTCAGCACGAGGCTCTCGGGAAATAAACCCCACAAACTCTGTAGTTATTCCCCACAGCCTCGTACTGAGATCTATTGATTTAAGCTAGATTTTAAAGGGGCTAGGTCACGCAATTTTAGGCAATTTCAGCACTGATCAAATGGTCATAGAATTAACTAAAATATCACAGAAACGGCTCAAAACTATAGAAGATCTCAAACAAAACACAGGAAAGCCAAGAAGGGACATGAATGGACAAAACTGGAGAGAATTAAAATGGGTTGTATTTGGGTAAATTTAAAAAACGTTGGCCCACCTTTTTCCAAATTTATATCAGTTTATATCAAAATCTCATTTACACAGCTGGAAAATCATTCTCAGTTGTTATGTGGCCGTAATTTTGCAAATGAAAGACTCTTGCTCTGCCAATTTGACGTTTAGAGCTCATAATTAACAAAATTAAACAAAATTACCGAAAATAGCGTGACCTAGCCCCTTAATATATCGAAATTGGTCTATTCAACAGATTATTCCACAAACGCCCCCCCCCCACCCCCTCCATTAAGGATACTTCATTGTTTTTGCGAACTTGCACGCTAAGCATGAAACCACGAAGAGAGGAATGAGGAGGAAATGCTGAAAACTATGAAAAACTGTCTTCACCTACAACTAACCCTGTGTAAACCAAGGCACAGACATCCCAACCAGGGAAAATTTAGAAAAATTTCAATGAAAATAAAAATTTTGAAGGCTTCTATTCTTCTTGTCTTAGCTTATGCAACTTTGTCACTAATTTAATCAGCTCTAATTTTAAGCAAAGGGAGCTGTTTCCTTAAAATTTGAAAACAGCGTTTTAACTCTGAAAATGTATCAAATATTTTCCGTCTAAGCTACGCTGGATGAATTTGAAAACGCAACAAACACCGGTCATTTTGGATTTGAGTTTGAGGAAAAAGTGGACAGGGACATCTCAAGTTTTGTCGTGACGCCATCGTTTTCAAAAAAAGCCCAGTTTTCAAAATGTTTTCTGTCCAATCCAAAACCGAAAAAAAGCTGCGTTTTCGAAATGTTTTCTGTCCAACCCAAAACCGAAATAAAGTTGCGTTTTTAAAATGGTTTCCGTCCAACCCAAAACCGAAATAAAGTTGCGTTTTTAAAATGTTTTTCGTCCAACCCAAAACCGAAATAAAGTTGAGTTTTTAAAATGTTTTCCGTCCAACGCAAAACCGAAACAAAGTTGCGATCTGGTCAATGTTTTCCGTCCAACCCAAAACCGAAATAAAGTTGCGTTTTCGAAATGTTTTCCGTCCAACGCAAAACCGAAATAAAGCTGCGTTTTCGAAATGTTTTCTGTCCAACCCAAAGCCGAAATAAAGCTGCGTTTTCAAAATGTTTCCCTTCCAGCCCAAAACCGAAATAAAGCTGCGTTTTCGAAATGTATTCCGTCCAACCCAAAACCGAAATAATGAAAACCGAAGTAAAGCTGCGTTTTCAAATTTCTCCGGCGTAGTGTGGACGGGGCCTAACACTAAAGTAACCACGAAGCCAAAAGATGTCTAACGAACCAATCACTACTCAAAGCAGAGACACGTGACCGATGGCGGCAAGCGCAGTGTTCTGTATCTGGTCTGTGCGACAACATCTCTGCTCCGATTTTCCAGAACAGTTTTACGGAACAGTTAATCAAATTGAAGCACCATGCCATGTAAGCCTACTCAGAGTCAGTTTAATCAAGTGCCCGCCGTTCGGAGATCTTCGGCTGATTCCAGGTCCTCTTCGGAATCTCCTCTGTAACCAAGATCACCGTCCGACGTAACGGCACCACCTAGAGCCGTCATCTGGTCTTTCAAGCCCTTCAGAGTACCCGAACGACTGCGATCATTCCCGGCTTCTGCAGCTGGTCGAGGTGTACCATCATCCCTCACTTCTGCCCCTTCAGCTTCCTCCTCATACTCAACCTCGGTGTCAGAGTTCACGGGAGTAATTGTCTCATCTGCAGTACTGTCACCTAAAGCAACGTCAGTGTCCAAAGAAGTGGAACTGCCTCCTGGTGGGGCGGTCATGTAAGCTGCAGTGTCTGTGTCAGAGGTGACATCTTCCCTGGCACTGATGAATGACTCTGCATCACTGTCCTGCTCAGGACTTTCTGCGTTGGCGTCGTGTTGGTCTACTTGTTCGCCGTCTTCTTCTTCTTCATCTATGACATCGTTTTTGGCGATATCCAAGAGGGAACCCGACGGAGACATATCGCCACCGCTTCCTTCAGACCTACCTCGGCTTATAAAGTTCCCACTCTGTTCCAAGCCTTCGTTTCTCCCAGAGGTGCTTGCTGAAGCTGATCTATCAGCGTTTTTTGCACCAGAAACCAAACTACCCGAGTCTAAGGCTTCAAAGCTTACATGGGGTCCGCTCTCTAGCTGACTGAAAGTTTTCTTTATTGTATAATGTTCCGCAACAGGCATCCCTTTTATGGATTCAAAGTTAATTTCGTATTTCACAATTGGCTTCTCGTCGGATGGAGACATGTGCGATGCTGACTTTTCTTCAACGCGTGACGAGGAAAATTCTTTTGTCGTTTCACGTCCGTTGCTTTTCGTGGCACTTCGGTGTTCTTCCGATGCAACTACGTGACGCGTCAATGTTGTACTTTCATTGGAAGCTTTGAAAGCGTGATTTTCCAGATCAAATGGGGATTTCCCTTGAAGTTGCTCGACATTTGGTAACACCGATACAATAACGTTATTTGTGTCACACTCAGGAAGTGTCACGGTACTAACATAGGACTGCTTGGAAGAAACCATCTGCCGGTGAACAGTTCTGGTCACTGTCTTCACGGAGCTCTCGCTTCGTTCCGATACATGACGGCTGCCGCTAAAGGTCGCTGCCATCGTTCTCCTAGACGAAGCTGCAATATTAAGACTGCTGCGGTATGCTGTCTTCTCCTGGCTGGTGGAATGCAATTCTTCTACGTTGTGCTCGGCAGAGCTTGACACTTCAGGCTGTGACTGCACTCCACTCTCTGAAACAGCTTTGATTCCTTGCTCCTGCACAACACTGAGGGATGCTCGCCCTTCATCAAGCACGTCAGGTGACGAATTAGCGGGGGCTGCCATGTAATCTCGAGAAATGCTCTTCACTACGGCCGCCTTCACTGGAGAGTCACTTTCAGCGACTACGGGTCCGTGCAATTCAGGACAGCTGTCAGTCACATCTTCCGATGGAGGACCATCTTGCAGGTCAGTACTGGCAGGTTTGGAAAGTGCATCACTGCTGTTTTCTCCTTGCATGGTCTTCGTGACGCGTTGAGGTGTTTCTCCGTTGATTTCTCCATTATCTGCTCCTGGTGGAGTAAGTTCTTGCTGCTCAGCACTGCTTTGTTTGGTTTCCACTGGTGTCTCTTGCAATGCATCTTGCACTAGCTCTGAAACTAGTAGCAACATACTTAATGAATGTCAATTCCAACACTTAGATAATGCTCCTTCACGATTGCTGTAGCAATTCCTTAACAGATCCAAAGTTCGAAATGAAAGCGTGATTATTCTCTCAATGATTGAATAACAACTAGTTACTCTTAATGGAGGCGCAGTGGCCTCATGGTTAGTGCGCTCGACTCTGGCTAGAGTGATCTGGGTTCCAGCCCTGGCTGGGGACATTGTGTTGTGTTCTTGGGCAAGACACTTTCCCACAGTGCCTCTCTCTACCCAGGTGTATAAATGGGTGCCGGCAAATTTAATGCTGGGGGTAACCCTGGGATGGACTAGCATCTCATCCAGGGGGAGTAGAAAATACTCCTAGTCGCTTCATGCTGCAGAAACCTGGATAAGCTCCTGCCTGATGAGCAACTTGGCTCGTATGTAGACTTTACCTACTCTTAATGGAATCTTAATTTCAAATGCTACGATTCTTACCCAGTTCTCGCTCATCAGCTGTACATGACACATCCCGATATGCAAACTGTTTTCTTATCATTTCTTCATTGATATTCACATCCTGAATATTAAAGAGAGAGGTTCCCTTAGATTCCGTAGACATCGATCACTGTCGCGAATTGACAATTACAATCTTACAGCCTCTTGTAGAACACAGGATTAGGGTGTCAAATGGTTCAGTAAATATTTCTATTTTTATTATTACTTATTTACAAAACAGACACTATTCAAAATAACACAAGCACACTAATAGAAAGCTAACACTACTTGCGGCATGCTACCTGGAGTACAGTACAATTGTAATGTTCCAATAATTTTAAATTAGTTTAACTTAAGAGTTGTTCAGAGGATTATGCCATGCAGCCTGCTTGCTACCCATGTGGCTATTGGGTCCTAGCTATTTAAATATGCATTTTGCTTAGCAATGGCTAGCCTGTGAACACAGCTGTCTTTCATCTAACGAGACTGCTACAGTCAATGCTCATTCATTCAATCAAACTGATATGGATATGACAGAGAAGCAAACACAAGGAGTTGGCAGCTTAAGATTAACTGTCTATGAGTACAGTTAAGTTTTAAGGGAGTCGTAATTTTCATGCATGTCATGCAATCGTTCCCACCTGTCTTGACTAACCATGCTTTAAGTATTGTTGGGTGGGACTGAAGACTAAGTATATATCTACTGAAGCACATCAAGCATGAGTGCAAGGTGTCCAGGAATGTTATCAAAGAAAGAAAATAACAGCACAGATTGTGAATGTATATCCTCAATAAATACACAGTCACATATCATAAACATGTTCATAGTTTCTTACTGTCTGTCCAGTAGTGTCAATCAATTCAAGACAAGGTATGTCCCCATCATATTTCACCACTCGTGCCATCACAGAAACCCACTGAGCACAGTGGCTGAGCTGGTCAAACTCGTCAATTGCGTCTTTACTCCACTCACCAACTAAACAACGTGATAAGGAGGGAGCAATACTACCATTACTCAAGGCCCACCAAAATCAAAATTGATGATGAGAATATTGAAATAATCACCTGGGGGAAATGTCAACAGACAATTCAACATTCTTAGAAATCAAGTAAATCATGAAATTAAAAAATGTTTACCAATAATTATTATTAAAAAGAAAAATGTGGTTGTTCCAGCTTGGTGGTTACATGAGAAAGAGATAAGAAATCTGTTTCAGGAAGTGGCATGCACCTAATGATGGTATCCAGAAGAAAATATTTTGGATTTGAGACAACTATGTTCTAGTTACTTGAATGATATAAAAGTATATTAAAGGGACACCACAATGTACTATGTCAATTATAGTACACCATTTCTGGTCAAGACAGGGTTTTAAAATAATTACTGGGTTCCTCACTCATACATGAGAAGCTCCTAGAACTCCACCAAGAAGAACTTTATAAAGTGAGCTGTTTTCAGGGAGAGCAAACTGTAATTTGTTTTTAGCAATTTTTCCAAGACAAGACAAGTTTCAATCTTGTGCATGCTTAGCCCATTGTAACACTGCCCCTTATAACACTGTCTTCAGTACCCTTGTATAGACCTTTTTAACAAAACTAGACAATTATATTTAGGCTTCCACCAATGGAATTGAGTCTTTCACTCTGTAGAAATCCCATACACAAGCTGTACATACACAAAATGATGGAGGGACAGTTAAGTCTAAAATGAACCTTAAAAAAACACTAATGAGCATATAATTTTCATGTACCTTTAGGTTTCACATCAGCCAAATTGCACTCAATAGCTTGAAATGGAATTCTGTTGTGTTCCTGTCTATAAACACAGTCAGTTGTAATAAGTATATAAAAACCGACAATGCTGATTGTAACATAACCGACATGGAAAGAAATGAAGAGATGTTTTTGGAAATACTGCTGATTCAGAATACAGTGCACTTAGCATGAGACTTGCACTGTTCAATTTTCAGGAATATGAAAATTGGCCTCCTTTTGTTTTCATAACAACAAAGAGTGAATTTATTTCCAAATGAAGACTTAAAAACATAGCACTGGATTTAAACCACTGCTCATAAAGACCCTGCGACTACTCCTAGTCCCAGCAACTAGTCCCTGCAACTAGTTCCCTGAAGACTTTAAACGAAGGGACTGGTCACAGGGACTTGTCCAACAAACAGTTCACACAAGAGCATTTTGAGGAACAAGTCGCATGGACTTGTCCCAAAAATTCAAACCAGTCTGAATTTGTGGGACTAGTTGCAGGGACCAAACTTTGGTCCCTGCGACTAGATTTTGAAGCAAAAATGGCCAGTTCACCCAATGGGACTTGTCCCCGCGACTTGTTGCAGGGACTAGTCGCAAGGACTAGTCCCCTTATGTGTGCTGACCTTCAATGCAAGGAAAAACAACCATAAAGTACACCTTTCCTGCAGAAACAAAGTTGTATCTAGTAAGTACTGCACTTACTTAAGTTCTCTTAATTTTTCCTTGGAAATCTTCCCAGAGTCTCCAAAATCCACATAATACAAATCCACCATGCCATCCTTGTTGATTTCCAAAATACGCGCCCTGTACCAAGAGGAATCATACTCAAATGGTGCACAGCAGATATCTCCGACCTTAAAAGCATTGAGGACAGAATGTGATTCTGAGGAAGAGTACAAGAATGTCAAGTCATTTGTTAGTTTATCCAGATCAGGAGAATCCTTTGTTAGCAGCTGTACCCAAAAATGTCCTGGATTGTCAATTGCTGACACAAATACTGCAAAGAAGTCATTTGTCTTTGGAAACTGTACAACACCTGTTATTGGAGAAGCTGAAAGAGAGATGAGAAGTAATTAATTGTACAAAGATACATGCGTAGTATAACAGTAAGTTGTCAGCTGCTAAGGACAATGTTCACTAAACTGAAAAGAACATCTGAAGGCAATGTAGTACAACTTAACTCACCAAGAGCAGTGTCTAATTTCCTAGGTGCACGTCTGTTTCGTGGCATTCTAATGTCCCCCCTTCGAGCGCGGATTTCATTATCTTCTGCGATCTTCTCATCTAGTAGTCCCTTAGCACTGGCAATCTGGTCATAGGTGCCCGTAACTGTGCACTTGCGTAAAGGGTTTGACATGTCTTCATTGTCACGCTCAATTCTAATCTTTGCACCTACAGGAAAAATAGATTGGCATGGAATATTAGTGAAGTAGACATCCCACAAAAAGATGTAAGGGGTTACCTAATCCAGGTTGACATGTAGCTGTTTTAAGAAAGGGCATCTTACATTAAGCTAATGCTAAAATACTGAAATGAAGTATGGCAGTGAGAAATACATGTCTAGTTCATTACTGCATGCATGATTGAAAGTCGCAGTAGCTCATCAAAACTGTATCCTAAAAACTCTTTCAACTATACTCTCTTGCACTGCTTGTCTGCACAGAGGGGTAATCACTCAGCAAAACTTCTTGGGATAATTAAAATTTATTGATCCCATAAACCAGTACAGTTTTAGTTCAGATCTTTTGAGATGTTTGCAAGCATTCACATTCTCAATATATCTGGGACCTGAAAGACAGCAACACTGATTTCTCAATCAGTGTTGTCACGCAAGCAAGGCCATACAAGGAAACCCTGTCACACTGCAATTTGTGTCTGACAGAAAAACTCTGCATTCTATCCACTAACAGATCTACACTTCTAAACAAAAGATCTGATCTTGCAACAAAATGGAGGCACAAAATTAAGTTCTATGCTGCCAATCAGAAACAGGATTGCTCACACCCTGCCCTCCATTAATAGTTTAAATATTTCTTTCAACTGCCACTTAGGGCACAGTCTGATGATCGCTTCAAGTGTGAAACTTGAGTAATTGTAATTTTTATCTTAATTTGTATTTTGCTCTGCACTGATTTTTATCGAGCACTCCCATAATTATGTGAAACCACTTCTATTTTTCTTTGTTTACATTAAGTATACTATAAATATAATAAGGTTAACGTAATAATATTTGTATTTGTCTTGAGAAAATAAAGATGTTCTTGCTGTTGTAGACCTTCAGGTATGTTGCTTTAGTTTGCTGTCACTCCACATACACATGTAAGACGCTGTCTATCTGGCTATTAATAAATGGTCCACCAATCTGGGGCCTTATTTGACAAACAGACAGACAGATGGAAAGATAGACAGACGAAAATTAATATTGCATAGGTACTGTTTCTTATTGATCACTATTAATTATTGATTATCACTGATTGATACCAAAGGCCAATCTAGCCAATCAGATTCAATGAGATAGCACATTAACAACAGAAATTTGGTTACGCAAAACAAAATATTTGCTTGCAGGTACATGTACCACAGCACGATAAGGTGAAATGTGTACAAAAAGAAAGACTTCCTATATGTACATGAGGGAGTATGATATAGTTTTCAAACAGTCACTACCCACATTAGTTACACTTAATTACCGCTTAAATTTTCTTGGCATGTCAACCTGCTTTTCATAGATCGATGTTTTTTCTTGACCAATATTTTAAGAAACGTGTCATGTACTCGTTTTGTACATTTCCTAAACATTGAACAAACAAGCCCACCTGAAACTGAACACATGTGACGAATTGTCTGCCCTCCTTTGCCAATAACTCTTCCACAAGCACGCTGAGGAATGAAAATCTCTTCCGTTCTAATGACCGGCTGCTCCGCAATGATTTTCTTCACCAAAATTTCCGCTCGCTTTGCCTTTTCGCGTTCGCCTTGAATGAGCAGAATTCTTTCTTCGCTCTCACTGCCTTCATTTTCGTCCTTTAGATTTACACGAACTCCGGTGTCCTTTTCTATCTTTTTAATATTCACTCCAGACTTGCCGATAAGGGCACCGACCACCACACCAGGAACTCTGACTTCTACAGTCCTTTGGTTTGCAGACGCGACTTCCTCGCTTTCTTCTGCTTGAGTAAAATCCTCGTCCTCATCTGAAAATTGGGAATTTTGGCGTCTCCTGTACCATAAATAAAGCAACAATGCCACTACAGGAACTCCAATAGCAATAGCTGCTCTTTGCTCACTGGAAAGGGAAGGCATTTTCGATGCACTTTTAAGAAAATATTGTTCATGAGGTGAAAGAGTAAGTCCAACACGGCTGGCTGTGGCACCTGGCCAGTAAATGGCTGCAGTAGGACTGAAAACGAATGGCCAGGGCCCATTTTGAATGAGGGGGATACAAAGACAGACCACGTTTTAGTACCATTTCTAAAGGTGCTATGGAGGGACATTAGCAGGTAAACGTCAAAGTGACTTCGATTTGACCAAAACGGGTGCGTGCTGTGAATTTCGCAAGATCGAAGATACAACCGGACTGGTAATGGTGCTCACAAGACAGGGTCGGCAAGTTAGCTCCTCAGTATTGCCATTCTTGCCTCTATTTCTACGTGCCCCTGTTGTGCACGGAAAAAAAAGGGGAGGTAAAGAGTTAGGCATTCCAACAGGTAAGATAACTTTGTTACACAGTGTTTACAAACAATGCATGTACGAGGCTGGACTGTACGTGCTCTTTCAGTCTTTGGGTACGTGTTTGCAAACATGATATAGAGAAGTTCAGACAGGAAATCGATAAGAAGCCTTATAAGTGAAATATTTATTATAGGTAATATTGATGAAAATAAAATTAAAGAATGAATTAAAGAGCAAATTTGATCTTGAATGTGCCCTGCGGTAAGACGAAGTGGAGTTTTACGGCCTGGAGTAATAAATCTTAGACCGGAACCGGAAAGTTGCAGCTCCGAGCTTTAATTTATTTTATCGCTACTTTGCTGTTTCGAAATATTTTCCATCGTTTCGCACAGCGGTCATTTAGCGCCGATACTGACTTCATCGACTTCATCATGTATGTATGTATCAATGTACCGCGTCGATGTAAACGTCGACCGGTTTGTCAGCCATACTTTTTTGTGTTGCATAATACTTTTCTGGTCTGCGGTTTCTCACACACGTGAAACGAACATCACTTCGACAGTAATCCGCTTTGTGCTTTGATATTTTGGGACTGAGATGCGTTCAGACGTGGTTACAAGTTTTCCTCCGTATTTTTGCCGGGGAGAAGTGGTTCAGGGTTTCGGAAGAGGCAGCAAAGAGTTGGGAATTCCGACTGGTGAGTTATACTTGTAAAGTCTGACGTTCACAAAACGTAATCACACTGTGAACCTTCCAAACAATTTGTTTTCATGTTGGTATACGTAGAGATCAAGTTTGGCAATTTTTAAAGCGAGTAAAATCATGTTCGTGTTATAGTACGTGGACATTTCACTATTCATTTGAGGCCTTTCGTCATTACCTTTGTGAAACTAAGTCATTCAATCAGTGATAGTTGGACTGTTGCTAATCTGACTCACGCACTAGCGAGGTATCTGTTAGTGTAACCAAGTTGTTTTAGCTTCTGGTAGCGATTGTATTTCTATTCCTTAATTTATATTAAGACATGTATTCACTCGTAACAAAGAACCGTACGAGACTACAATAGTAATAGATGGTTTGCAAAATGCAAAATTTTGTGATTTTAGTGTATTACTACTGTATGTCATTAGTTTTTTCCGTGTTTCGGTAATGACCTGATATTGGACTTAAGAAAATATCACTCTGAAAAAAATGTTTAGCGCAGTTTCTTCTTTAATTGAAAAGCTCTCTTGGAAAAATCTAAACACCTTGACACTTTATAAAGTTATTATTCAGTCATTCAGTCATTCAGTAAGTTTTATAAAAATATTGTGTATCAAAAAGCATTAAATTCAAATAGTCACTTTTTATAACTTTATGTCATTGTAAATCATGGCTTTAAAATTCATAGCGCCAATTCTGAGTCTACTTATTGTATATGTAGACCAGGGAAAATTTCTTTCTTTCTACACAATCTACACAATATTTTCTGGGTAATTTTGGAATGAAATGTCATGAAATCTGCCTCGTCCATTTTTGTGTAATTCAGTTCCTACATAAGGGACCATTCATTTTTTATAAGGTAGGGGGGGCTGGTGGGATTTGGGGGGGAGCCATGCGAAAAAAAATGGCTTTCGAGGGGGGGCCCATCCCAAAAAAATAAGGGAAAAAGGGGGGGTCACGTGAAATATTTTAGTAAACTTTAAAATTGCATAATGTTTGAATATCAAAAAAATTGCTATAGAATAAACATAGAAGGCAGGATACAAATTTATTACAAACTTTCCTTCTGCTTTAAAGAAACGTTTGGTGACAAAAAGCATTTGTAGCTACTGAAAAGAAGTATTTAACACTGTTATTTTCGAATGCAACTTTCACTGGCACTCATCTTCATCTCCGCTGTCATCGAGTTCTTCGTCGCCGCTTGTGCTGCTATGGGAGTCTCTTTCACCAATGCTGCAAGAAGCAGCAATACTTTCCGTCAGAGTGTACTCTTCAGGATACATGAAGGTGTAAACATAATCTCTGACTTCCTGCTCAAGGTTGGTGGTGATTCTGCTTCTTGCAGTATTGGTGAAATAATTCCCTTCCAAGAGCTGTGCAATGTATGGCCCATCTCTTCTAAATATCGATGTGGCAACATCCTCAACTTTAAGACACTCTACCCGGACGGCCGTTCTAGGAGGGTACACAAGGCATTGTGGAAGATCATTTCCTAGTGGGTTTTCAACACAGATTCCATAAACTCATTGGACGTTGTTTTCAGTCCGCTTCCTCTTTCTTTCATTTGACTTTCTGCAGTTTTCTTTTTTCCTTCTCCTTTTGTTGATGTGCTGTTTGAGTATGCCTTTGAATATGCTGTTATAATTGCTCTTCTTATTTTCTAGTGCTTCCATGTCCTGCGTGACCTTCGTCAACTTAGCTTCTGTACATTTGATCTGTTTTACATTAAAACTGTGGGCAAATTCTTCGCCCTGCTTTAAAGCAAGCCCATTGGACTGAAAGAGTGTGGAATCGTGTTCCTTTACATCTTTCAATACGACATTCAACTTTTCCACCATTGCTCTGTGCTCTTTGATGGAGAAGTTCAGTTTTCTTCCATCACTGGGCTTCAACTGGTACCCTTGCATGGAAAACTCACTCGCCCTTTCTGAACAGCCATCCGCACCTAGAAAAATTGCTTCTTTTGCTTGTAAGATGTCAAACTGCCTGGATCGTTCAGCTGTAAACCTTTTCTTAAACGACTCGCTTTCGTCATTATTGCGCATTTTGGAATGAGCCTCTTTCATGATGCTCATGTAGTAATGCGCTCTTTCCCCGATTGGATTAACAATATAAAGAAGAAAGAGCATGGAAGTGGCAGGCTGGTTTTATCTGACCCAGAGAGTGTTGCTCTATTTGCAGATAAGTTTATTGTCAAATCGAAGTTTGTGGTGGATTATCTTCAGCATCTTGAAGTGCTGGAATTTAAAAGGAAAAAGAGAGCAGAAGAAAAGGCAAAGTTAAGTAGGGAGGAGGATTATCCTTGGACTGAGTTGTGCGAAGATCTAACCAAGCTTAAAAAGCTACGTGTTCCAGAACTAAACAAGTACTCAAACCACCACAGGCTGAAGCAGCATTTGAAAAGCAGCAAGAGTGAGAAAGTAAAGGCAATTGTAAGACATTCATGCTTGCAGCAGAAGAGTCCTCTCAGAGCTGGCCAACCAACACTGAGAAATGCCAGGACATTGACACAAAATGACAACAGGGCAAGTGCTGACAGCAGTGAAACGGATGAAAGTGACAATGATGAGTATGACAGTGATGCCATTGACTCTGGGGGAGAAGATGACTCAAGTGACGTCATTCTTGCATTCATCAATTCAGATGAGGAAGATGCCAATTAGAGGCCAAATGCCACACGCTCAGGGCGAGCCATAACTAGGAGATCCAAAATTGACTTCTCTTTCTTTTGATTTGTTTTTTAAACAACAGCTCTCTGTCGTATAGAGATTGTAAATATTGTCTTCATAGTGAGCACAATAACGTGAAGTAGGGGGATAAAAGAGAAATATTAAAAAAGTTGAAATCTAAATATTGTTTGTTCAATTTTTTTTTTGGGGGGGGGGGTCATCCCAAAAAATGTCTGCTATAAGGGGGGGCCATGTGAAAAAATTGGTAAGCTGAGGGGGGCTCATGCGATTTTTAAATGGTGCTTCCCAAATCCCACCAGCCCCCCCCCCTCCCTCATAAAAAATGAACGGTCCCTAAATATTAACCATAAAGGTTCTCAATGGTAATGATGCCCTGCATGTGAATCAAACCTTGAAACATGCCAAAAACATATTTTGAAATGAACACAAACATTTTTAAAATTTCAACAGAAGGAGGTTAGAAAGTTTTTTTTAGGCTAAGTAGTATTGAGAGACTGGTTACTGGGGACAGTCAATTAATTGTAAGGGAATTTCCGACATATGATCCATTCTGAACAGGGTATGCCTGTGGTGTCCTAGCCCATACTGATAACGTACATGTACATCTGTACTTCAGAATGAGATATCTCTGTGGACTCTCTAATCGGGCAAAGTACAATAACAGCAAAATCAGAGAATTACCATGAGCATTTTTAGTCATTCAACAAAAATTTTGGTTTGAATATCAGATTTCCCCCTCAGGATCCCTCTGACAGATTTCTCCAAAGCTGACATTAACAGAGTGACATCTGTTAGCTGAGGTGAACAGGCCTGCCACATGTATACAAACATTGTGTTGCATCAGCTGAATGAAGTGTCTATTGTCATAGAAAAATATGTAACTGAACCTGGGTATTGTTATTTGTTCTGTGAGCAAGCTGTGCCATCAAACACTGACATATGTCTGTCAGTAATGTGATATTTCTAATGATAGCATGCCAGCTGTAACCTGTAAGGAGACATGAATTAAAAGAAAATAATGGAACATTGGTGACATATTGTTCTCAAACAGTGTGCTGGTGGTTTTTGAGTTTTAAGGACGTTCACGCTACTTGTTTGTGTGCATCCTTACTGCACATGCAAATTCACACGCCATGTTGTGTATCGAGTGCATGCTAAGTAGTGAAATGAACAATGATAGCGCAGATGGCCATTGCTATAGCTTTGCCTGGATTTAATGATCTTGGACGTTCGGTGAGCCCTACTTTTCTTTTGATGGATCATTTTCTCTACAGATTTTCTACATTTAGTGAAATAGTGAAAATCTATTGATTAGAAGTCTGAATTTTTTGCAAAATGCACCATCCAATTCCTTTCTTGTTAGTTCTTCGTTTATCTGTGCAGCGATTTCAAAAGTCTCTTAGAAGGGTTAAGTTTTGTGAAAACAGTTGCAACATTTGGAATTATTAACACAACAGATTCACTTATACAAGATATTACACTAGGATAGTTTGTCTCTGTTGAGCTATCTTTGATATTTTAAGTTAAAAACCCTGGAGACCATGCTGATTTATGCGGGCCAATTTTTCAAAATCTGACTAGTTTTTCACACGCTTTATCTCTGAAACGAAGTCGGTGACCCCCAATTTTTTTTATTTCTGAAACAAGTAATTCACTATCTGTCCGCAGTAGAAGTTTGAAGAAAATCTATCAAGTAGAACATTTTGGCACTGGTGTCCTCGAGAGAGCCAACCAGCCATCTTGAAAATTATTTGGGTTCTGAAAGAGATAAGTGGAGGAAATTACACATGGCAGTGCAAAGATATGCATTTTATTTTCAAGTGGTAAAAACAATATTGTACAAATGAGTCCCAGCAAGTGATTAAGCTATTGTTGGTAAAGCTTTTTTTTTTTTTCTAAAAAAAGAACACGATATAAAATGAAATTCATATCTTCAGGCCACTGTGCAATTTATTATGTAGACGAACAGTCTGACTATGTGCACAAACAATCATGAAAATGCCAGAACTGATGTCATCAACATCCTCACCAGTGAGCAATCATGGAAAGCACGCACTTTGCTATTGTTTTTATTTTTATTGTTATTAGATTTAATTAGTAGTGGATTAGTATCTTAACAATGTAATTAACGCAATTTTAGTATTTACTTTAAGTCCTGATGTTTTACCCATGTATAAATAAAGTTAAATAAATAAATAAATATATAAATAAATAAATATATAAATAAATAAATAAATAAGTAAATAAGTAAATAAATAAATACATGTAGGTATGGAAAATACACCACTTGGGTCCAGGATGTGGTTTTGTAAGAATTTTACGAGTGGTATATTTTCCAGCAGAACACTGGTGTCTATGTGATAATTATAACATAATTTTTGAATTAGTGTACCTAAAGATGTGTACGTGGCAAATGTTGTGTACTCTAGGTGGTATAATACATAATCCATTCAAAAGGATTTAAAGTAGAAAAATTAAAAAAGAAAGAAAAACAATTGGTTTTAACTTTGATATCAAATTCACTGCCCCTTGCTGTGTTGACCCAGGGATATAAAGTTTTCCCTCTGAAATGATAAACTATGCCAAATTGCTGAGTTAAATTGCCGAGTTAAATTGCTCAATGTACATTCAAGTGACTATCGATTATGCTCATTTTGAGTTTTT
Organism: Orbicella franksi; assembly: GCF_964199315.1. Classification (NCBI taxonomy): domain Eukaryota; kingdom Metazoa; phylum Cnidaria; class Anthozoa; order Scleractinia; family Merulinidae; genus Orbicella; species Orbicella franksi. The sequence continues at coordinate 35,493,845 of NC_138146.1, forward strand.
TCTTGCAGCAAACTTCCCAATGGATGTAGTAGATAATTTACCTGAGGCAGTTAGTACTGGAATTTACTATGGTTGGGCAAGTGTGGACAGAGGACCTGTCCACAAAATGGTCATGAGTATAGGATGGAATCCATTTTATAATAACACCAAAAAATCCATGGTGAGTACTATTGCGAATGTGTGTGAATGATTGTTAACTGAGTTATCCAATTCTTAATCTGAAATGATCATTGAGAGGATTTGAAAAAAATTCAATCATTGTATTTGTTAAATTTTGGTCCAACCAGAAATAGGTCTGCGTTCACAGGCCACCCCTGTTGTGGAGAGAAATAATAGAGTTAAACATTTTGGGCTTTGTAAAACATACAGTACAGTGTAACCTCCCATGCAAATGCTCTTTGGCCGATTATGAAAACCTTCCTCATCCAGAGGGGCAAGGGACGGACATATAGGGGGGAGAGGAGGGTTGGGGGGGGGGGGGGCTGCATGACAAGCAAAACAGTATTCTGTTGGAAGCTAGGGCTCAGAAGAAGCAGTGAGCAAGATATTCAGTAGTTGCCAATGTAAGCTACTCAGAAGAAAATTGGATGAAATTTGGAGAGAAATTAGACGATCTGTGAACGGACAAGTAATAACACTTAAAAATCAATTAAAATGTGATCATTGTGACTATTAATAATGCATATGTTTTTTTTTTTTTTTATATATATTCTTTTTTAGGAGACTCACATTATTCATACATTTGACAACGATTTTTATGGAGCAGAGCTTAGTGTTGTTATTTTAGGATTCATTCGAGCTGAAAAGAATTATCCATCATTGGGTAAGTATTAGGTATTGTATGAAGGTTGATTTGAGTTTAGTTTTATAATGTTTTTGTGCAATCCATGAGCAGCAGTGCTTAAATAAAGGCTGTCTGTCTGTCCGTCCATCTGTGTCTGTCCATCCATTCATCCATCCATATGTCAGGGTTGGTACGGGTCCTGGAAAACCTGGAAAGTCCTGGAATTTTACCGTGGCATTTTCCAGGACTGGAAAGTCCAGGAAAACGGTTACTTGGGAGTGAAAGGGCTAATGTGAATTTTAGAGTCCTGGAAAAATCAATCTGAGTCCTGGAAAAGTCCTGGAAATTTGTTTCTGAAAAAGGGTTCAAACCCTGTTTGTCTGTCCGTCAGTCCGTCTGTCCTTCCGTCCATTTGTCTATCTGTCTGTCCATCTATTCAGTAGCATCTTGATACTCAGCTCAGACTTTTGTTGATAATGAACAAAACTGCAAGAAGCAAATTTCTTAGTCGTCCGAGTACACCTACTGTGCTCATTTTGTGGCTACCGTACTTACCACAAAATTAATAACACCACTGAGATTTTTCCATTTGCTTGTATTTCAGATGCTCTCATTGAAGCTATTCACGCAGATATCAGGGAAGCTGAACAGACGCTTGAAAAAACTGAGAACAAAGAGTTTGCATCTCATAGTTTTTTCAACAAAACAGAAAGCGACACATGACAAATCCAGCTCACTGAATTTCGTGTACAGGAACCTGAAATATTATGTTAAATTACTAACAAGTTGGCTTGCGCGGCTGGCTGAATTTCGAGGGCGGTGAAGCCGAGACGACAACGGGAAGTAATTTTTAACAGAGTTTTTTTTTCGTGTCGAAATCCCACCAGCTGCGCACTTGTTACTAACAAAAAGTTTAGCCTTTTTAATGCACGTTCAAATCGATACTATATCTTTACGGCAGAGCTCGAATTTAACTTTCACAAAATGAAACTGTGCAACTTAAGCTCAGAGAAAATAGAAGTTACACAAGTACTGAAGAAACAAGAAATGTTCCGGGAATCGTTTTGGGGTAAGTTAAACTGTAAACTCTTCGCTCGCATTCAACTTACTTGTGACATGAAATAAAGTTGCTAACCTTGCAAACCAGTAACACGCGGCCATTATATACATTCACTTTTCTGGCTTCGCGCTCCACGATTATAAGGAAAGTAACCGCTGTAGTTGCCAAGTTGTTATCGGGTTTGACCCGTATAGTTCTCTGGTGAGTATGAAATGGTAGGCCAATGTAATTCCCATGATACCAAACCAAATGTGAGTAATATATTTACACTGTCTTTAACATGTTAATCACGAGCTTTGAAATTCAATGACAATTTATTCCTATATGCAACCTCAGAATGTAAAATATGCTATTCATCAGTATCATTTTTTGATAAGAATTTATTCCATGTGTTATTCCTCAAGTGTATTCCTTACCTCTGATGTACATATATTTTCCAGGTTGAATATTAAATTAGTGGTGTAGACTTGTTATATCAATAAAGTATAAGAAACTACGACACCATCTCCGATGGCAAGGCCCGGTTCATACGTCGCATTTCTGCCGTGTCGAATTCAATTCAATTAAGTGCGGCAGAAATGCGACTGGGGATTCATACGTCGCACTTGTGTCGAATTTAATTCAGAATTAATACTGTCGGGTATGTCGGTCAACGGAAAATGTTTTAAACGTAGAGTATTCAATACGGTGGACGGAGATACTGAGGGACGAAGGACTTTAATTTTGCGAAAAATTGTCCGCCAATGGAATGAGAAGGAGAGGGCTGACAATGCAGCAGTTTGTTTTGCAATATCTTCAGGTTGCATTGGGTCGAGAATAGCCAAGTTTCCTCTTTCTCTTTGACGGGACCAAATTTACGCGTGCTCAATACATTAACATAATATATGAATTAGATTCGACACGGCAGAAATTCGACGTTTGAATCGGTGTCGCATTTCTTTCGGATAATGCGACAAGACCAGTCGAACGTGCGGCAGAAATGCGGCAGCCGATTCAGACGTCGAAGTTCTGTCGAATTTAATTCGCTGAATTGAATTCGACACGGCAGAATGCGACGTATGAACCGGGCCTTAAACGTAGAGTATTCAATACGGCGGACGTATGAACCGGGCCTCGGCTGGTTTTCACGCGGGTCCTCTATCCTCGTCAAATTAGAATTTGGAGATGTCGGTTTTTGTGGAGGGAGAAACACCGGAAAAAAACAGGAGTAAAACCCTCGGAGCAAGGCGAGAACCAACAACAAGCTCAGCCCACATATGGCACCTGGCCGAGTCGACCCCGGGGGCCACATTGGTGGGAGGCGAGTAGCTTACGTGAAGCCGTACCCACCCCCGAGGAAAAACGGTGCGTGGGTACGGTTAGGCTAGAGGCGAGCGCTCTAACCATTGCGCCATCCCTGCTCCCCAGTCTCTCGTACGATAGTCTGGATTCACTGATTCATTCCGACCATCGGTGCCAGAGCTTCCCTCCAGCTGAGACTGTGTATCCACGGTTCTCTCCATTTAAGTTGCTGTTTTGGAGAGTGCAGCTACGAAATGTAGTACTTACAGCGGGGCTGCAGAGCCGCCCGACTTCTTTTGTTTGATTAAAGTTTCTGTGTGGGGCGATACAACGTTCCCTATTCCCAATTCCCAAAAAGGAGTTACACTCAAGCAGGCACGTGCATCGTGCCTCTTAAATGTTACCATGGTTACAGTATTGTACGGTTCGGTCTACCGTTCCTGCTCCTGCCGATTCTGATTGGTCAGCGGTTCTTAAATGACTGCTGGCCAATGAGCATTCTCGTCCCCAGTGGCCGCGCTCCTTTTGGTCAGCATCAAGAATCGTGATCTCTGGCCGGACTCGATTTTCTGGGCATGCGCAGAGTATTCGTTTCGTATTCTCAGCCATATTTGTCGGATTTGACGGGAAGTCAATGAAAAGAGGACTTCCGGTGTTGGACCCGCCCAGAAGTCGCGATTCTTGATGCTAACCAACACGAGCACGGCCTCTGGAGACGATAATGGCCAACGAGGGTTTGTATCTTGATCTCTGGGCCCTATGCGCATGAAACCCTGAATGGCGCTTTCCTTTTCGAAGTCACGGCAAATGTATGGCTGGATTGGTATTCGCCCACTTGACAGTGAAGGAGAGCGACACAATAGCATATAAATAGAATCTGATATAGAGCACAACCGCATCACTTGTGCAGACTTGAATTATTTTTCTTTTGAGGTCAGGAACATTCTAACTTTGAAAATACGAGGTATCCGTTAGCCGCAAAGGAAAAATACACCACGCGAACTTCAGAATAATGTGTAACAACACCAAGCTCGCATGCTCTATAAGAGAAGAAAACGCTTGGCGGTTCCCTATGTCAACAGGGCTGCTTGGCTTTGTCTTGGGGATGTCATGTTTTGGTGTAGCAATGAAACTGTTGGAATATGAGAACAGCCCGAGCCTGCCTCCAAAGCTGGTTGGAATTCCTGTGAGTATCATGAAAAAGTAAAGCTCAGTAATCGACTCTTTTATCTATAGTGTTAAGAAGAATAGACCTTAATTATTTTGCATGATCGTGTCTACAGGTGTACTGTGAAACTAAACGTATTTAGGGTTTCAATACCGATATTGCATCTTGTATTTCTCACCTTAAAAATGCTGGGCACGGCAGAATCGAAATACGTATGTTTATGAGAGAATCTTTAAAAGATTCCGCTTTGCCACTAAGGAAGATCTACTTTGCAATTTCGTGCACTCAGATCGCTCAAGGGCCAAACGCTTTATATTATCAGAATCAAACATACAACGGATTACGTTATATCCACTCGCGCTTAGACAAAGAAAGAAAACAAATACAACTTGAAAAGAACAATTATCGACTTTGTATCAGTTACATGAACAATAATTCGACTTCTCACTAATTAAACTAAATGTTCTTCACTGCTCATAAATTAGTTAGTTACTTCACCGCTCAAAATGTCATGTCTCATTGTGATATTCGCCAGGCTAAGCAAAGAGCATTCGATGAAAAGATATTTGAGAAGCCGTACGGGACTTGGAAGAAAAGAAATCTTTAAGATATATCGCTCAGAACACGTTTTCAATTTGCTGATACAATTTAAGAAGCTGAAAATTAAAAGCCTCGGCGTAAATAAAGCAGTAATATAGGTCATAGAGCACATCAGAGAACAGAGGAACCAGTAAGTATATTGCAAGCTTTAAAGCTGACAAGGACTAACAACCATGCAATATCTAAGTTGATAACTTTTGATGTTTTTTAGAAGAGGTAAAGCATTTGATGAGCCTTCTTTTTCACTGATACAAGTTTACTTTTCCTTCCTGTACAGATGTTAGGTGCAGGGATAGCGGGAATGGTCGGGGGAAGGATGAGAAAACACTGGCTGGTAAGAAAAAAAATCAAAAAACTGATTTGCATTTCATCGACTTGTCCTTGAAACTATCACAAATCAACACGCGTAGCTATCTTGTACGCTTTACCGTTGTCACGTATGAGGCGATCTTTTTATTTGGAAGCAATCGCTCTTTCTTTAGCGCGTTTGTGCATCTGGAAACCTTCCAAGAAGAAAAAAAGCACAATAATGACTTTCATTTCACTCCTCCGGCTACGAAATGGACTTACCTCGTTCCCAGGCTCTCTCTCCTTTGCCTCCGTTGTCGACAAGGGAAGCAAAGAGAGAGAGAGAGCCTGGTAACAAGGTTGAAAACGGACCGTTTCGGCGACAAGATATTTTCCACGGTTTACATCAGAAATCAGTTCTGAGATGAACAAATTCAATATTTTGATGAAAGCTTATTTGATATTGGAAAACAATGAAATGTTCTCTAACTTCACTACAAGTTTAGCTTTCAAAATAATGAGAATGTTCCATGATCTGATCAGTTTGTTATCTTTTCTTTTCAACAGGTTTCCCTGCACACTATCTTTTGCTTAATAGCAGGCGTGCTGAGTCTTCACCTCGTGTTCTTATTTCTCGGACGAGAGTCCGATTCCAGAGAGATATACAAAGCAAAGTGTCAATCAAACTTCAAGGGCTCATGTGAGTTTGTTATTGTGCCGTTGTTGCTACGGTTTAATTCTTTCCCAGCTACTAATTACTCACAACTGGATTGTCACCCACGCTTGCAGTTGTTGAAAATCCATTTCCTTTGATTTCTAGGCATAGATTTAGGACTTGATCATGTGAAAAACGTTTTTCATTCCTGGTGATCAATTTTCAACATTTTTGTTTCTAATCAGGAGCGAACTTTTTTGCTCGAGAAACCCCAAAGGTGACTTGTATTGGAACGGAGTGATCCCCCAGGGTTACCCGCTCTGAGAGTAGGGTGACTGCGAGGAAGGTTAGAGCGGAGGTGGCAACTTTTTCGACGCAAATACTTTGCCTATTTTTGCGCCGCTTGTTGAGCAAGCGAGAACACGTACGCCCGGATGTTTCAGCCAGATCAGCACAGACTTTTCACATCAGTACAAATTCTTGGTAGTATATGGCTTGGAGGAATGGAGACACCGCCTTCTCCCATATGGATAGTTGGAAGGCTAATCTCATGCGTGTTTTCTTTCAGCTTACTGTCACAGGTATTCGGCAACTATTGCAATGTCAGCGCTGTCTGTCCTGGCCACCACACTGGCTCCGTTGGGAATTCTATCTCATGTCGTTACTAGACGCGTACCAGGATATAACGAGAACGAGGTACAGGTAAGATTTTTCAGACGAGATGACCACATGAAATAGTGTCGTTACTATCTTGAAAGGGTTTGAAAGACTGCTGCGTAACAAGCGTAGTGGGAGTTTGGGGCGAAAGCACAAAATCGACGGAGAGGAGGTGGGGTGGTGGGGCTAGCGAAGAACGTTCCCTCGCGCGGACAGAATACGGAAAAGGTTGTTTTGTTCGTACGGGGACGCTTGTTACGTAGACTTTAGAGGCTATTTTTGTTCTCTGACTTAATTTAAATTAGCTCAAAGCCACATGACCAAGAGGTTTATCAAAAGACCGTCCAAAAACTAATTTGTTTTTACTTTGCGCTCCAGTTGGTTAAGAATAATTGTCTACCGTACCTTAACCAATCAGAACAAAGATTCTGGGTTTTCAACCAATCAGAGATTGGGAATCGCAGTCAGTATCGCGACTCGCTGAGCAACAGTCACATGAGATCTGATTGATTTATTTTGTTGTTTAGGTTCTTTTTTATTGGTCAGACCTGATTACTTTTTAGAAAAACCGTCCTATCACTACTTACGGCAATTAGTTGCAGAACATACCGAAAAAAGAACCAAATGGACAACAACAACAACAACAACAACAACAACAACAACAACAGCACTTAGATTTACAGAGAGACTATTTAATTGTTCAGTCATATATTGGGGAATTATATCAGATGAAATGAAAATTAATCAAATAAATATTCTAGTTTATATTTTTTGTTACGTCGGGTATGGAAAATGAAAGACCCTCTGTGAAATCTCCGGACGCAAAATACCCATAACTTAATGTTTTTTTTTTTTGTTTACTGTTAATCGTCTTTTAAGTTTAGTTACTCACTCGACTGCGGTGTATTCGACGAAATTTTCAAACGATGTAAAAGTAAGTTGTGTGATTTTTTCTTAATTTTCCAAAGGAGGCAAACAATCCAACTTTAGAAAGTCGTCGTGATCCAGAATCGGCGCCAGAGAGAACAGACGAGCGGAATCCACCGCGGCAACTTCAACAAGCTATCGATCGCGCTCCAACGAATCACACACGTAGAGATCAACCTAAGCAAAACCAACGGCATCTTAACTATTACAACTATCATGGAAATTCGCAACTTCCCGCCAGTCATCATTACAGGCAAGCTTTCAATATCCACCACCATCGCGATCCAAACAGGTACATCAGACAACTGTATCAACAACGAAACTTGCCTCTAATTATAGCAGCACACAACTGCTCGTTGGAACAGAGTCATATACCACCTGCTCAGAGATTACAGCGGGGCTTATCAAATACAACAGATAGCTCGTTTGCATAAAAGACGGTGCGAGTTCCGAACCGCACCTGGAAAAGAGGAGAAGTCTGAAATTTTAAAGGATTATGTACATAATAACCGTAGTTACAGTTCGGTGTTGACTAATTTTTAGCTTGTAGAAAAGACTTGGCAGCAAAATTACCCAACAAATTTGCCAAAACTGGGGATTTGTTCACACTTGCTTAACAGAGCTTAAATGTTAATAAACATATTAAGATGAAATCCGATAGGAAATTGAGCAATTTCAGTTTTTTATGGACAAAAACGTTAAGTATATTACAGTCCTTCTTGCATTTTCTAAAAGCTAAAGATGTAAATAGATGTCTGAAATGCACCAAAATCAATTTCCCAACAGTGTTATTTCAGTAAAAGCCCTTCGTTGCAGATTTAACTTAAGGTAGCCTTAGTTTAGTAATCAGTCTACTAAGCCTAACTCGTAGCTTATCTTGAAAGTGTCTTCTTTGCACAGCCCATTACGCTTGACGCTTTGAATTACCTTGAATGTTTGATCGTTTCTGGGCTATAAGCGCTCAAAACTAATATTATGGGTGTTTTTAACGGGTTATACTGTTGCTATGGTAACTTGTTATATCACGAAAATGATCATAACTTGTTTACCAATCATTGGTCTTTAAATTCGTTTGATAAAGATATTGAGTGGTAGTAATGACCCGTCAAAGTATAAGCGATAGAAAGTACTGGACACTACAATTAGTCAGCTCGAGTCAAGATTCGGTACTCAAATTCCATTCGCAGATTATTCAACGTATCAAGGCACGTTACAGACTCTTCACTTTTCACTGATCACACTATCGTTCCTACTTCACTGATCTTGCATTTTTGTTTGCCGTTCTTGAACCCATATTCCCGTGTTGGCGCGTCTTCAAATGCAGTCTCATAGTCTGTAGGATACTGGCTGCTGTTCTTTGATTGACATTTACGCTTCTCCCTTTCCGGTCTTAACATGGGTTTTCTTTCCGCGTGAGATGAATTTCCTAATGACACGATGGCGACATGATCACCACCCTGAAAGCAGAGAACATTCTTAGGGTTTTCGCAAATGGCTGTGGGGGGGGGGGGGGGGGGGGGCAAGTGGGCTGAATAAAACAAACGATTACGTAACCCAGCTTGATAGGTTACGGTAAGTTTAGCAAAATACTGACTACTTATTAACAGTGTTTGAGGTCTTTTTAAGACCTCGGGAAAATCTTAAACCGAGACCTTGGCGTATTGACTAAGGGATAGCGAGGTCAATACGGCAGGGTCGAGCCATCTTGGCCCGAACAACCTTGGTCAATAAAGGATTTATTATGTGGAAAAAGAACATTATTTTCTTGCGGGACACAGTGGATAATCCCGAGAGGGCGAGATAGTGTCATCTTACCCGCTCTCGTAGCCAATCACAGCGCAGGATTTGGTTCATCTTGCCCGCTCACGGAGCTAGTCATATTATAATAATTAGCCATAAAACTCACCGAAACAGCGCAACAGAGTAGTTGGGACGACTCAATTACACCAGACAGCGAGATAGCCGCGGCTAGAATCAAGATACTTGTCAAGGCGATCATCAGAATTGATTCTGTATCGTATGGACAATGCACTGAAATGAAAGGAAGAGAATTAAATGAAATATAATGAAAAACGGTGGAAATCCGTCTTACAACCAACCGGCTGTTAATATGGTTCAACTTTATTTCGACCAATTTTCTTCCCCAAAGAAATCACTTAGTCGTTTTTTTTTTTGAAGACCTCCTTTAACACGACTACAAGATGGTCTTATTATTAACGGGTTGCACTAGAACTCAAAAATTGCAAAGAACACAAAATCAGGAAAACGGCCAAAGAAGCAAGATTCTGGGTAACTGATGGAACCAAGCAGGACACAGGTGTCGGAGACGAGAGCACAAAAAGGGAATTGTAGGATGGTAAAAATAGTGGTTTCAGTTATATCTCCCTCAATGGAAACCATCAACTAGGTGTATACATTAGAATTTTTAGCCCTCACCGTGCGCACATTCACCCACAGATCTCCACGAGGTCAGCGCGATTCCCACGCACGCAGCCACGATTCCTCCGAGGATACACGAAATGACGGAAGCAGCCAGAAATAGCCCTGTCTGGTGACGAAACATCAAAATTTTAAGATGTTGATCCTTTAGCTCTCTTTGGGAAACTGCAAAGAACGTTGAAGGGGGGTGGGGGGTGGGGGAGCTTAATTGTCGTAATACTTCTATTCAGAACAAGAGAGCAAGTTGATAGTATGAGACACACGGACCGAGAGGAAGTCGAGGTCCATAATAAAAAATAAGTAAATAAAAAAAAAAAAAAAGAACGAGGCCAATTTTCAGGCATCTTGACCGAACGAGCTTGATCAATAAGGATTTATTATATAAGATAAAGAATTTTTTCTTGAGGCACACAGCGCCTAATCCCGAGCGCCATCTTGCTCGCTTGGGTGGCCAATCACAGCGCAGGATTTGATTTATCTTGCCCAATCACGGAGCCAGCCATGTAATAAAAGCGATTAAGGGCAGCTCCCCTAGGGTCCAGCGTAGAAACATTCTGAGGACATTCAATAGCATATTATGTAATTTAAGCATCAGCAATAGTAATAACCGTGGGTAGATCTTACCACAAAGAATTTTCCAGTGATCCCTCCTGTTATTCCGAGAACTCCAGTGACGACGATCTAAAATAATCGTATGTGTTATTTAGTATTGATTGTTGCTTGGCATTCATGCCACTCAGTGGCATTGATTCCTCTGTTTAAATAATCTTTCAGCTTCAAGGGCTGAAATTTCACCAGTTTAGGGGCTCGCTACCGCTCAATAGTGTCATTTTTTCCGCCCAAAGCTAAATTCGAACTTATTAGTCTTTCCGTATGACCATAGCCAATAGACTTCTTACACAGTGTATTGTTATCAGAGCTTTCATTTTCCTTCAGTTGACTAGCAGTAGGAAGGCTTGGGACAGCCATAGACTCCTTGTCACTCGAATCTGATTCAATGACTCATCAGAGTCCGTGTCTAACAACAGTTATTGACACTCAGTTACTATAAGAAACCTCCAAAGCTGTCGTACAGATCACTTTCATTAGATGCTGTGACAACTCCTGATTGGGGAAAATTATCAACATGAAGACAGGGTGAAACGGATCAAAAGGTATTTTTTACAGCTCAACTGACCAGTTATCAGGCTCCAATCAGTACGAAAAGACTCCATGCAGGGTGGATCTATGAGAAATCAATAATCTTTTGTTTTGCTTTTACAACTAAGTATATACAATATCAGGAGTACCTGAACATTCTGCCAAAATGTGCTCGCTTAACCCATGTAATCTCGTTATGATTTGATTTTTTCCCGTTATGGTGTAAAGGTAAATTGATTTGAATTCGTTCGATCACAGTGATTAAGGTATTGTTACATTTTACAGCTGACGAAACACGCTCGGTTTCCCTAGACTTTGTTGTTAATTCTCTCTCTGCAAACAGTATTTTTTTATTCTTCTCTGGAAAAGATAAATAATTTCTTTATTCATTAATTTCCTTGTAAAATAACTCGTTTCCCGAGGGATGAATCAAATTAGACCACGCAGAACTTACTTCTTTAATGTACTGATGTGTGAGGCTTTCATCCATATAGACTAGTATTTGTTTGCTAGCAATTTATTTCACAGATGGCGAATAAAGAAAAACAGTCAATTATTTTGGCTATGGTAATTTATTCAGTTGCAAGTCATTATCTATTCAAAGCCACTAATGTGTTTGTTCAACGCTTTTTTCTGCGATGTTCCATTTCACGCCGTGCTCTACATTTAATGTTTCTGTTCAATATGCAAGATTTTTTTCTCCTGTCACCCGCGGAGTTCGCCGGTTACGGTTTTTCGGTCACGATTTGCTCTATCATTAAAGTATCTTAAAGTTTATCTTCTTTTCTCGGCTAGTATTTATGATGGGATTTGCTGTCTTGTAGCCGTAAAGCAGTTCTATTAAAACAATAAATTCAGATCTAACTCTTTTTATAGAGTCTTTGTTTTAAATTGTTAATAAATGAACCAAGACGAAACTCATCAAATAAGCTGCTACGAATGAAACATAAGTTGCTACAAGAAAAATTTAATAAGAAGACAGTGATCAAATGCATGTATGAGATCAATTTTGAAGGAAAAGAATCTACAAACAAACATCGATTAAGGTAAAAGCTTTGTGCTCTTAGTGAATAAAGATGTCAGGAAAACGACATGCCGGCTTGGACGGCCTGGAACGGAACACTGAATGTAAAAAAGTTAAATCGATATGAAAAATACGGTATACAGTCGATCTAATGAGACGGAAACAAAGCGACGAAGTCGCTTAGTTTTTGAATAGATGTTTAAAAATTTCAGATGAATTAAAGATGAATTAACCGCAGCTTGTCGTAGTTTCCGATCTTGGCGGGAAGGAATCGCTCGAATCGAAAATCGACAAAAAGGTGACTGCGTATCGAATTATCCATCGATAGATTGAACTCAGATTCAACAGTTTTGATTGGTGAATGTGGCACGAGAATTTTGAACCTCTATAGATTTTAACCGCTACTAATAAACACTAAAATCAAAATAATAACCTTGATAAGCCAAAGCGGACAAATTGTTCATGCAAGTAAGACTATCACCTCAATGCATTTTACATGAAAAAACAATTATATGTCCCTTTGACCTCAGCTTTTGAGGTTTTTATAGATTCATCTCAGAATAACAACACTAGTAAAAGATCAGGGCGGAGAAATTAAAATGGGATAAAAGTCGTATTGACGAATTTTCGAAGTAAAAACACATCTTTTGAAGAATATAGTTGCGCAGCTGTTGCATTGTTGCTACAGGAAAGTCTTTTTTAACTGTTCCAAAATGTATAATTAAACAAAGTTGTTGCTCTTTTCTTAGCGAGAAAATCCAGATATAGATTCCCTTTTTTAGGACCTGCGGTTTATGTATCTAACGCATCTCCGAAATATTTTTTTTGTCAACAGATGCGCGAATGAAATTGAAATTACTCTCACTAGCCGTTGGTTCGTACTTACCGGCAGAGCTGCCCAATACGCCACGCCAATCTCGAAAATATCAGCAAGGTCATGTCTCCTTCTGCTCAATATGAAGCTCAAGGTAAACACACAACATCCCAAGATAATTTGCGATATCCCTGTACAAATAACTTGGTTCGCTCTACTTTCTTGAAAAGGCATTTTCAACTCTGCGGCAGTTGTTTATCAGATGCAGCAGATCTTTGTGAAATGATGCAAGGAAGCTGTGAATCGTAAAGGCAAAGCCATTAGACGAGACGCTTAGCAAGTGTCCAATATTGATTTGCCCGAGGGCAAAAACTCATTTCCTTTCCATTATATTTGCACAAGGTCTTTTATTTCAAACGCAAAAATACACTATTGACGGCAGTTGTAATCTTTTGTCGCGCACTGTGTTATCACCTGTAAATGACTCGTTTCCATAGTTACAAGTGCGCTCTGTAAATAGAGCGTACAAAACTCTTGTCCGCTTCATCATTAGGGTTTAATTTTGGCCTTTCAACAGGCGAGATGACAAAGTGTTCATCTCTGTTTTTTTCTGATCTGGATTGAACGGACGAGTGATTCGGTTAGGGGCATTGACGAAGTTCGAAATAAGTTCAAAGTTCAATCTCTTTGTCTTTGATTGTCAGTTCCTCTCTTCTAATAATTTGCCAATACCCCGTTATACACAAAACTATAACAGTATAATCCCCTCTTGAGTGAAGCCAGTGGCTTTTGCAGCGCCTTCTTATCATCAGTATTGCCTTCTATTTTGTTAATTATAAATCCCCGATTTCAGCCATATTAAATTTAGAGAAAATACAGTGACACGATGTCAGCGAATCTTAATCAGATTTCGATTGAGATTGAGACTTAATTTCAGTCTTGACTTTAATAAGATGCTGTGTCTAAAACCTCAAGAAGTATCAAGTTGCAAATATAAGGAGGTGTACCAATGCCACGAACAATTTTTGCGTGAGCAATTAAAATACCAAAATAAACTGACGAAGCAACTGCATGCATTTATCAGAGTATTTATCAGTGGATGTTAAGAAATGTCGTAAATTATGTGTGTAATCCGTTAAGACATGGCTTGGAGGTAAACTGTTTTTATTAAGGCTGAAACAAAGTGATTTATAGCGGAGAAGTCATCTTATTGCTGTGGGTGCAAATGTGAAAATAACATCTGCTGCGGAAGCTAAAAAAGTTTTTAGTAAATCCTCTGTTAATTACATTTTCTGAAACACTTTCCAGAAACAAGATTTACTTCCGAAACGTATGCTTGCCTGGCGTGACCAGCTAAAATGGGAAACATATATGTTTCATACACTATAGTTCCGCACAGGCGACGATTCTTTAGCCACGCTGCTGATCTGCATCAAGCCATGCTAGCAGATGAGTAAAACTTCCTCAAGTCAGAAAAACTCAACTTTGGAACTAGATCCAAAATCTGGTGAACACTTTAAAACGGCTGCCGTTAAGGCGACTGACTAGAATGAAGTTTTAATTTCCTTCTGAGTTTTCTGGCGCGCTCTGCGCTATTTATTATATCTCTCACTTAGTACGTGCGCTGTGATTGGTCAATTTAATTAGCGGGCCGTATTCTACTGAACGGCCTGCTAAAATTTGAAGCTAGTTTTGTTGCCAAAATGTTTCGTGATTTATCACCAAATTTTCCTAACTTTTACAGCAAGTAACAGTTTAACACTTCCTTTTACTTCTACAATTTTGTATGAAAACCTGCTGACAACTTAAACAACGATTTCAAATTGACTCGTTTTGCTTTCGACGTGCGTCAGAAATTTGAAGCCGTCCCGCGTGAGAAATCGTCCCCGACCCCGGCAGACAGTAGAGATATAGTAAATATCTTACTAAGCTCGTCTTCTCGGTCCGTACTGTAAGTTACGGATCCTCGTTTTTCCCCTTCGATTGATGGCCCGCGCGCTTCAAGCTTGGACCATAAATCGATGGGGAAAAAACTGGGTCCGTAACTTACAGTACGGCTCTCGAACTCAGCCGGTTTAGTCTCTAGCTGTTTCCTGTTCCGCATCAAGCTTACCGGCTTTTTTTTTTTTTTGTTGAAGGAACCAGTTGTTGATCCTCGAGTGGTAATTTCTGGGCTAATTCTGTAAAAAAAAATAACCAATTTTCTATTTTCTGCACTCGCAGTTCATAAAAGAATTAAACACTAGAAAACTCAGTCGATCGCAATTGAAATGTACACAACGGTCTGCTTTGAACAAAAGCGCTACGAACACAAGAGCACTCAAAATTAAAGCACAAAGTTGTTAGTTTAAGTCCAAATTAAATGAGCTTTAGCCTCTAATGACTAAAGTAACGATAAAAATAATTTCTCGGCATTGATAAAACAGAGGCAGCCTCTACCTACAAAAGGCCTTCAAACAACAGATTGCCGCCTTTGCCTCTTTGTCGAAGAGGGGGCGTCGAACGGTTCTAGTTCCACACTCGATTTCTGCTCTGGCTATAAGACTGCCTTCCAAAATTAGCTAATAAAATTAAACTAAAATCTCAATACTTCAGTGAGAGAGAAAGCTTTCAAATGGTACTTAAAAAATCGATGAAAGATATCATTTATCATAGCCTCCGCGACACTGAGCTGATTAGCATTTCGGATAATGAAAACTCAATAAAAGTCTAGCTTTCGTGCTTTCGTAAAGCTTACCTTTGCAAGGTAACAACTAGACAGGGTCACTTCAATTACCAGTCACCATCTAGAAACCAACCTGGAATGAACAGTGTTAACTTGCCAGCTTTCGTTTGAGTAAAAGTTGCTTTTGGAAACACCATGAAAAAAATCACCTGGACTCCCGTGGAACGTCGGAGAAATGCATATCCACGCAACAAAAAAATAATGGATGCTAATTTGACTTAATGTGCTTGTGATGGCCCACACGACTGACATTGAACGTGGTAATTGCCCTGATTAGATCAGATACCGTTTCACTTGTGATCACGCGATAACGTTTTACGTGTGATCACGGGCTAACACGTTAATGCGTGATCTCACTATAACGGTATGTAAAAGGGTCCCTCCGGATTCACGGCTGTTCTCCTTACATTTTCAGGAGGCCCATCTCCCACCCACTTGCGTTCATCCTCGGAGACCCAGGGGCAGCTAGGCAGGACGATGCGTATTTTCGGGTGACGCGATATTTTTAGCAAGAATAACAAGAGCTCAAAAACTATCGCGTCGCCCCAAAATATCGCATCGTCCCGACTGCCTGCCCCTGGGTCTCCAAGGATGGGTTACGTGGTGCAAGATGTTTTGAGAAAATAGGTCTGTGAACAAAAAAAAAACAGAAAAAGAAGCTGCTTGTTGTGGGAGTGCTAAACAGGGCATGACAGGGGAAGAACAAAACAACTGCAAGAAAATGAAGAAGTCATAAGCCACCTTGCAGGTCAGAGACCGCATTAAGGAGGTGGGGGGTGGGGGGTGGGGGGGGGGGGCATTCACAAAGTTGAAAATGACAGCATTTACATGGTTGTGGTTGTCTTTGCCAGCTCTTGATATCATTGAGCTACTTTTGAAAATGATGATTTTGTCAAAGCTTACAATGAAAGTGAGAAATGTACTAAGCATCAAAACATTACAAACAAATTTCATTTAGTGCCCTAAAAATAAGATAAATCCGCTTCAGGTGACATTATGCTTTAGTTCTAAAAGTGTCACTAAATATTAAACAGCAGTACAATGTTGTAGGCTGTTTGTTTACTCTTAAATGTTTATCACTCTTTAGTACTTATACCCATATAGGTTGATTCAGTTATCACACCATGACAAACACATTCTTCAATTTTTGACTCAAGTAGGGAAACAATTTACAGTAATAAGTATTGTACTCAGATCTCGTTCAGGTGGTTACCCCTGACTCACCCCCGGTCCACTTTCACAATTTTCTTCTGATTTCATGTTAAAGTATAAACATTAAAATAAAATGATAAAAATTTAAAACTGCAGTGTAGTCAAGCCTTGAACAAGGAAAACGAAAAATGAGTCTGTGTGATAGGCTTGTAAAAGTCAACATTTATTAACACAGATAAGAAAACGAAATCAACATGTTTTGTTGAGTTACATAGGCTGCCAGCAGTCTCTCATCCCTTAACTGATCTTAACTTGATTATCTAACACTTTTCCTAATTGGAATCCACTTTGTACTACCCTATGTTTTTAACTTAAATATACATAAAGAAAATATTTATTAATAAAAATTCCTTGTTACACAAAAGATTGCTCACATGTTGTTCACTTGTTATCATCAATTTGTACAAAGAAGAAACTACAAAGAAGATTGTTCAATGCAGCAGTGAATAAATAGTGTTTCTTGTGAAATTCACGAATAGACCTTTTTCGACTGGGTGGTTTGTTACCCCATTTCAGACCATGTGATGATATTCTTGAGAATTCTTCCTTTAAATTTTCAAAAAGTCACGTGCATATAAATAAATAATTTTTAGATGGATAAAAGAACAATTCTCTAGAGAATATCACATGGTCTGTAATGGGACAACAAACTGCCCAAGCGAAAAAGGTCTATTGACTGCTATGAGATCAATAATACTCCTATGTGTAAAAGGCTACTGTTTTCCCTTCCCCTTAATAATAGATATCTTAAATTTGTTACATATCTATTCTACAACAGTCTACAAAGTGCATGGTGCACGAGCAAGTACATTTGCATTATAAACAATTGCTTTTACTTTAAAATCTGTCTAGGACTGGTTAGCCATAATGTCTGCTAACATGTCACAGTAATAACCATCCACGTCAGGGCTGATTTTCCATTGGCCAGCCCGCAGCTCAAGCAGTTCCATCAACAGGCATCTCGTCTTGGCAGTAGTATTATCAGCAAGTATGGTATCTCTTATCTTTGTGACAAGCTCCTCTACTTTCTCCTGCAAAAAAAATACATGTTATGGTATACATGTGAGCTCAATTTATTACTCAAGCTTGCCAACCATTGTGTCCTTCAAAATCTCATAGGGTTTAACAAGCCAATAACTATATGATCTACTAAAATGACATTTCCAGCTTTCTATTTGACTAGGTTGTACGAGTCACAAAACTCTTTTCTATCTACACAGCTTGTTTAGTTTTCTTACTATTCTGAGTAGTTTTTTGCCTGATTAAGTTAATTGTTTTTACACTGTTATTTCTTTTTTGTGTCTGGCAAAATAGAATGGTTGCTTGTTGTCCTTAAAAACTGGATTGATTTTTTTTGTTACCGCTGTTTACAGTTGTGGATAGGAAGTGACTCCCAAGTCACAGTTTTCTGATAATAATTTTATGCTTCTTGTTCCCATATATCCATGGTCAGTGTCAATATCTGTTGACATTTTAATAGCGCATGTGCAATGCATGTGATTATTTTGTCATGTCCACAAGCAAATGTACAGGTACATAGGCATACGGGCACCTTTGGACTTGGCAGGGAGGGTGGGGCAGTGACCTTATTGCCTGAAATTAATGATTAATGATCCAACATCACTCAGAGCATGGTGCATCAAAGGAACTGATAATCCACTCTGGGCAAAGATTCGTTGGTTCCTTGAAGTACCACGATCCGAGAGATCTTGGATTATTGATTCTTATCCAGATCACCCCAAAGAAACGCACCATATTTATTCCCTCTTACCTGACTCACACTCTCCAAGAGTTTTCCAGCTGTTTTAAAATGTCCATAAAAGCAGTCAATCTCATCCACCTCCTCTTCTTCACCGCCAGCCTGTCCTTCTCTTAGTAGTTCACTCATGGTCTGGTGCACCGCTCCAGCCAAAGGTTTTAACGGCGCGCCGCCGGTACTACGTAAATGATTAAAAAGTTCGCATATTAAACTAGCTAATCCGATCCACTCCGCTAATGACTTTTCACGAATGCTTTGCCTCTTTTTGTAATGTTCCTGGGTGCTTTTCAAAAGATCAGCTCTAAAAGCGTTTCCGAAGGATTCATCAGAGCACAGCTCGTTGGCGACTTTTGCAGCTACAGGTGCAAACTCACTATTTTTGATAGTTTGTTGAGTTAAATGGTCAACTACTTCCTTGATTCTCGTGGAAGAGTCCGAGTCAGAAATGTACTGCGAAATTTTCTGAACTGGTGTAGCCATTGTTTCGTCTCTCAATTTATCGTTTAGCACTTTCGCCAAATCAAATCCATCCAATGACTTTACGTTTGAAGAATTCTTTTGTGGATCTGCCGTTTCAGTTTCTCCTGGTTTTCCTTTTGGTATTCCGAAACCTCTACCTCTTCCAATACCACGACCTCGTGGGTTTGCAACGGACGCCATCTTTGAAATCCATACGATTCACGTTGAATAAGTTGCTAACAGGGGTAGGGCCAATCTTACAAATCACCTTCGTTTACTTTCTATAGATTGGATGCGTTGGTATTTTAAAAATTAAAAGTAAAATTAATTGCATCTAATGAATATTATAGAACAAAAAATAGGCACGTGTTTCCTTAGTTACAAAACAATTAAGCGCTCAGGAGAATTTTCTCCGTTGAACGGCCGAGACCCCCACCTCCACCCTGTTAGTTTATTTTGTAAAAATACCCAGTATAGGTTGCGTTCCGTTATTCCAAGATGGCGCTTGAAGTGGAATCTGCAGAGTGAGTAGCATCTCTTGTTGTTATTTGTCCATCTACGGCTCTTACACTTCCTACATAATCATAAAGCAAATAATGGGCTACTTTTGGCATATTCTTTGATAGTTAATGCTCTTGGGAAAGTAAAGTACCCCGTGAGAACACACTGGAAGTAGCCACGTGAGCGAACTAAGCTTACTCGAGCTCAGTTTACCCTATCCTGGAAACAAAGCGATGCTGTTCCTATTTTGGTAGAGTGGGGATGAAGATTTTCTTAGCTATGTTACTGAAAATTTCTTTCCCAGGTAACAAAGCAATAATATTATGGTTTCATTTCGAACTACCAAAACAACACGCTTCTTTTGAAGATTGTAACATGTTTTAAGCTTTTCACTGAAATTACATGTACTCTCCCTCAGACTCATGATTACTTCATTATGCGATCAAAAGCTTACAACATCTATACTGCTTTTAATTTAGTTCAGATTTACTTAGTTGCAGACTAATTGTTGTAAAGTTCTGACTGACTGACTGCATTTCCTTTGGGCTTTTTGATTGATACCCTAGAATATTATAACAGTAATGTTATTGAACATTGTGAAACGTGTGGCCAATAGATGTAGTTAATAGTGGGTATCAGCACTGACCGGTTTAGAAGGACCTTGTTTCTTGACCTGAGCTGCAGGCTCTCTACTGAAGTTTTTTTTTTATAAGACGGCTGCGAAATAACCTGCTGGAAAATGACCAGGGGTACATACATGTACACTGTACCATGCAGAGTACATGCAAAAAATCATATTTGAAAATCAGAGACAATTATGCTTTTAATTTTAATGATGAAGATGTAAAATGATGTTTTGAAAGGGAAACACCAGATTGCCATCATTACTATGATGTGGAATGGTGCTCTGTTATTGGGTTTGCAGTCATTTTGATGCAAAGCCGATTTGATGCAAAGTTGTTTTGATACATGTACAAATCAAGGTTGATTCGATACACATATTAAGTTGATTTGATACACATCTAAAGTCGATTCCGTACAAACTTTGATTTTTATCAGAACAAATTGTATGGAAACAACTTTGTATGGATTAAACAACCAGCTGGGTAGTAGAAGTAGCATCACACACTGACTGGTATTTTTCTTGCTACCTGCTCATTCATGTTCTGATTTGATGATAGTGTAATCCGACTGATCCAGCAGTTTCTAAAAGAAAACAGTCTGCCAAGAACCCTTGCAACTTTGCAGGTAGAGTAACCTTAATGGCTTGGAGTTAATTAATGAATGCAAATATGGGAATAACTATTGCCTTCAAACCACCATTTAACAGAGTAGAATGTTTTTCAATTAGGTGTTGAAAGTAATCAGGCAATTACTTTAGTTTTGGATTTGGTTCTGCTACAATTTGAGATTGGCTGAGTACGTGTACTCTAATTTGTAAGTAATTGGTTTGGCTTTGGTTTTACGGCATACATTTGAAAACTGTTCTGTACAGTAATTATGATGCTTTTCACAGGTTTCTGAAATTACTCGACTTACTAAGACTTTGCACCAGTGTTAATTATTTCTAACAACTGAATAGAAGAAATTTGTATTTAGGTTCTCTGCATTCACTAAAATTGTACAATATGTGTTTTTTTTTCTTTTGTAGGAAGAAACTGGAATCACCTTGAATACTGTAGATAGTGTGGAGAGTTTTGTAGGTGAAATAAACAATGGCCATTGGGACACAGTGCTGCAAGCTATTCAACCTCTTAAGTTACCAGACAAGAAGCTTATTGACTTGTATGAACAGGTAAATCACCAGACTATTTCAATTTAATCAGTTTACTTCCTGCACAGGGGACTGCAACTCCGTCTCTGTCCATAAACTCACAAAAAAGAAAGAATGAGGCCAGTTTCCAGCCATTTTGGACTCGGGTTTGGTCAATAACCCATAATTCTTTTTCATACATTTGTTTGTCCATCCTACACTGTACATGTGTAAAATCATTTACATGCTATGTACATAGTATCATGAATCATATTTGTATCATACTTTAAGATTGTGCTGGAGTTGATTGAATTGCGAGAACTGGGAGCTGCTAGATCTTTGTTACGTCAAACAGATCCTATGATCATGTTAAAGCAGCAGCAGCCTGATCGATACCTTCATCTGGAAAACATGCTGGCTCGTTCATACTTTGATCCCAGAGAGGTGAGACAGCCAGTCGTTATTAATAACCACAATTAATATATACTGTAGCACATGCGGGAATGGTGCTTTTCAAGCACTCTGATTGGTTAACTCGGATGTGATTAGCAATGAAAGTACTATTCACCTCCAAGCAGAGATTATGAAGTTTTGGACGGTATCCGGTCACTTCGTTCCATGGTCACTTCACTCCATCCGTTGGTCACTTTGTTCCATCAGAGTCACTTTGTTCCAAAGAATAGTCACTTCGTTCCAAGGGGAAACTAAGCAAGTAAACTTCTAATCTTACAAAGCTACTAAATACCTTAAGCGGATAGAGTCCTTGGACTGTCTGGTATCCGGTCGTTTTGTCATTTCCAAGTTGTTTCGTTGTATCTCAAAATCGTTTTTATACACATGCAAAGTCAAGAAGATTCAAGAAGATTCAAAACAGACCAAACATTGGTTAACTTCTAATTTTCGGAAAATCTATTGAAAATAAAAGTTTAGTAGCTTAGTTTACCTTGTGAACAAAGTAACTATTTGGTGGAACGAAGTGACTCTTTGATGGAACGAAGTAGTTAGAACGAAGTGACCATGGAACAAAGTGACCATAAACCTTTTGGACCATTTGCTGGTTTATTGTCAGAAATAAAGTAACATTTTATGTTGGCAATTTATTCAGCTTATGTGTAATATACTAAAATAATTATTCAGCTCAATGTTGGTGAAAGAACTAAGAGCATGTATTAATTGTTTCATAATATTGTCAGTGGAAATAAATTTCTCTCTCAAAGCAAAGTTAACTTAAGCTTTGCTGATCATCAGATCATCATATTATTGTATTTCTGTATTTCAAATTATTTCTGTACCTCACTTTCCAAAATGTCATTTCAGAGACTAATGTCATCAACCATGGCTGAACTATTTACATACCGTAAATAGGTTATGACTGAATTGAGTGTTTTAAGTGTTAAAAGGGGTACCAAGAATGTCAATTTAGTGAATAAAACTGAGTCCTTGAAAACTAGTTTTTGTCCTTGAAAAGTCCATGAAAAGTCCTTGAATTTTGTTTGTTTGAAGTTGTACGAACCATCAGATGGTATAAGCATAAATCATACTTGGATTATGATGCATGACACTGCAGTTGACATTGCAGCTTTGTTATGATATACTGTTACATAAAAATAACCAAAGCTAAGCATATGTATGTGTACACACATTTTTTTAGGCCTACCCTGAAGGAGGCAGCAAAGAACGCAGGAGAGCAGCCATTGCACAAGGTGATAATTTGTTTTAAAGGTCAAATGAACCAAAATTTAGACATTTTTTTCATTTGAGTCCAATATGTTCATTAAGTATAAAATAAACATATTCTGAAGTTGTAAACAAATTGGAGGAAGTGTTGCGGAGATATTGGAATGTTAAAATCACTGTTTTTTAGCCTTCATAATTGTAGAGCGGTCGGAAAAACTGTCAGAAATAAAACTTGTTGTAAGCTAAAGAAATGTAGGAAATTTGAAACTGTTTTGGTTTCAAACTCGCAGTGAACTTCAGAGGAAAACCATGGTATTTTTTGTGGCAATTAACTGCACAAACAAATCAAAATCCGAAGTTAGCACCCAAAACTTAAAAGAGAATGGCATATAAAATTGAACAGAGAATGCTTCATGCCCTCAAAGCATTTGCACGTTTGTTCAGAACATTTTACCAAAGACAGCTTCGAACAAAATCTTGCGGTAAGGAGTTTGTTGGGACCCTCGTTTAAGCCTTGTTGACTTGTACTAAAAAAAGACCCAGTACCGATGATTTGTAGCTTCCCCGTTGAACGTTACAAGCCTGCAATTGGACAAAAAATGAAGAAAAACAAGCAAATAATGCCCGCCGAACAACGGGCAAACTCTCAAGTGAAATAAGGTTTGTGTTTAGATCCAAAACTTTCCCCATGAAAGGCTCACTAATGCAGAAATGCAGCAATGTTGAAGACAACAGTGACATCACAAAGCAGTGTGTCTCAGTTCCATTCCTTCCGTTAAAGTGCGTGGTCATTATGGAAATGTTTTTGTGAAGCCATCGGTGGTCTTTGTACTTTTTAACTTTTTTACTCCTTTTCACGGCTCAGAAAGAAAAATTTCTGCATAAGTTTCCTTTTAAATGTTTTAACATTTTGTTGCTTTAAAATAGCTGAAGAAAAGATGTCTAAATTTTGGTTCATTTGATCTTTAAATAGTTATATTCCTTTTATATTTTACATGTATGTGAATGCTATTAACATCTGTGTTACAGAATGGTTCACATGTATTTACCTTGCGTGCTCTGCCTAAAGTACAATATATACTTTGCGGAAACCTTGATTCATAATAATTTATTTCTGAAAAGTGAACTTCATGTGTAATTTTCTGCTACACATACATCTGCATATATCATACGTGTATCTATGGCACCTTGTCAGTAACACACCAGAATAACCACAGACTGTCGTTTCTTAAATCTTAGGAAAGAATTTTGTAATTTGCTAATGCATTGAGATAATAAGTATCCATTGGTTGATTAAACCTTAAATTACACTGTACTGCCATCACTTTTTGGCTTGATACTTCAGCAATTTTGGACAAGAAATGCTTTTATTGTTGAGTTGTGAATTTGGGTTCTGAACAGTAAAGCCAACATGCCACATTTTACTTCTACGAGATGAATATAGTTTTCAGCTTTGCTGAATGGAGACTCTTTGTATGAAGATTTAGCTTTAATTACATATAAGTATAACATACTCCTTGTAGCTGCAACGTATATCATAATTTCCATTTTCCCCATGTTTTCAGCTTTGTCAGGTGAGGTGTCGGTAGTTCCGCCTTCTCGTTTGCTGGCCCTTTTGAGTCAGGCACTCAAATGGCAGCAGTACCAGGGCTTGCTGCCTCCAGGAACCACCATTGATGTGTTCCGTGGTAAAGCCGCTGTGAAGGATGAAGAGGAGGAAAAATATCCTACACAGATGAACAGAACAATCAAGGTACTGGTGCTGTGATAATGGCATCCCATTTTGTCCAGTTTTTAGTAACAAAGGAAACTGCTGTCCTGTTTTGGCAGGCAAACAAAACTTAGCTAGTTATCTAATTGAAGTCGCCTACATGTAGATTAGCCTAATGCTACCAGTGGAGTAGTTTTACACTTGTAATAATTTATAAGTGTTTTAACAAATAAAGAAGCCTAAGCTGTGTATTACAGTGATAGAACATGATGGGCATTTGAAAACACGAGGGAAATGTAGAAAACACAAACTGCGGGCAAGTGTTTTCTACATTTCTCGAGTGTTCTCAAATGTCCGGCATGTTTTATCACAGTGTAGTACATGTCTTAGGCTTCTTCATGTGCTTCACGATATAGATTTTACACACTGTGAGTAGAAAAAACAAAGCACACAGATCAACAAACTGACGCAATTTAATACTACTTAAGTGCTACATGCCTCACCCTCAAAACTTTCTGCTGCTTTGCAGGGAACTCCATGATCACAAATTTCTTTAAAGAAAATGTTTTTCGCCATCTCTAACTAAAATGTTGACTAGAGGTAATGCGGTGAAAAACAATAAAACAAGCTTTTTCTATGTTTTATACTCTGATAAAACATGGGTTTTTGACCATCAGAGCAGGGGCAGGGTCCTATCTACCAGTATATTATAAAATGAAATAAAGTATGTGAAAGTGTGAGAAAAACAAATAAACTACATGTAGTGAGTTTGTAAAGCTGATGTTTTGAGCATTAGTGCTCCATCAGAGCAAGGAGATGAAATACCTAGGACATGAATGGAATGCATAATCTCCCATATAGATGCTGTAAAAAGTATGAAATATTATTGTCGGTGAGAATATTACACTAAGAAGACTAATGGATAATGCTTTGGACTCCAGAATTAACTATCCAGCTTCAAGCCCTGGCCAGGGTCATTGTGTTGTATTCCTGGGCAAACACTTACATGTAACTCTCCCCACGGTATTAGCCTGTGAGCAGGCTCACGTTGGAGCACAAGCGCGTGTGGCGTAGCCGCGAGCGCGTGGCTACCGCGGTATCTGTCCCAAGAGTGTAGATGGGCATCAGCAAATAAGTGGATAAGCTTAATGCATTTCTGGGTCACTAGGCTTTGTTAAGTAGTTTGCTTGTTTCTTTAGCTTTGTTTAGTAGTTTGCTATATCTAATATAATAATATACCCTCTCCTAAGTTTTACTTTTGGTTTTAAATTCTCAAAATCACTTTGCATCTGATTTTCCTTTGTCTCATAAGATACATTATCAATATCTGAAAAAGAAGGAAAATAATTAAGAATATGGGTTGAACTAGTTTGTAAAATATTACACCAAGCACAAAACTAGAATGTTGGTGATGTATATGTTTACAAATGAAGGCTAAAGAAGTTTAAAAATTTGTTTTTTCTTTTGATATTTTCACCTCAGTTTGGTTCCAAATCTCACCCCGAGTGTGTGAAGTTTTCTCCTGATGGTCAATACCTGGTGACGGGAAGTGTTGACGGCTTTATTGAGGTGTGGAACTTTACGACAGGAAAGATCAGAAAGGATTTAAAATATCAAGCTCAGGATAATTTCATGATGATGGACGACTCAGTTTTATGTTTGGCTTTTAGTCGTGACAGTGAAATGTTAGCTTCTGGAGGGCAAGACGGAAAGCTAAAGGTAACAAGAATTATTTTGTTATGTCTGTGATAAAGGCCTATTTACACAGGTACTTTTTGGTGAAAATCAGTTTGTTGTGATTTCCACTGCACAACTGTAAAGAACGCGTTTGTATCAGAGCATGTTCCTGGTGAAGGTATTTCAAGGATCCTTGAGGGTTTTTATGGCCCAGGAACTTAAGCTAGATCCTTAATGATCCTTGCCAAGATGTTGAAGGACCTAGGATTGTACAATTCTTGTCACGATCTTCAAAGATCTTGACCAAGATTCGTGAAGGATCTTCAAAGATTTTGCTCACAGATCTTGCAATGATCTCTTTTTTTTTTAAAGATCTTTGAAGAATCTTTAAAATATTAATAGAAAGAGCATGAAAAGTAATTAACACTGAAAAGCAGTCTTACAGATACATATGCTTTCAAAGGAAGCGTGGTTCAATTCTATGAACCAACAGTTAACCTCTAGTAAATTCTACACTAAGTCTTTCCTTGATCACACCCTATTTTCAGGTGTGGAAGTTACAAACTGGCCAGTGCTTGCGGCGTTTTGAAAAGGCACATGCCAAAGGTGTGACCTGTGTAACATTCTCTCGTGACGCCAGCCAGCTTCTGAGTGGTTCATTTGACATGACCATAAGGTGGGTATACATCAGGCAGTATACAGTTCAGGATGCACAAATCGTTACTCATATGTTTTGTGAGGATACTTTAAATAGCTAAGTACCACAACCGAACTCTTCTCCCCACCCCCGTTGGGGTTTCACGTTCGGGTTGAGGAGTGACTAACATTTCAGGGTAACAACTATTTTAAACAAATACACAGTCAGTTTGTTAAGAACATCACTCCCTGTTTGAAAAAAATCCTGAATTTGAGATCTTGTACCTTGCACCGACCTGACTGACAACAGAGCGCTACAGGTAATTCCGTGACTTGCGAATTTTTCTTTTAGTACAGCGTATAAAGGCCTCTTTGATTCGACAATTCTTTAGTTACCTTTTCCGTTCTAAATTTTGAAAATATTTTGTAGAATGCATGGCCTTAAGTCTGGGAAGACTTTGAAGGAATTCCGTGGACATACATCGTTTGTAAATGATGCCATATTCACCACAGATGCACACAACATCATCAGTGCGAGTAGTGACGGAACAGTTAAGGTACCAACTTTTTTATTAATTATTCTAATCGCCGTCGAACCAGACTGCGACAATCTGTTTTGTGCGTGAGTTTGTTTGGCTGCTGCGTCGCAAAAGGGGTCTGAAGCGAGCGCGAAATTGCGAGCGGGACTGGAGAGAGATGAGAGAAATTTCTTGTGTTTGCTAATGTACTTTACTACCCAGTCAGATAAGCCCCTTGTAAACTGACTTGGACGCCTGCCTCATCCGTGTACAACTTTGGTTGTTTCTTACCACAGCCGAACATTAGTTTCACTTTCTTTTTATAATTTTATGCTTATACTTTCTTTTTATTGTCAGCTTTGGAATATAAAAACGACGGAGTGTCTTCACACGTTTAAGCCATCAGTAGGAAGCGTTGCGACTGACATCACGGTGAACTCAGTTCACGTGATGCCGAGGAATCCTGAACAGTTTGTGGTGTGCAACAGAACAAGCACTGTACTCGTCATGAACATGCAGGGACAGGTGAGGGAGAACCAGCCACAAACAACAGACAGAATAACAATAGGGACAATTAGGGCGACAATGACTACAATAACAGCAACAAACAGCAATAACAAACAATAAAAAAACTGCCACCACCCGATGTTAACACAACAACAAGCATTAAAATTGAACAAAACCATGCCGAGATTCACTTCTGGTGGGAAGCTGTCATGTCCAGATCTATTTCCAAAACAAAGCACATTTCCTCGCTCTGTGAAGAGAAACACTCAATTCCTGTTCTACATTTTACCCATTTATAAAAGCGCAATACAGTTATGCACTAACGTAGAACCCCACGAATTTAAAACTCAAGGAGTCCAGCAATTTAGACTTCTTTGCAAATCCTGTTTCGCATGACTCCCATATATATTGAATATGTATTTCTGTGTTCAGATTGTGCGCAGCTTCACCAGTGGTAAAAGAGACGGTGGTGACTTTGTGTGTTGTACCCTCTCCCCGAGGGGAGAATGGGTTTACTGTGTAGGAGAGGACATGGTCATGTACTGTTTTAGTACCATGACAGGAAAACTAGAACAGTCTTTGCAGGTATGTTTACTTGCCCAGTATGACATATTGTAAAGCGGTTTAAGGTGCCTCCCTATAGTTTTACGATCGCACGCGCGCTTAGGACGCCAGCTCGAGTAATCTGCGCGCGCTCGAAGGAAAATGTCAGTGTTTTTCGATATTTTATGACGCAGTCAACATGAGTACAAAAAGCAAAACTGACAGTGAATTTTCTCGCGCTTTCTTCGGTGAAATTCCGTAAAATTTGGCAGACTGGTAGTAAATATTTTACTTTAGTCGGAGCTCGTTTTTCAGGGAAATCTCTCAGACCAGTTTTTTCGCAGCGGTAAAAGACATAAATTTGCAAAAATCGAAAAAACTGCCTGCACAAACCGTACTTTTGTCGTGTTTGAGATTCGTATCCCACAGGATGCGATATGCTGTGAAAATTTTGGAAGACTTCACCGAAGGAAATTCAAGAAAATCGCAAATATAGCCATAAAAAAAAATTAAAAAAAAAACACTTTTGTTTGGGAATTTATAATTCAAGACTAAAACCCAAAATTTTAACGGACATGATAGTAAAACACTATTTAATCATTGCTTATTACATGTAGTGAGTTTGAGAGGACTGGGTGCAAAAACGAATGCAAAAACAGCATTCAAGACTAAGCCTTGTCATAAATAAATTATTACCCTATGGAGCCACCTTAAGTGTGATTTGCGTGTGACTGCCGGTTTTTTTTTTTTTCTTTTCCTTTTTGTAAGGGTAGTACTTCTTTAATCTAATACCATAGCACTCGATAGAAACTCGATAGAAACACGGTACATGTTTTCCATTTCCTAAATATCAACGCGGTTTCTCGGTTTTTTTTTGGCCTACTAAATGCTCAATATTTTCTTTGCGTCCAAGAGATATTTCTTACTTTCTAGTTTTTGTTATTAAAAGTGGTGCATAAGCCTTGTCTTGCCGTGTCCTGCGTTTAACAGCGCTCCAACTAAGACAACAAAGAAGAGAAGTCTGGGGACATGCCACTTGTTTGGCAAAGAAATCCTACACAAACGTAACTGAGTTTTTTTTACTGGTCTCTGTATTTAAGGTTCATGACAAGGATGTGATAGGCGTCGAACATCACCCGCACAACAATCTCATCTCTACTTACAGTGAAGATGGACAGCTTAAACTCTGGCAGCCATGAGTAACCTTCACCACAAGCTTTGTGATCAGTCTGCCTACCTTGAAAGACGCTTAACGGAAATGCGCCACCTGCTGCGCAATCAGGAGGATAGAACACAGTAAAGACAAGTTCGAGTTATTTTACGTGATGCGAGGAGTCGAGCTTCTTTCTTAGGTTTTGTAAATAAATGGCGTGCAATTTGTATTGTAACGCAAAAGCGAAGTTAATTTTCCATCACTTTCGGCACATGGTTAACAGTTTCTTATCCATAACATGTATCCCCAGAATCTATAAACTTGGCTTTTGTGTGTAGAATTGGCATTTCGTACGGTATTTTAAAAACGGACCCACAGAACTCTCGACGCTCTCTGCTACAGACGTTTGACTGTGAACTATCGGTTCAGTTTTATCCCACGCTTTCAAGGATGTAGAAGGTTGGAAAAGCCTCTGTGTACTAAAGTAGGCATTGAAGTTTTCTACAAGTCAGTAGCGTATGTGCTGCTGTAGGTCGAGGAAAAAAGGAATAGAAAAGACTTAACCGTCTTTGTAAAGAAAAGAAAGGTTCATCGCAGTTAGTTGTTAAGTTACTGTAATTTGAAACTTTTGTATTATAACAACCCATAAGTTCCCCCATTCTTTTTCAGCTTTGCATTTCTACCCCCAATTCACATAACCACACTCGGTATTTTCAACACAGTATTTCTCTTTACGAACCCTCATCTGTTTATCCAAAATGGTTGGTGTGTGGCGGTTTGCCGAATCTTTCCGCTTCCAGCAACAGTACTAAGACAGTACCCTCTTGTCTTACAATCTGAGCCAGGTTGTGTCTTACGTTTTCTTGTTTTGTAGTTTGCTTGCAAGAAAACTTAATCTTTTTAAGTAATAAATTAGCACTAATAACTCGAGTGTGGCTCAAATTAAATCTATCAAATTCGTTTTTTACGAAGTTCTTTTAGATTCATTCAGTGTTTTAATAAGTTGTTATTTGACAGTTTTCACTTGGCGTGAGGTTTTAAGATGTTACAGAATAAACTTATGAAAATGGAGATGTAGAAATTGGCGAGGCAAAGGAAAACTTTGGAGACAGACAAGTGCCTTCGCTTCCCCCCCCCCCCCCTTTCCCCCCCACGACTGCCAACAACAATAACCGAAACACAGTAAATGATGCTATACGTTAATTTATTACAAATACTTATTCAACATACAAGAACCGCTCAATCTTGCTAACTAGTTTATAGTGAGTTCTGTACTGGGATGGACTGACCATTACTCAGTTCTGTAAGTTCATTAAGTGACTAGGTTAAAAAGAGAGAGAGAGAGAGAAAAAAAAAAACAACTGAAATCCAGTACCACAAGTATGCCATGTATCTTGATACACGTCAGCCTGTGCCTACACTCACGTAATGTAAAAACGTTTTAAAACTAACAGTCATATGAAGAGTTTTTTTTCCCTACTATTACTTTTAACAATGAAAGAGCCCTTCTACAGAGGAATGAAAAGTCAATTGTATAAATTGCCAAAAGGTCAGGGGCAGACATGAACACACATTTTCATTATGGCTAACATCTTCTCCTGGTGACTACTCTGTATCAACTGCAAAACAATCTCATTTTTCTCTAGAAGAATTGGAACTGGAGAATACGCTCCAAACAATTTATGAATCCTTTTGATTCTACATACAGCGTAGTAAGGAAACTAAATTTTGGCCAAGGTGGGATTTGAACCCATGACCTCGGAATGGACCTTCCGCTGCTCTACCACTGAGCTACAAGGCCAAAAAGGAGAAAAAGTGATTGCTTTGCAGACGTTTATTTTCTTGTATTCTGTCGAGCCAGAATCATACAGCCAGGAGAGACTACCCCTGGCTGCTATGCTCAACTTGGTACATCCAGTTGGCCGAGGTATGTTCTGTAACTTGCTTTCTAACTGTAGTTACACATACTGATATATATAGCTGTAATCTATACAAATAGTTATTCATAATAACTAAGAACAGTTTTGGTGGATGTTTTATGACGTCATTGTTTACATTTGGTGTAATAAGCACAACCAAAAAAACGAAAAGACAAACTGATATAAATGTACTCTAAAATGGTGATAACTTTCAAGTTATACTTCAAATGCAGCTTTTGCAAACCTACTTGACTTTTAAGTCTTTACAAATTTAGAAAAAGAAATCTCATAATGCCAAGGAAAAAAATGTGTAAACAAAGATCCACCTGCAGTCAGTCAGAGAAAAGTACCCCCCCCCCCAAAAAGAAACATTTCAGCTGCAGTGTACCACAAGCTTCCATCAGTCAAGTCTAAATGATAACAAAAAGAAAATGTCTTTTCCAGCTTACATGTTAATTCTCACCAGGAGACAAGCAAAATATCATGGCAACAGTCAGAGAACTAGAAGGATTAAATCTAACTTACATGTATATTCTATTCATACCGTTGAAGTATATCTTCATTGTACAATCGCATAACTGCTTGGTAAACTACATGTATAACAGCTCTGCCAGCTCTGGATAATACAATGTAAACCTACAAAATTAGCCCATTAAATCATCAGGATAGTGAAATAGGTACAAGCTAGGCACATAAAAGTAGACTTTTGGAGGTTTCCATTTTGCATGTGTGAAAACTTACTTCAAAAATGTCTCCTCAAGCTAACAAACATCCATCAAACATACAAAGCAAGTTAATTGCATGTAAGTTTGATCAATAGTCGTGGAATACAATAAAAAGTTTTGATCCATGTAAACATGGAAAATAACACATTGTTAGTAAGCTGCCATAAGTGCAAAGCGCATAATAACGCCAACAACGAATAAGGTGATTCCAATGCCGATCGTCATGTTTGCCAACTTCCTGGTCTCCAAGCTCAGCTGGTTGGCAGTCATCAAGTCTCCCCGGTTAATAGCTTGACGAGTCTGAAAAACAAAGACAAGATCATTGCACCTCACAGGTGATATGTTTATCTTTCGACAAGGTTGTCTCCTATTTGAAGAGAACAAAAAAAAAAAAACCCACACCACCCCCCAAATACCATTCCCCAGGTTTTGCTTGGATTTGACAAGAAATTTAGAATTTCCCTGACAAGGAGCTAGATTGACAATGACTTCTTTCAGCCCTTTTTATCATTTTTTACAATACCCTTGGATATTTAACAGTTATTTCATGAGCATGTGATGGATATGAGATGGAAAATAGGTAACAAGGCACGTAGTGCTGAGTTGGCTATAATTATCCCATATCCAACAAGCGTGGATGGAATAATTGTCTTATTAAAAATGCCTCCAAAACATAGAAAGTAAACTAAAATAAAAATAGAAACGCCCCCCAAAAATCACTCATACACGTACTACTATATTTGTAGAGCATGGTATAGTGGCTAAGTAAGGCTCATCACCCAGAATGGCTTAAAGCCAATGAAAACTCTCGAATATCATTATCCCATGATCCAGTTATAATCATAATAACAAGAACAAGAACAATAACAATCATAACAATCATAACAATCATAATGATAATAATAATAACACTAATGGTTTATCAACAGAGTATCCACCATTGCGAACGTTACATTCAGACTCAATTTTGAAACTTTAATTTAGTACAGACAAAGGATAAATTTACGAAGTTGTCCAGTTTTCCATTTTATAAACATGTTTGTGCCTACTGACATGTTAATTGGGCTATACAATTTTTCCACTTGACTGATTTCTATAATTTAGAGAAATACAGTATAAAAACACTGTTGCGGACATTGTGTTCCAGTTTTTAATAATCTAGTAAAGTATCCATTGCCTCTTACCTCAGTGGACTTTAGAATAGCACAAATTCCTGTTGGTGCGAAGCAGAAAAGGCAAGCAAACCAGGCCAGGCCACAATAATCAGGAGGAGCTATCTGAGGAGCCACGATAACACTAGGACCCATGCCTCCCTGCAGAGGAATGGTCATGGAGAAAAAAATAATTAAAAGATGATGAAAATGGACTCAGAGCTACACTCACATATATGTAGGCATGATTTACACTTTGCTGACTGTCTAGAGTAGTTTCTGAGTTTGAAGGTACATACATGAAGAACCTTTCCATACTATTTCAAAACCCATCTTATTGTGCATTGATCAGAGCCAAGCACTGCTAAAAAGAACTAGTTGTATCCAGCACAGATGTTACATATAATAAAAGTTAAAAGCTATATGGAGTTTGGACATAAATTTCAACTTGGCCTGAAAAATCCCTAAGCCTGAAAAATCCCTGTGCAAAGTCATATTCAAGCAAGCAAAACAAAGCAAACAAACCACAACAAGATCAACAAAAACAACACAATTACACACCACTACTGTGACAGAGCTGGTCTGTGTTGTCATTGGGCCAGGTTGATAACCCTGATAGCCTTGATAACCTTGTTGATAGCCTGGGTACCCTGGGTAACCAGGCTGTGCAGGATAACCAGGCTGCTGAGGAGGTTGCCCAGGATAACCAGGCTGAACTGGGTAGCCTGCTGGCTTGTCTGATGCTGCACCTCCCAGGGCTGGAGGATGGGTCACTGGGGGAGCACCTGCATAGGGTTGTTGATGTTGACCTGGGAAAGAAGTTGGTGGTTGACTCCAGCCATAACCCTGCCCTGGAGGAGGGTACTGGGGTTGGGCTGACGGATCTGCCAGACCAGGGTATGGTGGAGGTGCATATGGTGGAGGCTTGGAATCTAGACAGACAATAAAATAAAAACAACAAATTAAATTAATTAAATTAATTCTAATTAACTCTAACATTGCCATATATGAACTCAATTAATTGACCTCGCTCCCAATGTGTGGCTTCATAGCTCATTTGGTAGAGCATCGCACCGGTATCGCGGAGGCCACGGGTTAGAATCCCATTGAAGCCCTGATTTTTTTCAGGCTTCCTCTTTCCAATTGCTTAAAATTGGAAAATTAACTGCGATGATCATTCTTCACTATCATCTACAACCGCAGTTCATATATGAATTATTTCATATAAACTTCACATCATTGCCATTTGAGTAACACTGTCAACTCTCTGTGAGACAGACATTGACATCTGGGCCAGAGCCAACTATCTCTTTTACTCCAAGTCTAAAAAAATCTACTGAGGGATGGACTGAGGGTGCGAGTGTTAATTGTTACAAACAATGCCACTGTAGTAAATGCATTCCCAATAAAGCCAGAAAAGACTGTTGTACATTAGGTGCTATATAATGATTATACTTATCACTAAATTTTCTCCGATTCTTATTGGTTTAAATTGATCACGTGACGCGATAGTGTTCATCCGCAGAGAGACACTATCAGCCCATAGTGCCAGTCCGAGGAAAATACCCAGATGGATAGTACTTGTCCGTGAAAATATTTCTGTAAACAAGCGGGCTTATAGAAGGTAAACAATTGAAATTGTCTTTGAAGGGTTTTTGTTTGTTTTCTTTGTCAAATTTGACATTTGGCTTTCACGGCTTTCATCTAAAAAAGTTGAAAAATTCGATATGATTTTTGTACTGGTGCACAGAAGAAAATTTAGTGGTGAACAGTAAAGACAATAGAGTGTTTATGTCTTGGAACTATCAGTCTCATAGTTGCCCCTTAAAAATTTGATGTTCTTAAAACTAGCATTCGCTTCTCGGGCAAATATTTGTTTTAAGAACATCAAATTAAATTTCCGCGGGGCAACTATCAGCCGATAGTTCCTGAACAGAAACACTCTATTGTTTAAGTAAGTTTGTTTTCTTGGGTGCAAAAATACATCGTATAAGTCACAGAATAATAACTGAATGTGTCAATATCGCTTGCTTCTTTCTATAAATAAATGTATAAATGACAAACTTAGTTTGGTACTGTATAGTATTCATTTTTATCTGCTGTACATGAATGCCACACTATGTTGAATCTTAACACTGTTTGACCAAACTTGCCTTACATGCTGGTGAAGTGTACCAAAAAGGTTTATTTATTAATAACAAATACTCAAATTGTTCTCAAATCCAGCCATATCAGATGAGATAAGGATGCCGGCCAATCAAACGATTGGATGGTTGCAAGCAGAAGTTCCCTCTCATCTTTAACCGAGCAGAAAGAAGAGGGAATCTCTGTCTTGCAGGGTAGCTAATAAATTGTGAATTTGGAAATATTAATTTCTTTCTAGTTGGGCACATACCATTTTCTGCCATGTTTACTCAAGATGAACTGGACAAAATGGCAGCACCTACAAATTTCAAAAGAGACATTGTTAGAGAAATACAATAAACAGTAACATATATTTACACAGTGACAAAGTGAGAAAGTATAGCCATCTCTTTTGTACTTGTAAGCTTTTTAATGGTTATCCGATTAAAAATGTACAAGTACATTTACCACATTGTTAGTAAGGTCTAGAAAAGACTAGTGGTGACGATCAGGATGAAATTTACACTTAAATCAATATCATAGTTGACAAATACACGTAACTCCTTCATTTTGGCATGAAATTTCAGAATTGATTCAAAATTTTACACATATGGCACAAAAGTTTGATACAATAAACAAGTAAAAAACCCACCACTGTAAGTAGGGTAATTTGTAGGGGTTAATCATAACCCTATACTCGTGAAACTGAGAAATATTTTCATTTGCATTTTATCAAAATTCTAATAGTGATAAGAATTTTGATAAAATGCATGTGAAATTATTTCCTAACTTTACTCATCACCATTTAACCCATTGACTCCTGTGTTGGCCATAACTGGCTGTGACAAGCCTAATGACCTTTCTTCCATGTCTGACATCATCACCTTTGACCAAAATTGGCATCATCTATGCTCAACTTCTGCAGGAGGAAAAGATCTTTCCAATGATACCCAGATGAGAGTGATCTACCCAATGGAGCCTGAGATATGCACAAAAAAATGCTCAAAAAGTTGAGTGAAAAACTCAGAGCAAAATTTCCTGCAACTACACATGGCTACTCCATGGCAAAAATAGCCCGTCTCAATAATGCTTTCTCAGAATGTTTTAAACTGGAAGCAAGCCCAGTAGAAGGTCAATCACTGCAGCAAAAAGAAAAGAAAAAGAGAAAAAGGAAAGGCGAAAAAAAAAATAAAAAAATCGAAAAGCCTAAAAATTTTGATTTCTGTGCATGCCCGAGCAAAAGTGTCGTAAAATGCTACGCTAGTGGAAAGAAAGGCATACTGTCATGTTGCAAATGCCTTTTTGAGGAGATTGGACCTAATTTTCCGCATATCCAGCCTGAAAATCTCCAAAATGTACAAAAATGCGTTTTTGGCAAAAAGCTCCAGGAGTCAATGGGTTAATGACCTGTACAAATTTTAAACGTAATTCAAAAGATGATCCAGGTTGCTCGAAACATGAATAATGCTATCCACCAAATAAATCACTATCCTGGGAAAATCACTATCTATGCCTAACACTTATCCATCGGATAGTGATTTATCTGGCAGATAGCATTGTCCAGTTTTCAAACTACTGGGCCCTGGGGCCCGTTTCTCGAAGATGCACTCGAAAACCCATAGCAAAATCCTAAATGTTATGATTACAGAGCTGTTTTATTCACATATTCTTAATATGAACAGAGGTTCCCTTCATACAACAAGTTTTAGGCGTATACACTTCTTCGTTTCTACATACAGATGAGCTCTAAAAATGGTTTTGCGGGCCTGAAAAGTTTCCGGGACTTTCGAGAAATGGGTCCCTGGTCTGTACTGGATGTGCACTTCAGTTACATGCACTATTCTGTACATGTACATGTCACGTATAAAACATGCTTTTCTACTACATCTCAATGATTGCTTGCTTTCGTCAAAATTTTACTGAGCACAGGAACTTTTGAGTACATTCGTACATGTTAATGTGGCCGCTGCTTCTTGAGTTTTGAGTTTGTATAAAACATCGCGTGCCTTCTCGGGTGTAAATTGTACACAGAGTGTAAGTGTCACCATGCATCCTGTTAGCACCTTCCTACTAACTTGTGCACTTTTGTTATTATTCCATTTATTTATACGCCAAACTTAAAATTATGTGATTCACGGAAATTAAGACTTGCTACTACGATAAGATTTCATTCTTGATGAAACGGATGAAACCTGTCGGAACTATAAGGCGAGGTATCAGCACCTGCATAATTACGTCTTAGTACATGAAACTTTATTAGTCTTAAAACTTGTATACGTCTCCTACATATTGTGTGGATCAACCCTAAACTAGACACAACATGAAGCTAACACAGAATATTGCCAGCCGCACGTTACAATATCGTTTTATATATGGAAGAATTTGTAGGGTTTTAAAAATTGAGATTGTGAAAAGGCAATCTCTTCGGTCGACTGATTCGGCCTTAAAAAATTTAAACAGTTCAGATCGTCATCACTCACGCCAGATTTACCCTGTGAGAACAGCCGCACTGATCTCTCCTTTCGGCTCCAGTAGATTAATTCGCATCCGAAATTTAGATGTATGGTACGTTTTTGTTACAAGAAAAAAGCCTTCCCAGTGAAGATACATCGTCAAAGACAACTCCAGTTACCATGCGCATATATTTCAGCATATTTACATAATCGAATTAAGAAGAAAATTGAAAGGATTACGGTAAAACACAAACAAATGCATTTGCTTCGGCAGAAAGTCTAAAAGCAATATCAGTGGCACAATTCCATTAGGAAACAGATTAAAAAACTGCCAGAAAGTTGAAGTTAACAGAGAACAGTTGAGTGGAGCTGAAACAGTGGCAGCAAATTCCATATCATCACGGAAAAACAACCCGGTCGATTCAACGATTCAAATTGGAAAAACTTCTGCTCTGAAATCAGTATTGGTGGCATATAAAATCCCCATGGTTATTACAATTTACCTGTGAAAATTGCTGAAAACACCAGTGATAAGACGACGAAGAAATTGTGAGCCGAACGAACGTTTCACCGAAATGAGGAAACTGGAAGACCTTTGACATCTGGCTATGACGTCAAACTCGTTGCCTGGAGATTAGGGCCCTGGGAATGAGTCAGCGATGGGTCTACAAAACGTACATTGTCTGATCAGACAGGAGATGGCCAGGACTGACTTTTGGATATCATGTATCGGGAAAGACACGGAGACGGTTGCTAAGGAAAACAATTCCACTCTCAAGCCAAGTAAAATGTCAGTCTTTTACTGCTCATGACCGATAGCTCTGAGAAACTGACTGCAGAGACTGCGACTTTTTAGCTTTTTGAGCACAAGCGAAGTATTAAAGTTATGCAATAGAGTTGGCATGATTCGCGAATTCTTCATCAGTAATGCCTACACTTGGATCCTTGTTAAAAGAAAACTATGACCTAATCAGTGAGAGTGCGGGGTGCCTTTGGAAGTAATACATATTGTTCGACCATTTTTGTTTTGATTAAGGGCCCATTAACCGATCTTTTCGAGCCGTTGCTAAGGAAAATTTATTCTCATATAACCTCATCATTTTTAGCCAGTTCAGAGTTATTTCATGCGTTTTAGCTTTTTCATGACCAGTAACACTATTGATGACGTCATCAGGCCACGCCCATGGTCATATGACTAATACAGAAAAAATGCAAAGGCTCCCAGGCAAATTACTTTATCGGGATTTTTTTCATTGATTTGATATTTTAATTCAAATCCTCCTTACGTTTTGCATCGATTTTGTTTTATTTCAAAAAGGTCAGATTTCGAGAGCATTTCAAAATATTGAAAAATTTGTAATTTTCTGAAAAAAGCATGATTTCGAAAAAGGAATGCATAGCTATGTTTCCAACGTTGGCTTTAATCGAAATTCGTCGAAAAAGGCTGGATTTAATGAAAAACCGCGTTTCCTTTAGCATTTAAAGAAACCGGAAGTGCGCCCGATATCTATTGGAAGTTACCCTTTCAGCGCGTGCGCAATTTACACTACCAGCGCACTTCGGTAAGATCAAACAAAGCCACACGGAGTTAGTTTTTCTCTTTCTATTGCTCTTGTTTTTCTGTCTTTCTCTTATTTTGTCTTTGCTCGTACTTTTTTTACTTTGCATTTTGTGAAATATAAAGAAAAGCACCTAAAACGTAAGCGAATTTGCAAGTTTTTGAGTTATTTTATTTTTCGTGCTCAGGCTGACGTAAGTAACCGGAAGTGAAATTTCACCTCCTTAGCAACGCGTGCGAGCGCGCGGATAAATCGGTTAATGGGCCCTTAAGCAAAATTTAAGATTGTCTAAAAGAGTTGAGGATATTTTTAGACCAGAAGCATTTTGAGCTGAAGTTCCGAAATTTCGGCGATGCATGTCAATACTTACAAAAAAGAATAAAGGAGTATTCAGCCCTCTTGTTCAAGTTTCTTTGGATGAGAAATGAAAAGCATCCTAAGGCGTTTCCCGGCATTGCTGGACTGGAAGATCAATCTGAGCAGATTGTCACAGTGTTTACGTGAGATTAAGCTAAACACAAATCAACAACGTTAAGCAGGGTTAAGGTTTATGGAAGAACATAATTGTAATTTTTCATGCTTCTTTCAGGACTTTTGATGTTACGTTTCCACATAAGAAATAAATGGAATTCAAGATTTTTATAAGGATAAATTTTAAACATTGTCCTCTTGAAGTTGGCGTTTCCGTGCTTTAACGCGCGCTGGTACACGCATTTTAAGGAATAATGTCATTTTTAGCAGACGTTTGATTGACAGCATTATATACCCATATTTCGGAACCACTTTATGCTTTCCGGGCTTGTCAATATGTCTGCGGTACCGGCAGATGACTTGAATAAGTGAGAACAAATTGGAACGAACCAGTGTATAAATTGATTTATTTGGGAATCTTTAAACCGATTGAACTTGATACAGTATTTGAGAGCCTTTCTAATTCTGTGTAAGCCTTTGAACGACTAAAGGTGAGACTTTTGACGGTTGACAGTAAAAATGTTCTAATCAGGAGCCATAATCAGGGACGGAGACCGTAAGTCTCGGGATTCGCGCGCACCTATGATATGGGACAATTTTTCTATTTTTAGAACAAATTGCGCCATCCTGACGTCATATATCCGCGCGGATTCACGCACATGTCAGGGGCTCTCGCGTGGATGTTGTAACGTTGCGTGATCAAATGGTGAGAGTTGAGAGATTCTCTTGCGTATTTTTCACAGCGATGGCAGGGAATAAGGCAGGGAATACGAACCAGGGCGCTTATATGTAGTTTTATGCTCTGAGCTAACGGAAAAGGTGGGTTTTTCAAGGTCGAAAACAAGACTTCAATCTCGCGCTGGGAATGAATAATAAGATCTGCTCTCGCTAGTTGTAAGCTTACGCGTATGCTTAAGAATATAGCAAGAAAACTCTCTACTCTGGTATCGAGTTAATTTGTGAGTTTCTCAGACAATGTTTAATCATAACCAAAACCTGTTTTGATGGTTTCTTATTGTCTCTGCTTGTTTGGTGAGTTTGCAAAAGTTTTTGAAAGGAAAGTCTGACGCGTACAATTAGCTCATTTGCATAGTGCAGCTCGTGCACTTTCAAGTCCGAGTCGGTGTTTTCAATTGTCAACAAATCTTGACAAAGATTTCTTTCGTTATCTTTTGCGCTGAGATGCTGCAACAAATTTCACGAATGCAAAAAAGGCTACTAACATCATGTGTGTTTCTTCAACATAAGCATAGTGAAGTTTTACACTGCGAAAATGAAAATAGACAAGGAGTTTTGATAACTCGATCAACAAAATCGAAATCGTTATTCCAAGTTGATTAAAGAAAGCGTCATCGTAACTTTGCTGATTGTTTCTGCTTTATTCACAGATTTCCAGCTTAGCTTTTAATATGTTCTGAAACATTTATCAATCTTAAACGTATTTAAAAACCATAGAGCTATTGTTTGAGTTCGATGTACGCTTTCACACGAAAGTGCGGCGGAAGTACAATTTGTCATGTTTAGTGACTGTACAAAACACGCATCGGCGGGCGCTCTCATTCATCGACAACAGAGAATTTACTGGATTTTTACACGAATAAAACTGAGCACTATCTACGGACGTACAGTTATTAAGCCTCGATGAAACATCAAGCGTTGCTTACAATTCAAGCGAAACTCAAACTAGCAATTATTGTGTTTTACTTTTCGGTCGCGAGAGACTGACAAATTCCTCGCAAGCGTGTGGCAAGAGGAGCTATGAAACTATGAAGTCCTGAAGTTCTGCTATATCTAAATATATCCAGCTAGTTTTTTGCTGTGTAATGGAAAAGCTGTTAATCTTCAACATAAGTGAAATTTAAAGTGGAGTAATGTACAACTCATGTAAAAGAAGCATCAGTCGGAACACAACTTGGTCAGCGATATATATAAGCTTACAGCGGAACATACCTAAATTCGACACTGTCTTACTTCACTCAAACTGGAGCAGCTTACGACGAAAATACTTAAGCAAAATTCCAACAGACGTAAACGCGTTGAGTTGTGGGGCAAAAACATGAAACATTTCGGGAATTTCGGACGCCATTTCCCCCGCGCGACATCCGCAAAAATCCTCGCAGCATGTACGCGCGTGTGCCGCAGGTGATGGCGCAATTTGTTCTAAAAATAGAATTATTTTCCCATCCTGCTGATCTCTGTTTGACAGGTCTTCAAATTTCAACCAATCAGCGCGCGACTCGCAAACAACTTTAGGGGTCCACTCATTCGAGAGCGTTTCGCGAAACGAAATACACATGGCGATTGGATACTGGCGGCTTTTATCGTGTTTAGCTCAGCATTTATTTTATTTCGCTTGTTGAGAATTTTGCAATACTCCAGGCCAGTTTAAAGAAATCGGATTTATTAAGTTAAAGATGTTATTTGTGCTGATACAGCGGCGGATAATGCTGTTCAAAGCTCCGGGACAAGATAAACCTCTTACCGTGTAATGGTCATTCCTCCTTCTCGACGCGACTAACAGGGATATGAAGACTACTCTGGCGTAAAGATTGCTTGAAAAGATGATGAATTCCACCGAACATTTTAATAAGCCAAGACACATCACTTCTTTCTGGCTGTTTAAGCAGTTCTAAGACGGCGAGCTGTGCTGCGCGTACTGTTTGGGGGTTTTTGGCTACAGGGAAGAACGCCTCAGGCTCCGTGATGTCTTGCTTCTGCTGATGGTAGTTTTCTCGTAATCCCCCGTTGGCTGCCATCTGGAGATATGTGTCGGAGTGAATTAGAGTATTCACGAGTTTGTTTGGCTGGTGAAAGTTAATTTCAAGTCGAGTCTTCTCATCTGACCCAGACGTACATGTCTCGGAACCTTCGGAGAATTCTGACCATGTTGTCGAACTCTGTCGGCCGGACTCATCTTTCTTTTTGTAAAATGTCTGCGGTATTTGGTACGTGTCCAGAATAATTTTTCTGTCATCTATGTGTAATTCTAGTACGTCTGCATATGGAATAACGAATTTTCTTCGAAGGATGGCTGATTTTTCTCTTTGATGTTCAATGACAAATGTGCCCGACTGCTGTGGTTTGCTTGAGTTTAACTTCATGGTAAATAACTCGTGTGTTACTCTTGGATCGGCTCTTGTGATGTTAAGACTTTGAACTGTTGATTTGATACTGTTCAAGTTTGTTGAGCTATTTACCGTGCCACTGTTGGATGTTGAAGCAAATTCTTTGGCCGTTTCGACTGTAATTTCTACAACGTTGGACGACTGGAAATGCGTTTTCGCTGCCTGAAGATAGTTTTGAGTCATCTGTTGGGTTAATGTGGAGTCGATTTTTGGCCGAGGACGAACACAAATACTACCGTCGGCATCTTTATTTGAGTCTTTCATCTGAAATAATTAACAGAGGTAAGTTAATATGATCTGATTTTAACCTGTGCTCTAATTCCTAGCACTATCAAATAACTCAGTTCATTGAAATCGATCATTTATTTCTAGTTACTACGAGACATCATTTTGCTGTTAAAAATAAGTCAAAACAAAATTTCCTGACATTTTTTGGTAACCTCTTAGGTGTGTCAGATGAACTTGTTATGTTAGTGCTTTTATATAATGCCTTCATGTACCTCGATTTCAGGAGCAGTTGGTGATATATAGGTAGCATAAGGTGGTTCATCTTGACTTGACTTTCTTTCAGTGTCTTGAAAAGGAATGTGCTGTTTTAAACAAAATAGCACAGGTATTATGAACATTAGGAATGTGTCCATGATATTCAACTAAACAGCAGCATACACAAGAAG
This sequence comes from Orbicella franksi, assembly GCF_964199315.1. NCBI lineage: Eukaryota > Metazoa > Cnidaria > Anthozoa > Scleractinia > Merulinidae > Orbicella > Orbicella franksi. Next base: position 35,537,714 of record NC_138146.1, read on the forward strand.
CAGGGCTGTCCACTAGAAGTGCCTGGGTGCCACAGGTAACTAACTTTGGCCTTTAGGTGACAGGGAAAAATGCTTTTTTCATATAAGCTTAAGTGTTGGGCACCCAGGATTCCATGGTTAGGAACTTCTGGGCTCCTGATAATTTTTCTCTGACCACAGCCTTGAGAAGCATCCTTTTTTAAATGCAGTATATATAGTAGTCTAGGAGTTATTTAAAATGAATGGGGGGAAAACTTATTTTGTTTTTCACATTTATACAGATTCATTTATATATTTTATACCATTTTCTTCTTCTTTAGATGTTTTGGTAAATCTTCATTTTCCTTTTTGTGGACTTTAGAGTCTGACGAGTAGCTGCACCCTTTCTTCTCTCGGTTCTCAACAGATGCCCACTCATGACAGAATTGTTGGGTGAGTACTCGTTTTTGATAGTCTATCTTTCCTGTTTCACCTGCTCGCCCACCACTGTAAATGTAGTTACCTTGCTTGGCTTCTTTGTGTTTGGTTTCCATGATGCTGTCATTAAAATTGTGCAAGGTCAAAGGGAGTCCACTCAAGGCGGCATCTTTAAGAGCCTTCTCAACATAAAACCCAGTGTAAGCAACCAGTTCTTTCACGGTGGCAGTAACAGTTTCAGAGCCAAAAATTAAAATAAATTGAAATCCTAACAGAACTCTTGCTTGACATTCATACTCCTGTCTGGTTAATTCTTTCGGAGTGTTTAAAATCCATTGGAAAATTTTTTTCAGGCCAGTGCAAAAACATACCAATATTTTGCTGACTGAAGGACTGAAACCAGAGTTGTTCAAGAGTTCCTCTGCTTTTTCATAGAAGGCCAAAACACCATTTTCATCAAATGTGACATCATAACTGCTTAAACAAACTTTTCGAGCAACTTTCTGTACTTCTAAAAACCATTTTTTTTTATTTTGTCTGAGAGCATCAGCTACTTGGCCAATTCTTCGTACAATAGTTTCTGTAGCTCTTGTAGCTTGGTGCATCATTGCTTGGTAAAAATTTGCTAGGTCAAGTTGAGAAGCATTAGGATGTCCAGTTTGACCAAGGTGCTTCTTTGCATATTCTCGTCTGCCATAAATGATAGTAAACATTTTTGTTAATTTAAATTGACAGAAGGGTGCTTTCCAAAATGAATACATGTACATGTAGTGCAAAACCTCTTAATAAAGTTTTCCACATTGAATTACATTAGTTTTTCTCTTTGATTGGTGTGTGGGTACTGTTTACATGTAACTGTTGCACCGTATAATAATATAAATGTATATTATCATTCATGCCTGTGTTTTGTATTTGGAAGACTCAAGTTTTAAAAAGTGAATGATGCTCATGTTTGCTCACACTGAAAGGCCTACTGTTGTTCTTTCTAAAAAGTCAATTAGTAAAGTACCATTAATCAAATAATAACCTGTTTTCAGTATTATCTACTCGCTTTCCCAACCATGTCTTGTACTGTTCTTCTCCTTTCTCAGTCATTTCTACTTTCCACACAGGCTCATTACAGATGACTCTCATATCCCCAAGTTGCTTTTGATGTTCTGGTGACTCAGGAATTGGATAAGTGGAACTTGCAGAAGAACTTCCAGTAATTGATCTTCGCTGACAGCCATCTGGAACACCACGCACAATGACTTCTATGTTCTTCTTCAGAATTGGGTGATAAACTGACTTCAAACTGGTCAGCTGTTGAAGGGTTTCTAGTCCAAGATTACTTACATGGTTGTAGTTATCTGGCCCTAACCAAGAACACACTGTAACAATGGAGCTTAACAGGTTGTGGGGCTCCACTAATTTGACTCTTATTGCTGTTTCTCCAGTAAAGAACTTACTCCACTGCATCCATGGGAATGCATCAATGTAGTGATAAACAAGTAATTTTTCCTTAGGGACCATTATTGTTTCCTGCAGAGTTTTTTTGCTAAGTAGCCATTCCACAGTGTTTTTAACGTTTGTGTATGCTGCAACAACGCCATTGTGTTCAGTAAAAGTTAGTGACAAACTTTCTTGCAGAGCCTCCTTTTGTACCTTTAGCTGTTCACAAATGTCATCTTTTGGTACCATGATGTTGATTCCGAAAACATGTTCTAGTTCTTTACCAAGCTGATTTCGGACTATGTTTTGATATTTAGTGTAGCCAGTGTCAAAATTACTTACTAGTTCGGCTGCAAACTGGACAAAACGATTGAAATTCTTCTTAAAAATGACTGGCATGAGTGTCCTCTTAAAAAACTCTCCATCCTTATGTGAAATAACAAAGTCGACCAGCTCAGCTTTTTCTTGTTGATGTTGAGGCATGTTTAAATCGTCAATAAAATGAGCCCATTCTCGGCATTTTGCTGGAGTCAAAAGTTTTTCCTTGGAGTGATAATTCGGGAATATACCTTCATCTTGTGGTTTGGAATAAAGGGTAGAAACTGACTGTTGTTTCAAGGAATAAAGAAGCGAGTCTGGGTAACACTCGGCTAACATCGCAACAAGTACTTCCAATTCTCCTCGCAACTTGCTTTCGGAAACTGAGCCCTGTGTAAGTTTACTTCTTGATAACAGAAATGAGGAAGTTGACACATGTCTGGAAATACTACACAAAACCACAGTTGAAAATTCATCTGGTGTTAAAAGTTTCAAAAGTTCCTTTAGCCTCGCAGAGCGGTGGTGGTGCGGGACGTCCAGGAAATTATTTGCTGCAGCAGCAGCTTGCAGGGGTGGGTTTCTTACGTTTTCTTCGCGCTTGTGGCTTGGGTGGGTTTGGAAATGTTTCCTTAATCCACGACCTGTTTGGTAGTTGTTTTCGCAGTCGGAACAACTAAAGACCTTGGGCATGGTAATAGTAGTATTGCTCAAACGTCAAAAACTTTTTGTGCATCTGGCGATGACGTGATCGTAGCTGTAGGGTATAGCTGATAGGGGTCACGCAAAGTATCACTTTAACTTCCGAAATTATTTTTATGGGTTATTAGACGTAATATTTTTACCCCTTTAAGTCTTTGGTTTTGTTCAGAGATGCAATTCTGCCAAAACCTTTCTGCTAGATTCCAAGGCCATTTATGGATGAAACTGTTTGCGAGTCCTCGCGCGGGTTATTAAAATCCTATCGGGGGAATGTAAACACGCGCTTCTTGTTCGACATTGCAGTTAACTATCTCAAACAAAACCACAGTGTTAGCATCACCGTTTTTAAAATTTTATTAGTAATGTAAGGCTTCTGTGTACCTCAGTCGGTCTCAAACACAAACAAAGTTGTCGGCTTAACTGATTTAGAAACAAGGACGCCGGGCCGCGAACGAACTTCTGTCAGAGCTGGTGATTTAAACGATTTATCTTCAAGCTGGGGAGTAGTATACCTGCTTTACTATTTTAAAATTATAAGAAAGTCTATTTAAAGCCCAAAGTTCAAGCTTCAGTATGAGAAAAAAGGTTGTTTTTCCCTGGCGGACGACATAGCGAACAATGAAAACAAATTGACGCCATTTTCTCCGCGCGTGTTTTTTTATAATGGAGACTGGAGCTGGTTCCCCCCAATTTTTAACCCAGCATGCCCCGCAACTTCCGGTAGAAATCAGCAGGCCATATCATGGGACAACCCCAATACTAGAAATGGCGCGCGCTTACGGTCTCCGTCCCTGATTATGGCTCCTGGTTCTAATATATTTTTAGGCTATTTGACGGTTGACGGCTCAGTTAACCCCATTGAGATCTTCTTGGTTTAATTTCGATGAATTCAATCAAATCACACCCAAATCAGTGGTATGAACGGCGGTTCGGCACAATCAGTAAGCGGGAAGTCTTGAAAAAATGGCCGCGTGGCTGAAAATAGTTTGATAAAAAACGTATACAGGGAAATTATACCAGAGAAGAAATGTCGCCTTAAAAAGATAAATTATTGTTTGCAAGTAGCACGTTAAACCAGTTTCAAGTTTTTTTTTTTCTTTTTTTTTTTCATGTCTTCAAAGAATGACAACTTACAAAACGATGACCGTTATATATGGGGCAGGTGATACGGAAATGTTTGAGGCGGGGCTGAGCAAGCTAAAGTTCGCGCGTTTAATTGTAGAAATAATTTGGTTTTCAACAGTAAAGGTAAGATAAGTTCTTCAGCGCTGTTATGCAGTTTCATTCATCCTCTTAGAGAGTACTTTGACGTGCAGATTTGCATCTCTCTTGATTCCTTTTAATTTCATTTGTTTATTCATAGCGTGACTTCATTTCTGACCATTCAAAATTAAGACATTCTCATTTTTCATTGTCAGGTCTTAGGCTTTTAACCGCCGCCTAAAACAACTAACGAAGAAGTAACAATCAGTTAAATTAAAAAGCATCTGTTTCCATAAGCTATGATAAATTGTAGTTTGGCCTCTGATTCCAGCGTTTAATATATCGACTTTGCCCCTTTCGGGATTCGCTGAAATGAAAAGGGTACTGAGGTATCTGTTAGCTCATTTTAAGGCATCTGAACGGTCTCGTGTTTTAGTTGACTATAAAAGATGTAATTTGTCTTCTTGAACGATCTTTAACGACAGAAGTAGTGAAGTTCAACCTTAATTAAAATCTTAATTTCTCTGCCTAAGTAGAATTTAATGAACCTTAATGAAAAACGTGAAGCTTCGAGTTGGAGAAAACGTCGTCATTAATTAAAACCAAGAACGTATAAATTGATGATCTTGACAATAAGTTATTCACTTAGTTCATGGCTAAACACTGAACTTCAGTAGCAAGCTCTTCGCTGCTACAAGTTTAAACTTTTTCGAAGGAACAATGATGGCGCAAAAGAAGTTTTGTATGCCTTACACAGCGGTCTTCATGCTTACTGTGTGTTTTCTTCCTTCGCAAATTGCTCTCGGCCATGAAATCTTTGACCGCGAAATCGAGGAAGAGAAAAGTAGCCCTTGGTTTTCTCGCCGAGCGCTTCCTAAGTGGATAGAAGAGTTACCCGATTCGGTTCCACAATGGATGAAAACTGCCGCCTCCAACTACCGTGGGTCTCCCCAACAGATCGTTTGCGCAGTGAAAAACTTGGCCAAGGCGTTGAATGACATGCAGGCAGCGAGAGCAAGGAACTGCGATGATTACTTTCGTTGCCGTGGAAGTAAAGACGCAGCCCAGTGTGGAACTTATGCAGCATCGTTTGCCACTCAAATAAGGTAAAGGTAATTTGCTTTTTGGAGTCATGTCTTTACAACAACTAAGGTAAAAGGTCAAGTTTATTTTTTCCGCCCTTAAGATCACAGGAGAATAAGTGACGCACAGTAGCACCTGCCTATCTCTGGTTCGTAGCTCGTGACCGTGTCCGTCTCCTTTATAAAGGGTATGCTGGTCCTTCTGAGGTTACCCGCATCATTTTACTTCCCGTCACCACCGCGATTCGCAGATAGAGCATGAAATCTTGGTGGGTGGAGAGAGTGAGTGATGATAGTAACTATTGCTCTACTCAAGGGTACCCTGGCAACACATTAGACTTTGCTTTTGCTTAGCGATCTACGGTTACTTCTAAGTCGAAACAGCAGAGTGTGTTTCTCCGGAACTTCGGAACTCGCTCGAAAAAAGCTATGTCGAGGGTTTCTCAAGCGCGCAGCGACAATGCCGCCTAACCCCTGGAAGATGTGGTATTGGCAAGACTATCTGACTATGACTTAACCTACCGTATCTACCTACGTACTTATGCGTACGTACTCCTACCTACAGCTTTTTACCTTAGAGTTACGTAGCTGCCCACCTCAAAAATGGTTGATCACTAGCCTCTTGATCTTGTATCACTTAGATCTGTCTTATCTATATACACGTTATACTCCCGGAACAAATCGTAAGCTAACAAGTGATATATATACCTACCTGAGATTTTGAAGCGGTCTTTCAAACACTGCGTAGAGACTGGGCTCCAGGATCAAAATTGACATTCTATTTTTTCAGCTTTTCCGCATATTATATTTTCTTCAGTTCATAATATAGCATTAACATTGCAAGTGGACGCTCCGCTTGCCACCGCTCCCCGAAAGCTCCTAACCCTAAACCCGGATCATTTCCCGGCCCCCTTGGGGAGAATGACTGACACGTGACACTGAGCGGCCGCCCACACAATCGGCGCGAAGCTTACGTAATTCGATTCCATAACAACTGCAAATATCTCTATTTTTAAATCGAGTCACTGCTAATTTGAACATCGTCGATTGCAAGCATGAATGCCCGCTCTGCCTGGTCTCAACGAACGTAAGTTAATTCAGTTAGGACTTATTATGTTTTTTCTCTGTTACTTCGCTGATGACAAAGTTACAGATGGCTGAATAATTCGGTTTAATGACCTCTAAAATTCCATCTTGAAAACCCGTTGTTTGAATGATGTCCCATCTTAGGAATTCAGTGTGTACTAAAAATTTATAATCAGAACTACTGATCCAATCAGTTACGTTTTTACAGTGGAGGTCTGAAACTGTAATGAGGAATTCTGATTCCTCAAAGCTTTAAGCCGAAGCAATTATCAGGTGATAATTTTGGCGCTTGGGGGTCGTGACTTCCATGCAAGTGATCGATCGCACATTCAAATGTTCCTGATGGTTAATTTTGTCATAATAATCAGGTTTTCGTTAAGATAACGAAACTGTGAAACTGTCTTTTTTCCCTCTTTATAGATTTCTTTGCTTCATGATATAAAACTGACGTATTTTGCAATGTAACCGTTAATACTGCAGCAGGTGTTACTTCCGTTCTGGCTGTTATCTTTTATGGCGTTACAGTTGTTGTCGGAGAAGTAATTTCTTTCGGGTATTATTTGATGAATATCAAAAGTTGGTTAGCAACTTTTCAATTGCTGCTTCATGCTGTGTGCTCAAAACTTTCAGAATTCTGTAGCAGTTCAGGAGTAGTTAAAAAATGCGAAAGAGAATAAAAAGTGTTAAGGTACGGCGGCAGATAGTGAAGATAATTTCTGGTGACGTCATGACGCGCGTTCCAGCGAGGGAGGCAGAAGAAAGAGAGAGCCTGGGAACGAGGTTGACCGTAAGGCTTTCGCGCCTTAGCCTTGCTATCTACAGCGGGAAAGTGCCTGGTTTTACGTACTGTTCAAGTACATGAGTATAAGCCTGCTTTTTCCTTCTCATTTCAACGCTTTTTCACTTTTTGAACAGCCTATTATAGTTCGAAGATAAAGTACTCAATCATAAAAATCCATTCTAAGATAATTGTTTCTTTGTCATTTGTATAGCAAATTTGAACTATTTTAACGCCTACCGTGGGCGACAGTCATATTAGTATCGGGCCAAACAGCCGCAGATAAGAAAGCTTCGCAATTACTAAGGTGAGCTGTAATTGTTTATTGCTGTTCAAAACGTATTTTATTGGAATCAAAAGTTCTCTATATTCAGGCTTATCACGTGGTACGAACAACCTGTCCATGCTGTAATCGTATTTATTTTACCAATGTTTATATTTTGTTTTGTGGTTGGAATTTAATACAGGCGGTTCTATCGAGTTGTAAAAGGCAAATCTAAGTTCTGGGAGATGTAAGACGGATACAGGAGAAGGAAATCATCGTCATTCATCAAGCCTATGTGGTATGAAAGTGGAATAAAGTCTCTGGTTTTCCTTGAACGAAACCCTGGAAGCCATTTTTGTAAAGACACGTAGAAGCTGCACACGCCGTTGCTATACAGCAAAGTTTGGCGGGTAAAAACGCCGTTGTCAGCCTAGTCCCTCACGGCCAAAGTAGCCGTAGCAGTACCTCGCCGTAGCGATCCGTAACGTATCTTAAAGTCTCTATTTCAAGTGCTATATTAAAATTAAGCGGAATTTAGGTGCTTACCAGTCTGAGCTAAAGCCAGAAACGTGATAAAGAGAAATACTTATAATCTTGGCCTCTCCGCTACGATGCATATGCAACCCTTTTCAATTTCCTATGTTGAAAAGAATTATCAAAAGCTCGAAAATATATCCTGGAGTTCAGTTTCAAACGGAATTTGAACCCATGAAGAAGTAGCCCACCTGGACACGCTCCTTTGGTCATGTTCCAAAAGACCGCTTCAAATTACAACAAACAGGTAAACCAGCCTCTTTATTTGAACCATAAGAAATAATGACAACAACGAATCTGTGGAGGTGGGTACGTGCGTAGGAAGGGGAGGGGGAGAAAGGGGAGTGTAAGGGGGACCTTCGTCTAAGCCGGGGATCTCTCCGTGATACAGTTTTTGAATTATTTCCTAGCCTTGATCGTCGTCTCTTACCTCGGTACTTTGCATCATTTTATGGTCTAAATATCTATCTTTTTTTTTTTTTTTTTAATTTGCCGGCGGTCATTAGCGTCTGGTCGTGATCCTCTGACAAGAAACTCTTACATACTTATGCATCCCTAATTTTGTTTCTTGTTTCGTATACAACGGTTAACGGCTGTGTAAAAACCGCCATAATATCTTACTCCTCCGCAGAGGCTGTCTATGGGAAATTGATATTGGGAGTGGGGAAGCGCAGGGGACGATGGGAAGAGAGAAAGGGCGTTCCCGGCGTTCCCCGCGAGCTTCCGTTTTTTCCCTCTTCCCAGCCTCCCAACTACTAGCCTACTGTCAAGGCAGCATGAAAGCGGCCTCTGCGGAGGAGAGAGGCCGAATATCAAACCACTCCACACTACAGACAATAAAATAGTGGATTCAAAACAGACCTCAATATAAAGGTTATATCGGCCACTAGTGCTGATGCTGACGTTGTAAAATATCATATTTTATTATTATCTATGTTATTGACTGCTAGATATAAACAAGAGTGGAGATCAGCTGGTATGGACAAGCAGTATAACAGCCAGGTTGACGTGTTTGGATTAGCGGGTGGTGACTGCCTGGATCAATATAAGTACAAGACATACGGGACTTCCCGTGAATGCAACGTGCCTTGGTATTACCACAAATGATTCGCCGGCCATGACTGCCTGGAAACCTCGGATAGGTTTTACTATACTCGAGTCTGCTATATCCATCAAATTTCTGTTAAGTTTAAAAACTTGTTAAGTGATGTTAATTAATTATTAAGTTCAATGAATTAATCAGAAAGAAAGCATAATTACTGAACAAATTAAGACAACAACAATAATAAAAACATGATAAGTTACACAAAGGTTTGATTAACATTTTTTTGCCAGAGAGGAGTAAATAAATAACGACATTTCAGATAGTAATTGGAAATTCACTCCGGCTCTGTGCGTGCATGAATTGAGGCCCTGTCCACACTACACCAGAGAAATTTGAAAACGCAGCTTTATTTCTGGGGTTAGGCCTACGGCGTCCAAAAAAATCCAGAATATTGACCACCGGCCGAAAACGGAGCCTTTCGATATTCGAATCACACGAATTTGAAAACGCCGGCTTGCGTTTTAGTGTGTGGAACCTCTCGATTATTCGAATCCAATTTTGTTTTCTTGGTAGCTGGGAACTGCATGTATTTCTATTGTAAAACGAAAATGCAAACGTTCAAGCTGAGAATTAAACTACTGGACACTAAAATAGACTCCACATTGGAGTAAGCCTTATATCGGCTAGATAATCCCTCTGAAGTTAATTTTAGATCTCTCACGGTTTGGACGTCCCAGGGGATCCTGAGACAGGAATTTTGCTTACATGGACAGCCCCAGCAATTTGACACGGAAATTCATCCTCCACGAGAACCATGGTGATCCACGAAACGCGCTAGAACTGGAAAAATAACTTGAGAAGGATTATCTTGGGAATAAGTCTCTTGCCGTTCATTCTCTCTTATTCGTTATGCCTTCTTAATTTGTCACCACTAGAGCCCAGCTGTCTTGTTGAATTCAAATGCTTAATTGCATTGCGCATCCTTGCTGCCCACGTTTTTCAGGTCGTTTGCGCATGCCTAAACGAGCAGGGCAACCCCACTCACTTAATGTATAAATTTAAATGACATATGGTTGACTACGACATGTCGCGATAAAGTTTAAAATTCTGGTTTGATATATTTCTATTTCATATGCATCCTCGGAGACCCAGGGGCTACTAGCCGGGACGATGCGATATTTTCGGGCGAGCGATATTTTTGGTGCGAAAGTTTACTTCAAGAGCTGAAGAGCCCCTGGGAACTTATTCTTACCAAACCAGTTCCAGCGCTGGTCAAATTCCGTCCCGCTGATTGGCCAGTAGCCCCTGGGTCTCCGAGGATGTTTCATATGGTGTAAAGCCTAGAACTTTCTTTTAGGAAATGCTGGTTATGTGCTCATGCAGAAAATTCGTTCAGTAATTTGCTTCATGATCTGAATTAGTTATTTTTCAATTAATTAAGATAGGTTATAATGTGAGATCAAAGTCTTGTTCAACAGCTGCAACATTTTAATGCAAGGATTTTTTCAGAAATTTCAGTTAATACTTTCCCTTCCTTATTACAAGGGTACGTTCCTAAGAAAAGTCTCGGGGGCAAAAAAGTTGCTAAAACCGTCATCCATATTGCGCAAAAGAGAGCACGGCGACCCTAGTTTTATACTGCACTGTATTTTGCAAGATTTCTATCATAAACAACGGAAGGGGCCAGTTTGCCTGTTTTCCTATAATAATGAATACTGAAATGTTGAAAAGGAAGATCCGATCAGGAAGGTATTCAACTTATTCGGTATGAAACAGAAATTTTTCTAATGTTACAAATAGCATTCATAACATCCATGTTAGTTTATTGAAAAGAATCACGTATTATTTTGATGGTTGAATACCTGATTAAGAATTTAGAGGGCTGATATTGAAACCACTACGTCACTGAAGACAATTATATGGTAATTAACTTCTTATGTCTTATGATTGGCGCCGTGATCACCATAATGGAGGCTCGGTTTAAAACAGCTGTGTGTGGTAGGAAGGAAAAATTGGTTAACACACTGTTGGAATAGACTCCGTATGACTTGAGGACACAGGGAAACTCCACAAATGTGGACGAGGTATACGAGGTATATACACTGTCTGTTATGTTTTACAAGCAGAAAAGCGTTACCCCCAGTTAGTAGGGTCACGCGAACATTTCTTTGTAGATGAAAAGTTCTCATAATCCTGTCTGAAGCCACAGGATTACGGGAAATGTCCATTCTCTTTGTGGTTTTAGTGAAGTTCTTCTGGAAAATCTCGATCGCAACTGTGTAAAAATCGAACGCAAAGAAAAGTGAATTAGACTGAGACAGTAGTTTATTAAAGCGACAAAAGATCACAAAAGGATCATAATTTTGAAAATTCAGTAACTGCCGCTGATTCAGCCAGCGTTTCAGTCCGGCCGTCAAGTTAGGCACAGGCAAGACAATTTTAGTAAAGCAACAGGATATTTTCATTCTAACTGGAAAAGTCTTACTGTCGTATATTTTGAATTGCTAACCCGTCGAGAAAAGGGCATTAAGAATTAGATATTGCCAGCAGACACACTTCACAATTCGCTGTAAAATTTGCATCAAGCTGTTCACATTTAAATGCTAACAACAGACGCGGCTGCCCCTTTTTTTTCCCGCGTCGAAAAACTTTCTTTCCGTTTGCCCTTATGAAGTCACTTCCGAAAGAAACCGAGAGCTATTTCGTTGAGTTGTTTTTCTGCCGCTTGAGTTAACTTCAATGGAATTCAACTTCAAACAGGAACGATTGTTGACATTAAGAACGTCAAAAATAATAGTGATATTGACTCAGAAGGCCACTGTGCATATCATATAATCAATACGGGCAACAACCGTTAAGACATACGTCACGTGTTGTTGTGTTTATAAACAACTTCTGCTGATACCGAGGAAACGGAGAGAGCATCGTCAGTGGAGGCGAATTTCTTGAAATTTTCGCATTCTTCATTATTTATATCTTTGCAAATTCTAATCTTTCAGGCAATAGTTAAATATTTTGTTAAGAAAGTTCTAATTACGAAGATTAGTTCTACTCAATTTACAGCTAACGTGAAAAGCTTTTATGTTCAAACTCCAGAACATATTTTTATGTTTGCAGGCCTTTTAACTTCACATTTATTTCTTTAATTTTCCGTTTTCCGTGCTGTGGAACTTAGTGATAAATTTCTAAGGGATAACTGAATATTAACTCAACTTCGAATGGTGAACGTACCATAAAGGCATATAAAATAAAAATAAGTTATTCCATGTACAACTTTGTGAAAGTCATATTTTTGTTCTTTACAATTATTTCTCGAGATCAGCCTCTTGTTGAAGCTCAAGCAAAGATGAAAATCTCTTGAAAACCAAAACGGTTCTAAAGGTAAAAACATCTCTGATCTCATATGGTTTTCGTCAAATTCGCCAGCTTCTAAGCCATTTTAGTACTTCTCTTCTCTGGTAATATAAAGGCTTCATGGGTGAGTGAAGACTTAATCTCACCCATTGTTTACGAGCTGTTCTTATAGATGGCACATGGATCAAAACCGACGGGTTTTTGAGAAAAAACGGGCGCAATATTCATACATATCACTTTTTTCCTAAGGAGTTATCACTCGTTAATACTTAAAAACTCATCAATCTTTGTCAAAAATTCAAATTACGCATAAACTTTAGTCAACATGTACATTCTACAATAGTTTAATCGACGATAAAATAAGTGCCTTTACAAAGGTTTCATATTGTTTATTTTCTAGCTGTTATGATTATAAGCTGGCCTCAAGTAACTCTATATGTTTTCTGATATGTTCAGGAATCATTTTGCCCTAAACTGGCTAAGAACTGACGGAAAGTGGTGGATCAAATGAGCGGAATGGAACTTAATGGAGGTATGGAGTTTTGTCTTTTGTTCATGACTTTTCACGTTTGCTCTCTGTTTTTCTGGCTATTTCCTAACTGCAAGCAGTATAAGAAATCGGAATGAATTCGAATCAGCTTTTGCTCGGCTACTCCTGACCATGCTAAAATCTCTACGTCTTGCCATGATTTCACGCAGAGATAAAATTGGCTGGTCTGTCATTAAGTATAAACACTATTTGGATGATGGTTTCCCAGTTTTATCCGCCACATTGAAAATAAATGGGGCAAATATAGAAGAGATTTCGTTCTCAAAAAATTTCAATAAAACTCAGTCGCGATCTAGTTTAAATATATCAGTGACCCTAGCTTCCAGAGGGGTCCGGACCATTTATTCTCAGGGAGATGTTTAGGATTTTAACTCCCTGAGTGCAGTCTCTTTTCCTGGGTTTCTGTGCATAAATAATGATGTCAGCATGAAAAAGCTGACCGATCTCTGTAAAACGGTGGCAACCGGCTTGGATCCGTACCTTAAACTTATCTACAAACTCGATAAAGTTGGAAAAATAGCTTGCACAATCAGTTTCGAGAAATGCGCGTACATGTGATTTTTGAAAATTAAGCAATCCAGTTTATTAATATGGGAATTTTCCCAGCAAGTCTACAGCATTGTTTTCAACTACGACAACCGAAATTGTTTTGTTTCTTTTGTTCACTGATCATTATTTTTCTGAGAAATTAAATCTGTGAAATATCAGATTTCCTTTGAAACATATTTACTTGTCAGTGGAATTCTTGTAGCTTGTGCTATAACATTGATCCGACCTGATTTCTTTCCTGTTGAAGTCACAGTTACTATTAAATTTGCGGCGGTTTCTCAGCCATGAGTTAAAAGTAGTTAAACTTCCAGCACATTTCTCAGCTGACAGTCAACTTTGACTTATTCTTAGCTATCAGGTAAACGCCACCTATACCCTTGTTTGATGGATCATCTGTATCTGCCTTCGAATTTACAGTCAAAAAAACGTTTTACTTGTAAAAGGAAAATACCTATTTTTGAGATTGCCTTACTCTAAAAAGATATCTCGTGAAAGCCAGATTGGATTTCAACTAAGTCTATCCAACGATCTCATTAATTTTTCCCTTGAATTGACTAACTTCGGCCTTTGAGTTCCGTATGGAACAAAGGGGTTCAACACTCCGCATGTGAGTTATGTTTTCGTGGGTTTTATTGGCCTGATTTCAGGCGGTATTTGTCTTTCAGTTTCTCCAGGAAGATACTGCATCGTTTAGCTGATCTTGCCCGGTATTTTTACTTGCAGTTTTGCCCAATGGGAATGTCAAACAACAAAACCTCACCACCTTACAGGTCGACAGAATAACACGGTCATCACTCACTCCCACGGAACAAGACGAAGAAGAAGAGGAGGAAGGCCAGGTTACACCTCTGCCAGGTTCCACAGTAGAACTAGATACGCTTGCTTGGCCACCTGATGACGATACACAAGGCCCAGTTCACGTGACAGTCATACCATTAGAACGGGTCAGTGTATTTCTGAAGAGAAAACACCTTGCAAAGGAAAATTGCACACTGTACTGTATGAGCAAGGAATAAATTGTCTCAAAATTGCCTCGTTCAGTAGAAGCTTTACTCTTTCTTTCTTTGACCAATTTCAAAGTATGGGGAATGTTAACATAAAAAACTTAACATTTGGACTAGGTAAATAAAGATAAAGTCTGCATACGAGCCAAATGGCCCGTCAGGTCGGAGCTTATCCCGGTTTCTGTAGCATGACTCGACTAGGAATATTTCTACTCTCCCCTAGACGGGATACCAGTCCATAGCAGGATTACCCCCTGCATTTTATTCGCCGGTTCCCACTTGAATACTTTGGTGATGAGAAGAACTGTGAAAGTAAAGTGTTTCGCCCAAAGACAAAACACAAAATCCCCGGCCACGGTTCGAACCCGGACTACCCGATCCAGAGGCGAGCGCACTAACAATGAGGCCACCGTGACTCCACAAGAATTTGGACTGAATTAACCAAATTTCGCCGTTGAATTGAGCTGAGCGTCATATCCCAGCAAAGCCAGACGAAATCTAGCCCTCGATGTCTATATAAATTGCCGTCTGTTTTAGTTTACTTATTTCATCCAATCACATTTTAATTTCATATTTTGAACTCGTGCTTCACATTTCTTTCTTCATAGAACACTGAGATCACGATCTTTTGTGCTGACATCTTTGTTTCTACTTTACACGTAGGACGACCCCAGAAGAAAATCTCGTTATTCAACATATAACCAGACGCTTCCACGACTCATTCCCCGTCCAGATAATCACATCTGTTTAGCACTCATTGCAATCTGCTGCTGTTTACCTCTGGGCTTTGTGGGATTCATTTGTGCACTTCAGGTAAAAAACAATTTTTTTTTAAACCATTCAGTTTTTATGCAACAACAACTTTATTATGACTCGCATATTTACAATTTTACAGAAATATATACACATCGAGTTAAAAAAGCTTGACAATAGCAACAGCACGAACCAGCAGGTAGCCTGGGCTAATCTAGGCGGGCCACATCTATATTTATATTAGACCATTAATACATCAATAAGATTGTTATGCAACTACTTATAAAAGGATTTACGAAACCGTTCAATACAAGTACATTTACATATTTTGATTGACACTAGGAGCTATGATTTACTAAAGATAAACTAAACTAAGGGTTGAAATTAATCAGGAACTAAATTTAAGAACTTGAGTCAGGGTGTCGACTTCAACATAGTCATCCCTATCTGAAAGAGTCTCAAATAAAAATTTACGAATTTTTTTCTTAAAGATTGGTTTAGATAAATCTCTCCAGTCTGGAGAAATTTGATTCCATAATATCGCTCCAGTTCTCGAAAAAGAGAGTTTGAAAATTTCCGACTTAGCTTCTTTCCGAAGATAATTCCCTTTTGCGGCATGCCTCAGTTGTGTTTTACCCATGAATTTCATTTGACCCGGCTAGGGAAAAGAGCTCTGATAGGCGAAGGGGCTAGATTTTTCCAAATATCATGCATGAGATTCATAAGAACTACATTAGGGTGTGTGTCCTGAGTGGAACTCACATCCTGCTGAAATGATAGATAGACCAACCGAGTGTTGAGGCGTTTAGGGCCAATCTCGTCTCTTCTTTATCCCAATGGTGATTTACACCTTTACGTTTTATCACCTTGCATGGTACATATTAAGTTATCAATTTTATTCTCTCTTCACTTGAAAATGATGACATGGAGTCATCGAAATGTGTAAAACTTCTTTCGCTTATATTTATCCTTAAAAGGATAAAAATAAGCGAAAGAAGTTTTTAAAAATGGTGATTTACTGCTACATTTAGTTCCTATTTTTTCCTCACATCTGCGGTGAGGGGTAAATTCCTTTGCAGATTACAAATGTAGATGTAGATGTAGATAAAGTCTTTTTGACTTGTGTAATCTTGCTATGAATTTACTATCGTAGTTGTCATAGCTTACTATCTCCGATGATTTTGTACATGTTATGGAATGTCCTGTGTTGCCTCCGAAAGCGAAGTGTAGCTTAATCAATAAGCTCTCGTCTTTCTTAGCGATATAAAAGTTTCTTCAAGGATTAAAAGTAAAAATGTTTAATCAGATAAAGACCAATGCATATCAGTTATTTTTCAACTAGTCGTGCTCCCGTGCTCCTGGACTGAAATAAATGTGCACAGAAGTGAGTTCTTTCCTTGACTCTAAGGTCAAATGATTCACAAACCGTACGGTGAAAGAATTCAACCTGATTGAGTTTAGATATACTGTTTCATTTGAGCAAATCTCATTTCTTTCACTTTAGTATTGTATAAAATACTCGATGTTAACAAGCGTTTTCTATTGGTGGCATATATATTTGTAGGTTGATACAGCATACGATGATGGCAACAGGGAAGGAGCGGTGTGGCGGGCTAAGAATGCCAAGTACTGGAGCTTAGCTGCTGTTGTCTTTGGAATGCTGGGATTTCTTGGTATCTCATTCTATTTAATATTCTTTCTCCTCGTTCCTGCGATCTCATAGCCGTTAGAGGTGGCTAAACTCGAATCGCAAGGATGAAAATACTTCTATATTAACAAAAAAGAATGGATATAAGAAGGCCCGATTGTTGTATAAGATACAAGTCAGGGGTAGATGTATATCACAACCAGCAATGTCGACATTTTTCCATCGCAGAAGTTGCAACACTGATCACGGATGGATGGGAAGGGGACAATGGAAGATAAAAGAAACAGAAATCACACTCCTGAAGCACGCTGCTGCAGGTTAAGATGACTTGAAAATTTGGACCTTGTCACACACAGAAGATCCGTGATCCGATAAAAAGAGGGCGAACGCTGATACTCCATTCAATCTCATTCAGTTCTAGCGCCCTCTATTGTACTGAGCGAAACAGACTGACACGCAATTGGTATTGACTTCATGTTGCTTACATGGAGAATTAAGTGCTCTGGCAACGACACTAGTATTAATATACAATTATTGTTTCGTGACGGAAACTCGAAGAAACGAGTGAAAACGATTGGAAAATGGCGGACTACCCAGTTGTGCTCATAGGGCTACATAGAATTACCGGTATTACTGATTCTCCTGCCCATTCTTATTGCATTCATTTATCTTATGAGTACACTTGAAATGAGATGACAAAGGCACTGATTTAGTGTATCAACTTAGTTTGATACCATATTCATCACCGGTTTGTGACTGACACGCTGATAAACAAAGATTTCTAGCTAAAACCAGCCATACATGACGTCGCATACAGTTTGACTAAAACTACCTAAATTCATCTAGTTTTTCCTTCCTTATTGAAGTCGCAGTTGCGTTTTTATACCAAGACAATCCAGTGAACCAATCAAAGCTCAAACCATATTTGGCCGTCCCAAAGCGCGGGAACACCTGTGCTAGTGAGTCACGATTGGTTTGGGTCTTGCTTCTGATTGACTGACAAACTGGCACCAAATTTTTAAGCCAATCACTTAGCGTAGTAAGGCAAGACCAGAGCAATTGCGAATTAATTTCAGCACTCAAGTGAAAATCGCTGTGATTAGCATGAGAAAAAGAAAAGAAAAATGATGGATTCTGGTAACCGGGTCAGTCAAACTAATGACGTCATAAGTAGCCTGCGAACGCAGACGTATTTTTGGAACTGACGCCTGCGTTCGCAGGCTGCGCCATTAGCCTTTGCCATTTCATTATTTTTAGCCGGTAAAACATGCATATCTGTCGTTGTAGCCACTATTCCTCTTATTTAGTTGTTAACAAAACACTATAAGGGGAAGAAACAGTTGTTATATACCTGGGACCGGTTGTTTAAGCTCGAAGCTCAATCAAGGCACTAGTTAGGGTGAATTTTGATTTAAGTCTTGTAAATTTTCAGAGAGGTTTCAGTAAGATTGAGCGGCCTTCAATGTGACTCTGATTAACAGTGTCAAATCCTCAAAACAGTAACTTCGAGCAACCAAGCCTGGGAGTAGGCATAATGCAAACCCTAATATACGTATACAGCATGTGTATACAGCTCCTAGCATACAGAGATCACTCTATGGACAATGCATGCGCCGGCGCACGCCGGGTATTATTTATAATAGTAGAATGGACGAGTGACTGCGTTTTAAATACGTTAAAATACCACTAGTGAATAAAATGTGCTATAAATACTTCCATTGTGCATTTTTTTCATAATAAGTAGTGACATGCTAGAAAGCCAGCAGCATGAAGCTGACTTGAAGATGTAGAGGGCCGACTTCAGACACAACTTAGAGCGAGTTTCAATTAGTCCAGCAAATTTATTTGACTTTCCGTAGGAGGAAGGTAAATTCCTAAAGATAAACATAAAACGAATTACTACAAATAACTAACCGAAGACTGCAGAAAACTAAGAGGAAAATACAAAACAGACCATAAACTAAACGGCTTATCAAGATGCTGGCAATGGGGTTCAGGGAACCAAGAAGTTACAAGTGTACCAGACGATAAACTAGCACTAAATGAACATGAAAGGATAACACAAATATATACGCAACGAAATTTACATACGACGCGAGAAAAAAAGCATGCAGAATGTGAAAAAATACATTAACATACGGAACAAAAAAAGACAAAAAGAAAACACGAAATATGGAAAACACGAAATAGCCGCTACATGACTTTTGCAACAAGCCAATCTCCACACAATATTTATTAGTCTGAACAAGCTGAATATCACGAGTTCAAAATTTTCAAGCTGGAGTAGAAATAAGTTTTTTTTTTTGTTTGAGAACGGGTTTTGAAGTGCCATACTATACTGATTTAATTCTTTTTCAGTGGCTAAATCTCGTTCTTATACCCACTGAATCTTCCGTTTCTTTTTCAGTTCCCCGTACCAATATAAAACTTCCTTCAGATCATAGTATCTTGGAAACATTCATTAACTTTTCATGGCTTAGCCCTGTCTTTTCCTCGCTATTTTCTTGAAACAATACTCGTTTCTATGCCAGAAACAATCCAGTTCAGACAGCGGCTTCCCAATTAAGAATATATTTCATATCACCGTGCACGTGAAAAACACTAAAGTTGCAATTTTCCAAAATGGCGGATGCTAAGTAAATCTTCCTCTACTCCTTCTACTAATGCAAGATAATTGTTAAGATATTGGCCTAAGCGATTCAAAATCGGTGCATTTTTGCAACAAAAATAAGAGATATTTAGAGGGTTTTTCGAGACATTTAGAAAATATTTTATGATATATAGAAAACTTTTTGAGAATTTCCTGAAGGATATTTAAGCGATTTTACGTAATATTTTGGGAAAGGCCTGTAGACGCACGATCACGTGGGTGTCCAGTTACAGATAACAACGTTTTGTTGGTGGACACGTCTCCAGTCCCATGACAATTATTGCGTTCGTTTTAGTTCTGATTTGTTTGTTTCCCCGCTGTTTCAGCACGGGTTCCTGTCTGCTTGTAAGACTTCTGGAAAACGATACTGATTTTTTTGGCTGTGGGCTCCTGACCTCAGAGTGATCCCTTAGAGTATTAAACCATGGATGCTCGTGATTTCAAATGGCCTCGCTGCTAAAGGCTGGTTTTCACTAGCGAAGGAGTCGTAGTCGGAGTCACAATCAGAAGCGTAAAGTGATACGATCCAGTGAAAATCAAACCGACGGAGTCGGAAGCAGAACACCCATTACGCTTTTGACTCCGTCGCTTACGATCTAGTGAAAACTAGATTGTCGGAGTCGGAAGCAGAAGCGGAAGAATAAACCAGTTACAACGCTCCATTCTGGGCCTTGTGATTGGTTGGTTGTTCCGCTTCTGCTTCCGACTCCGACAATCGAGTTTTCACTGGATCATAAGCGACGGAGTCGTAAACGGAATCGGAAGAAATGGAAACGTTCTGATTCTTCCGACTCCGATTCCGTCGAGCTTATGACTGCGCTTATGACTCCGATTTTCGATTTTCACTAGGTCACAAGCGCTCTTACGTCTCCGAAAGTACGTCTCCGACTACGACACAGACTCCGACTCCGTCGCTAGTGAAAGCCAACCTTCCCTCATTTCCCGCCAATGATGATACTTACCGCTGACCATAAGTATCACTGCGTGCAGAGTGTGAGCGTGCATAAATTCACGAACCTTCAATTTTATTTGTTTTCTCCAGTGAAATTCTGTATCACTAGATTCGCTACTTTGCCTTGACAGGGATTTTTCTGCCCTTATTGTTGGTTATCACAGCGAATCTTCACAGGTAAGCGAAGAAAGCTTTCTAGTCCACCGTGATCCGCATGGCGTGGGATTAATCCCAAATGAATCAAGAAGGTCAGGAAGCTCTCTATGTAAGCTTTGTGCAATGAATGATTGCCAAGCAATCAATCATTTGCTGTTCGATTGCTTTCTTTGCAAAAATGTCTACCATGGAGAAGTTATCATCATCACCTATTTCGCTCAGAAAATTCAAAGCAATAGGTTCAGTTAGGCATTGCGTGACATTCGTTTATTGCCTTTTGTTTGTTTGTTTTTTTTTTACATTCGAGAAGTAAAGATTACTATTAACCATAATTTTTTTTATTAAACGAAAAGGTGGTCACAAGTTTTCTTCAGGTCGTTCATCTTGATATACGTGTCTTCCTGACATTCATTTGGACTTACTTATCCTTATCATCATTTCTTTAGTTCACGTCTTCTGTGAGTTCTGTCCAGTTGTGTTTGAATGGTCAGGTGGCATATTCTTACCTTAATTTTACATTTTGAAAATGTACACTTTTTTTGAAAATGTACCACTTTCTTAATTTTTCACTTTGAAAATGTGCCACTTTCTTTAATTCTACAGACTAGACTGCTAAAAGCATACACTCCATGTAACAAAGGTTCTAGTTGCCCATTCATTTGCTATTTTGCCATTTTAATGTGAGATTCTATTTTTCAAGAACAGTGCATGGTCATAAAATCCAAATATATATCAATATTTAGAAAAAGAGGAACCCGGGGGGAAGACACTTTTCAATCATTTCTGAAGACATCACAATGATCTTTTAATGCCATGTTGTTTCTTATATATGTGGTGTTTGTTCAGGTGACACTTTTTTAATATTCAAGTTGTTGCAGTAATGTGCGGCCTTATTGGAGGGCAGCTCTTAATTATTAGGGTGGTGCTTAATTATAATGTTCAGTTCCAGAAAATATCCATACCCCCCCCCCCCTACCGCAGAAGGGATTGGAATTTCCTGGGGGGTGGGGGGCTCTGTAAGACCTAAAAATTTAAAGAAATGTATGAAGCTCAATCGGAATTTCCAGAGGGGTGGGGGGAGACTTAGAAAAATTCCCTTCCATGGGGGAGGTATAGATATTTTCTGGAACTACACAACTGAGTATGGGGATGGTTTGGGTGAGATATAGTACATGAAGAGACTGTACCATGACTTCTCATTCAGCTAAGTGACATACATGTACCACAAGTGTAATTTATCAGTAGTCAACTGTGGCCAAATGATTGGCTTTTATTTCCTGGAAGATTATTGTCAGTGCTTGGTTGTATGGTTTATTTTAGATCAGTGTTGTTCATCACAGCTGTGTTTTAATCATAATGAGTAACTTTGGCTGGTGTAGAAACATGCTGGGTCAAAAGCTTACTGATGATGAAATGAGAGTAATAAAGCACCCAGCAGTGGAGCTCTACACTCATGTTACCTTCAAGACTATTCAGGCTGGAGCTCTGTTGGGAATGGTTGTCATTGCTCCTGTTTTCCGCCTTGCTGCCGGTCCTCGCACACTATTGGTTATCAAAGAAACTGCACTTCGTTATGGAAGAAATGGTACAATTATTGGCATTCCACTGGGTCCTCTTATGACTTATGCCAAAGCCACAAGCGGTGAAGGCATAAATGATGATGGAATGTTTGATCGTGCATACAGATTAAGGTATGAAATAAAGTAATTTATTATGCTAAACAGCAATGAAATACCGGTCAGGTGAGCTTTTGCGCAAAAACAAGACATCTTCACACATGAAAATATTACCCGGTATGTTATTGTCACACGTGAAAAGATCACTGACTGCTATTGTGGTTTCATAATCAATTGAAATGGTTTGGTATTGCATTGGTGTTTATAATGACAAAGAGGAGATTACATGGCCATTGTGAGATGTGAAATTTCTATTCTTCTGTTTAAAAGTATTTCACTCATTCGTTGCTCTTATTTCTCTCATGAAATATTTTTCAACACTCGAAGAGAAAATTTAATTTCTATCTCTGTGCAGCCATTAAATATCTTCTATTAGTTACATTGAACACTTAACAGGAATTAATGCTCATTTACGTTTTGCAGTATCTCTTATTTGAATACATAACTTGACTTGTATGATTTATGGTTCTTTGATGCCATACCATTGCATAATTGTTTCTTTATCATTACCATGGTAACCGACTATTTGCAAATAGGCCTGTCATGATCAATTGACTTGTGTGGGGATTCAGGAGAACTTTAACTTTAACTAAGAGGGGATGGCTAGGATATAGCAGGTGCCTTTGAAATAATGATGGATTTCCTGGTCACTGGCATCCCCCTACTACAAATGAAAATTACTGCGATATGGCAAAAGCAGTGAATGTGCAGTTAAGGACAGAGAGTATCCATGTTCACCCCCCATGGAAGGTCTTTGGAAATTCTGACAGAGTGGGGGGTCTCAAAAGTCAAAAATTTTAAAGACAAAATAAAGTAGCGAAACTAGAATTTCTGGAGGGCTGAGGGGTTTCAAAATCCCCCAAAAAACCCTTCCACAAAGAGCGCTTGGATAAAATTAAATGAAATAAATTAACTGTGTTCAACAAAGGTAACACACAACAGTCTTACGACTTACAAAACCCGTGGCCCTCAAATTCCCGATCGAATTGGAATTTAGAAATGTTGATTTTTGTGGAGGGAGGAACACCGGAGAACCCGGAGAAAAACCCTCAGAACAAGGACGAGAACCAACAACAAGCTCAACGCACTTATGACATCAGGTCCATGATTTGAACCCATGCCACATTGGTGGGAGGCAAGCGCTCTCACCACTGCGCCACTCCTGCTTCCCATAATAGTCAGGATACATGTACTGCTGGGCGAATTGTGCATGTAGGTTCTATTTATTCAGACAGAAGTACAATATTCTCCTGTTTTATAGCATTTGTACCCAGTTAGACATCAATTTTTATTCCACATAAAAACAAAATTAAAATGAAATGCCTTTTCAGTACCTTAATTGCCCTAGTAGTGAAGGCAAATACCCCCTTGACATGTGACATTTCAAAGAAAAACAATTCTTTTCCTCAATTTTGAATTTTTCACTATTTCCTGTAGAAAAGTTATAGTATATAAATAAATCTCATGTAAAGAACATGTTATGTTTGGGAACAACTTGTCAATGACAAGTGGGTGTAGCTTTCTGTCAATGTTCCATGACAGAATCAAAGGCAGTTATCTACCAAACACTGCTTGTCAACAGTGAGTTGTTTACTGCTCTCAGTTCAGAAATAATTTTTCTTCAAATTATCCTTTAAGGTGCGTTTTGTTATTTTTGTCGACAGGTATAACCGTAACCAGGTGCGAGTGGACCAAGCCTCCTTCCTTGGAGCCTTGGGAGGTGCTGGTGGGTCCTTGTTGTTGGGGGGCTCAGCCGTGTCTGGAGCCGTAGTGGGCCTGGTAGGAGGAACAGTTGCTATGGGTGTTTACAACACTGTTGCTGCCGAGAGGCATGAATAAGCTAAAAGATGGAGTACAAAGTGGGGAGTGGACTAACTAAACAAGATGTGGTGTTTCTATTTGTAATTAATTTGTATCTACAGGTTGATTTAAAAATGACCTCGTGATCTGTGATTGTCAGCAGCTTTCAGTTATACCATGTTAACAATGGGGGTGACAGGCCTATACAACTCCTATCCACGTGTAATAGCCACTTTTGAAGTTTTACTCAAACGAGCATATCTTTTAAGGATCTGCCCCTTTTGTATGGCAACTATAGCAGTTTACACAAAGTTTTTATTTACACACCAAACCAAAACCATAGTCATGTCACTAAAAGTTGACAGTTAATTGTGATAATACCTGTACATTCTCCGGGGCTAGTCGTTTTGTTAGCAAACAGGACTTTGCGCTCGATGCTCAACGAGTTTGCCAAGCAGAAAGGTCTCTGAAGAGTTCTTTGGCCGTGACAAAACGAAAGCGCTGCGTCATACTAGCCACGAACAATTTATTATCCTAGTGACGTCAACTGGCTAATCGCTGTAATGGGTAGAGGTGCACCAATAAAAAATCGAAGGAAAACAGAGGGGCCTTTTGTTTATAATCACTGTATAAACTTTATTAAAAATTAGAGATATTACACATTATGAGTATGTAATAAATTTCAACCTTGACTAACTATACTTCAGACATTTGTCAGCCTGTTTTCACAATACTTAAAAGTATGTACTTCTTAAAAGTTTTTGCCTGTCTTTTCTCGCATTAAGGTAATTCCATCGAAAAAGGAAACACATTAAAAATTTTCCAAGTCCCGTCCCACTTGGTAATAAATTATTTTAGAAAGTAGCTCAAAGAAAATACGCGTATGAGTTCGAGATTAAGTGATAAATTGTTTTAGTAGAATGCTAACTGAAACTTGCTTCAAATAATGATTCCAATTATTTCTGGTGTTAGTATTTAACTTCACGCTTTAGAAAATTCGCGCGGACTGAATTGTCAATTTAACATTTCGGCAGTTGTGTACGCGCTTCTCAGTTTCTTTCAAAAAATTTGAAATTTTTAATTCAAGAAACCGTGAATGTCCTTATTTTAGTCTTCTCAGGAATTTAATTATCTATTTGTTTTTAAATGTTCTTTCAAAACTTCGGAAAAACGAGAAAACGTTGAAATTTTGTCGACCACACCAAGCCACTGCACACTAATAACAGGCCCGTGGGCATTACGGGAGAATAATGCCTTACAATTGGCCAATCAGAGCACTCGTTATATCGGCTACAAACACAAACCATATAATAATGGCTGAGCGTGCAATGACTCAGCCAATCAGATTACAGCATTTGCATCAGTATACTAGTAGAATTCTACGAAAACGCGATAGAAACACAGATCTAGCACGAGCTGTTGACGTAATGATGGCGCGGGCAAAGAGAATTTACATTTTGATGATCAAAGTAAGTTGCTTTCTTTTTTCTGTCGCGGAATTTCCTTAATAGAAAACATGTTTCTTCGTATTTCTATCGAGTCTTAGCATAAATTTACCAGCGTTCTAACATGAATGCCGTTCTCTGATTGGCTACGCTACTCACTATTTTGTTGTAGATAGTAAGTAGCGTAGCAGTGTGCGCTTGTTAACAAAATGACCGCTTCTTGGTGTTTTCGAGGTGTCTGTGAAGAGAATTTAGATAAAGTTTTGAACGACTAGTGGATTCATACTAAGACAATTAGATTATTCGCTCTCGATTTCTATGCGTGATAGTTGACTCGGCCTGCGCCCTCGTCAACTATCACGCGATAGAGATCTCCAGCTCAATCTAATTTTTTAATAGAAACACTCGTGGAAATTTGGGAGAACTCGGAAATGCTGTAGAAACACTCTTCTTTCGGCACGTTTTCTTACAGCATTTCTCGTTCTCTCAAACTTCCACTCGTGTTTCTATTAGACAATCAGATTATGAGTTCGAGATTTCTATCACACATAGAAATCGTGAGCAAATAATCTAATTGTTTTAGTATAAATCTACCAGTCGTTCAAAACTTTATCTAAATCCTCTTCACAGACACTTCGAAAACGCCAAGAAGCGACCGCCATTTTGTTAACAAGGGCACACTGCGAAGCTACTCACTATCTATCACAGAATAGATAGTGAGTAGCGTAGCCAATCAGAGAACGACATTCGTGATAGAACGCTAGTAGATTTATACTAAAACTCGATAGAAACACGGTACATGTTTTCTATTTTTAAATGTTATGAATATTGCAAAACTGCGAAAAGGGAGGGGGTGGGGATCGGCAAAAATCGCGGGAAAACACGAAGGAGCGAGTTTTGGTTTTATTTCTCATTGGATGAGAATGTGGCGCTTGTTAAATTTATAAGGGCAAATTGCTGTACTTAGCCACGCCGTCTGTATTGATTCTTTTTTCCTCGACCAGCAAGGAGCCAGACGAAATGTGTATGCGAAGAGAAACCCTTGTTTAATCAAACATCTGGAAAATTTGCTAGGCAATTCAAGGTTTTGACTCTCCATGCGTCGCGTGGTAACCGTTACTGATAATGGCCTCTTTACAATCGAAGAGATAGCAAGACCATGTAATATATCAGCGCTACTGTTATTGCCAAACAACCCGCTGCTACAGAAACAATGCCCCATCTCCATGCCTGTCGCGAGTTATAGTGAGCTCCAGCTGTATTTCCTCGTAAGAAATCATCTTTTACCTAATAGAAAGAAGACTCCAGTTGGCAAAATGAAAACAACCAATGAAAATGAAATTAAAATTATGAAAACTAGGGAAGATTTTTAGAGTATTTTGCGAATAAACCCGAGGCTGAAAATTCTTCCTTTCTTTAAACGGCAAGCTAGCCAAAACAGAACAAAAACAGCATCAACCGTATGTTCGGAACTTATAGCATTACTGCAAGATGTTATGTGTGTAAGATGAGGCTTTGTTGCCTGCAATCTGGCTCCAAAATTACTTTAACACCATCAAAGTCAATAAAACGAAACTGACATACGCCATCAGTAATCTAAGAATATTCACAAGACTATTTTCAGCCTAATGTCGGCTGAAAAATACTAATGTTCCGTCTGGGCCGGAAACACAATATTCTTATAGAAAGAAAACAGGGTGTGGGCGCAGTCCTTCTCTTTTTGCTTTTTGATCATTTACTTTGCGCAGTGGCGCAGTTCAAAGTAGTTCTCACGATCACGTTTCAAAACAGCAATGTTCCGTTCGCCTCTCGGTATATGTACTCGCTAAGATATCATACCTGCACAGCATAGCACAGCGACATCACCCCACACGGACATGCGCAGAATAAAGTGCTTAGTATAGCCAACAGTATGTGGTTAGGAGGCATGTCTTGGTTGAGTGCTGCTCTCAGCTAAGAAACAGTTGCAAAGCAAAGCAAGAACAATTTATTTGAAACAAAATTGCTTATTACTACCTAAAGATTTTCTTTATAAGCGTTTCTAAAGGTTTTTCTATGAGTTGTAATCTTTGAAAGGACTCCTCTCAAAGCACATGTATATTGTGGGTTGCTCAAGACGTCGCTGGTTGGACGTGTCCCAGGGTGAAGCAGGTTGGACTTCAAAGTAGGGAAGGTTCATCTTCAGCTACCATTGACTGCACACGTTGTCCCATGAGTAGGAATTTGGGTAAAATAATCAAACCCTAACCCTGACTGACAAAGGGCCGCAAAAGAGAGACAGCAAAATTTCAACTATCTGAACCTTGTTCTGTTAATTCACTTTTCATGTGCTTTTAATATTGGCGAAGGTTTTTAACATTGCATTTGGACAAGAGCCTGATGGTTTAGATCATTCGATGGAACGCTCTCCACAACCTTTTTGACACTGAAAATGTGCCAGTATGCAGGACATGCAGGGGTGCCAGGGCTCGCTATCGCAAACGTCACGATTTGTGTTTAGAATAGGCGCATATAGAGGAAAGGGTTGAGCTGAGTGTCAAAACGCACGTTTTGGGAGGAGACTAAGAAAACGTGTACACACGAATGAATATTAACTTTAGTGATCGCCAGCTCAGAGATGACTGCACTCTAAGCTTATCGGAAATCTACTATGCAGTTAAGTGTTGCTGTGTATTACGTTCGGCTGTGTTATACTCGTACTGCCAGGCTGCTGAGTTGTAGGGTACATGTTGGACATCATACTTCTGATCTGAGAGACATCTTGCCAATTCGTAGCCTGTGTGTTTGATGTTGGCGCGTCTGTGGCAGGAAAATGAAAGATGAGAGTCAGAGGGAGCGTGACTGCGTGACCGAGTGGTTAGGGAGCCTGACTTGAAATCCGAAGGTCGCAGGTGAAGGTGTTAGCTAGGTGTAGCTGAGCTCATTGACCACTTTAAACATTCTTTTAACATCAATAAATGCAAGTCGTTATCTAATGCACTCGCGTGTAGACAACAAAGGCAGAAACCACACAAAGGTAAGAAACTGGCTGGTGATGAGTAAATTCGAATTTTTTTTTTTTTTTTTTGGGGGGGGGGGGGTGAATTTTCCTTCACAGTATTTTCGCCTTCTCACATTCTGCTCTATATTTTCTTATTTTTCGTTGAAAAAGCTCTTAAGGTCCATGATATTTTGACCGACGTGTCAGAAGCGATCTAGCAAGGGTCAGATGACTCAATATAAACTTGCGGTTCATGTACATTGAGGGACAATCACATGAACTACAATTATCAGAAAACAAAATGGCGTTGAAGGTTTGACAAATCGTTATGGTAACAGGCCGCTCCGTCACTAATTATGAAGCGCTAAGTTTCGAGTAGTTATTGGTGTCTCTTCTACTGTGATTTTGGGCCCGGGAAGGATTTAAATAAGTAAGGGATTAAAAAATAACGGCAGTTACTTAAAAAGTGTCATTAATATACAGCAACCCGGAAGAACAGACCTCGTCAGAACTTACCATCAAAATCTCGAGTTCCTTCCATCTCAATGTTACGGCATAGGCATAAACTTCATGATGACCTCAAACATTAATTGGGAGAATTCTTGTTACGCAAGAGCTCGTCTGGCCGTCTGGTGACCTGCTTAAAGGTGCTCTGTTAGCTTGTAAATTGCGAACTTAAATTTATTATCCTAACAGTATAGCAATCACCATCGATAAAATCGATAAAAAGAAAAGGTAATACTTGATCAATGCTTTCATTGACCAGAAAGGTTTCTCCTAGAGGAGATCGAAAAAAGTTCCTGGTTATTCAAATGGTTCCTATGGAGACGGAAACGGAAGTATTAAGAGACCATCTTTTATTCCAAGGTTATTTTAAACTGTTGTAACAATGCTACCTTTTTTCACGCTTTCTATTTACTATGTTTAGTGGTATTTATCTAACTAGAGTCGTAAAAATATGAAGTTTAAAATTCTCTGAATAGTTTGTTTATACTCATGCTGAGCTCTGTAATGCACACCCAATTGGCTGTTTAAAATGCGCTGACTGGTTTTCCAATCGATCATATGCAAGTCGGCTTTTATCTTATTTTCAAAGCTCAGGTCGTCACGACTTCAGGTTATTACGACTGGCATCTTAATAATATTCGTATAGTTTTAAGCGGAGAAAATGACGATTTCCTGTTGCAATATTTCCAGTGACATTTTGACGAGCACTTCAATATCATGTGTAGTTTCCATCATTCACAGGTATAAACGGTTTCCATGGCAGTAGACTGAGAATTAACAAGACGTCCTCACGCCAAGTTTTGAAGAACAGCTATTGTTTGTTGTGTCTAAGGAAACATTCAGTCTTCACTGACCTTACACATTGTTAATTCTTATGTTAAAAAACTCGTTCCGAAGCGCTCTTCTAAAACGAAAAAAATAAGATCTGCATAACACAACCTGCTGATCCTTGCCGCAAAACTGGCGAGTCACGTAAAATAATTCGTCAAATCGGTGCTTTGGCTCTCAGTGACAAAAATGAAAACGTTTGAAGATAAAGCTTGAGTGAAATCGCCGTCAACGATCTGTGTCTCACAAAACGTCACTAGCTTAGGCGATCGTTAATTAGAGGGAGATGGTCGATACTAAAGAAGGTCCTCCTATCCTTTTACATTAAATATTAGTCTTTGTAACCACGTTAATTTTGTAAACGTTTACTGATCCCTTCGTGAGGGTGGGAACTTAAATGAGCAATTGCTTTGATAATACAGTAAAAGCTCAACAATTAAGACGGATTTCGCTTAAAGTTCGAGCAATACGTCCAAAAATTATTTACTCAAAATCTACTCACAGCACAGTAACTGTGAGGATACTATCTAAAACAACTCACTTTATTTCATTTCTCTAAGTGACCCCGCGATTACATTCTCAAGCATTCTCGAGAAAGTTAATGTCAAACCTCGTAAGAATGCTTAAAACGTGTGTTATTGTGTTTTTAACTAACGCGAAACGCCTGTTTTTATTGAAATATGGATAACTTCAAGTTCAATTTTCTCTCGCGGGGTCAGCTTGAGAGCTTAAGTCTCGATAAGATCTTCATAACTGTATTCAAAATATTACCATGCCATAAGGTTTTTTTGGTAACTTAATTTTTGCCATTATTGCTCGAATGTTCTGCGGAAATCATCTTAAGTATCATCAGTGATTTTCAAGTCTCTTAATGCCAAACAAATTAGTTGATATTTATCATTTTCGAAAAGGGTACCGGCGTAATAGAAGATGAAATGTAAGTTGCCAAGAAATGTTGCAAACTCGGGATAAAATAATGTACAACGGCCTAAAAACGATATTCGTGACTTACCTGGCCACCAAGGTTGTGAAATGCGTACGTCACTTTGCGACTCAATCTGTGACTCGGTTGGCGTTTACATGAAGCGCATTTATAATGGTTTGAAGCTTATTGTAGCCTAAACTAAACGTATCTTTCCACGGTACGTGTGCACAGCTTTCTGGAGAGCACCAGTTCAATGCTTTCTTTTGCTTTATGAAACGTAGGCGCCAAACAGTATAAATTCCTGTGAAATAATGTGAAGTATTTACTGTACCATGGTTGAACGGGTAATAACATACTGTAAGATGCAAATTGCTCGACTTTGATTCAAACAAAATGCGTCATTTCTGAATTTAAATAAAGTCATTGTGCGTCAACTTGTTCATTGAAGCGAGAGAGTTTTGGGAACATAGCTATAACTTTAAATGTTACTCAGCAGTGTTACATTTCATTACGGCGTAAGCAAAACTCCACTGGTTTCGTTAAATTGACGCATGTATCTAAGCATTATCCCCAAAGTTTAGTTAGAGAATATTGTGTCAACGGAGGAAACTCATTTATCTTTGTCATATTTTTTTGTAAGTGGGGCGTAACGTTATTAATTCCCAATGTCATTATCCATTTCATATAACTTACCCTTTGAATGGGGCATTTACACTCGTCCGGACCCCTAAACGAAGTAAGAGAATGGTCAAAAAGTAAAGGATTGCGGAGGGGGGAGCATTTGAAAATATGGTGGTTAGAAAACAAATGACCCACCCCTTCCATTTGGCACAGAACTGAGAGACCCACCCCTAAATGAAGGTTGAAAGTTACATCATCCACTCCCTATACAAACATGACATTTTTGATTGCATAATCCAACAAAATCACATTTTGTGTATGAAATTGTGGCTGATTATTAACGGTTTAGATTTATTTCCTAACAATAATACAAAATCATTGAAAAACACTATTGTCTTTCTCTGCTCTTCCAACTTTGATCATGTCCATAGACACTAAAAAACCTTGACTGTAAACTCTTTCACACCTCGCTATGCGTGGAACAGTGATCCATCTTGAAAGCCTGTAGTGAGTCCTGGGACTCACACAGCCAGTAAACTACGAGTCCCAGGCCGAAGAGTTTGAGTCCCAGATCCATGAACATGTGTCTGGTACCCTTGAGGACAAACAGTATGTAGACACAAGTTGGCCTTTGGTGTTCTTGGAGATCAGCATGTCGAAATACCGCAGTGATTTTGAAAATTTCTGCCCTGGGACTCCTTGCTCATTCCGTTCATAGAGTTCTTAGCTTTGGTACAGATTTTGATACATGAAATTGTCATCTCCACCAATCCACGAGTAGTTTTTCAACCATGACTCCAAACATTTTCATCGCTTAGAACTTTTGTCGATTGTGTCAAATGTGTACCAATTCCTGTTACAAAACAGGATGACGCATCCCCCATGGGTAGCTAAAAATTGAACAACCCACCCCTTACCAAGGGCTCAATAACTGATGACCCACCCCTAGGCCCTCTGTGCTCCGGCCCATCCCCCAATACGTTTTGACCAGTCAAAAAGAGCTCAAAAGAGTGGAATTCAATGGGGTGTGGGACAAAAGTTTTAAACTTTAGTTTTCGAAATACGTGGAGAAACGGTGGAGAAAGTGATTTATCGTAAGAAAAATGAGGGTAACCGAAGGCCCAAGGCTGTTTAATCCACGCAAAGTTGTAGCAAGGGCCACTCGTTATGGCTTGGCGTGTAAACTGCTTGCGCAGTAAGAATACGCACACCAATCAGCGAACGTGTTAGAAGTGGTTAAGGTTTTGAAATGGCTACTTGTTATACACATTTTTTTCTTTGCGATGGAAGCCTTCGAAGTCCGACTACCCAGTCCATTCACAATTATAACAAATTCTTGAATTTAATTGGTTATATCAGCAGGCCTTATTTGAGCATTTATTGAACAGTTAAAAGTACCACCTTAGAGTTCCTTTTTTGGAGGGCAGTGAAATAGGTTCTTTTTTCATGGAACTCGAGAACAAACTCATGATCAGCTGCTGAACTTTTATTAACTAAAAAGTTTACAGTTTGGTTATGGTTGTTTTTTATTTTCAAATTGTGTTATGATTAATTTGTTACGAGATTTCGTGACTAATCCAGTCTGCAGTCATATGAACCAAATTAAACTTACTTCGCTTAGTTCTCGTATACATTTACCAATATCAGACCTGGCCAAACAACTATACTAACAAGTTAAGCAAGCTCTGAGTTAACCGCTAACGCTTGTACTAATCAGAATGATGACCAGGATAATCCCGCAGAGGACAGAAGCAAGATTCAACCACCTGGCGATGGTTGAGTTTCTCACGGCGCCATCATAATCTCCTGCATCATACGAGCTGTCCACCTGTTAGAGACAGGAAAACAGAAATAATTGTTTTACCACAATTACAGGGGCAAACTTTGTTTTCAAGTCAGAATAACAAATGTTTTCAGCGATGACCGTTATAATGACATTGCACCACAAAAACTACGCAAAAAGAGCCAAGCTAGCAAGCAAGAATGGCAAAAAAACTATGAAATGCAAAAGTTCATTTCATCATTGCCCAGATAAATCTAATGATTTTGTTGGAAGTGTAATAGTTCTCCGTTTCGTTGCCTTATCTTTTTGAACAGAAACAGAGAGTCAGTTGTTTATTTCGTATTCAGTGATTAACCTCACACTCTGGTAACACTTCGGCCCTTTAACGGCTGCGTGAAGTCTGGCTGTCACTTCTGACTTTACAGGG
Organism: Orbicella franksi; assembly: GCF_964199315.1. Classification (NCBI taxonomy): domain Eukaryota; kingdom Metazoa; phylum Cnidaria; class Anthozoa; order Scleractinia; family Merulinidae; genus Orbicella; species Orbicella franksi. Next base: position 35,571,159 of record NC_138146.1, read on the forward strand.
CGTAGCCTCTTTCTTATCGGTTTAGACTAGGTCATGGTCAAGGTGTATATTTTCCTCTTACCATACAAGAGAACACAATGGCGGCTAATCCAATAGGCCAAACACAGAACAGGCACGTACATATTGATAAGCCAATATAACTTGGAGGCCGAGGATTCGCCGGCAAGATGATAGTTTGGGTGGCCTAGGATAGAATAACAGAAATTATTATATCTCCCAGTTAGTTTGCGCATTGTGATTGGTCAATTTAGCGGGCCGTATTCTCCTGTACGGCCCGTCAAAATTTAAAGCTCTTTTGTTGCCAAAATGTTCCATGATTTATCGCCAAGTGTTCTTAACTTTTGTAGCAAGTAAAAAATTTAAAACTATCTTTTACTTCCAAAATTTTGTATTAAAACTCGCTAACGACAAAAGAGTCGCCTAACAACGATTTCAAATTGACTCGTTTTCCATTGGAGGCCCGTCAGAAATTTGAAGCCGTTCCGCGTAAATAGAAATCGTTCCCGAACCCAGCAGAAACACAGTAGAGATATAATAAATATGTTACTAACCTCGTTTTCTCGGACCGTACTGTAAGTCACGGATCCTAGCTTTTCCCCTTCCATTTATGTCCCGCGAGCTTCGCGCTTGGGCCAAAAATCGATGGGGAAAATACTCGGTCTGTGACTTACAGTACGGCCCTCGAACTCGGTTAGTAAGAGGTATTTAGATTTACCACTAATAAATGACAGCAAATACAGTAAACACCAACATATGAGAACCTATGATTTCGAGGTTCAGGCTGATCAAGTTCTTATTTATCAGGTACTTGGTGAGAAATCAGCCTGAAAATGTTCTTAAAATGTTCTTAACATGGCTTTAAAATACCATTCACTATACATTACAGAGGTTAAATTAACATACAATGTTTTATTTTATTCAAATAAAAAGTAAATAAATACCATTACTAATGTAATTATATAGTGCTTTGATATGAACGCTTTCGTATTCTGGGGTCCTCTTTTGGTTATATAAGAACATGTTGTATTTATCAGGCTGAACTGGTTCTTACATATATGGAGCTTTATTGGCCAACTTTCAGCCTGATGTTCTTAATCCACTTGTTCTTATATGTGGGTGTTTACTGTCCCCGATGGCTTGTCTTCTGGAAAAGGATTCTTGGCTAGGCGCTCTTTTTCGTCCTCAATATAGCCAAACCAAGTCGCATTTTATTCAGTTAATTTTTCTACCCGCTCATTGTTTCTAGTCATGTTTCCGTTTTTTGGGGGGATGCTGCCGATTTTATGCTTCTGACATTGTACATTGGAGAACAGCTAAGTGTGCATATCAAGAAACTGAACGAAGTTATCACTTGCATCAAAAGAAAAGAACCTACAGGCATGCCCATATTGACCACAGTTGTGCTTTGTTGGACTTGTTGAACTTGTTGGACAGGCTGTGGTGGTGGGTAACCTGCAGGTGGGTAACCAGGCTGAGCTGGGTAACCAGGCTGGGCTGAGTAACCAGGCTGAGCTGGATAACCAGGTTGGGGCTGGTGACCAGGATGAGCTGGGTAACCAGGCTGAGGCTGCTGGCCAGGCTGAGCTGGGTAACCTGGCTGAGGCTGATAACCCGGTTGGGGTTGATAGCCAGGTTGCGGCTGACCTGAGTAACCAGGTTGAGGCTGGGGAGATGGTTGCTCTGTGTAGGGAGGAGGGTCTAATGCACCTGTAAAAATGCATTATGAAGGATAAATTTTTGGTTAAGTATACGAATTGTGGTAAGCATGATAAGATGCAACTTTTTGCAAAGTTTCAAAAAATCCTTGTTGAAGGGTTCAGAGCCACCTTAAATTTTCGAAAATTAAACGTGGGTGGTCACCGAGCTCGTTTTTGAGTTATAAGCACTTAAAGCTAATTTTGAGGGTGTGTACAACAGGCTGTATCGTTCCTATGGTAACCTATTATACCAAAAAGATTACTGTCATTGGTTCACCAATGGCTGGGGTTTGTGTGATACCAATATCGTAGCATCACTTGATAAAGAGTGGTGGCATTGATCGATCAAAGTAATGCTGTTGGAAAAGTTCCGGAAACTCTTCCCAGCCACCTTAAAGCAAGATGCATGTATAATTTTGTACTTTGACCACCTACTGTCTGGTGGTAAAGCTTTGAATAAGCGGCTGGCCTATTTTTTACCATACCTGGGGAAGCTTTCTCACTGCTTGCCATTTCTTGAAATCCCAACAGATATCTGTACTAGATAATCTAAACCACGTTTTACCTGACGTTAAAAAGGGAAGAAAATACACTTGTGATAGACAAGAAGGAATCCACCAGAGGTTCGAGTAACAAGAGAACAAAAACTTTGTATCAAGATTATTTACATTGTATCGCAAACTTCTGTGCGACAGTTTTAAATATCTTCTCAAAATAAATCATTTTTAACACACCAAATGTCGAAAACAAGTTTGAAGTTCATATGAAACACTTGAAAGTAATGGTGAAATTAGACTGATGATGAAATTTTTCCTGTGTTTGCACAATTTCTCTGAACTTTGAGATTTAATTTCTCGGATGTCGATGGGAAATTTGTTATTGTGTTGTTTCAGGCAACTATTTATATCTAAGCTTTTAGAAAATACAAAATAGACTGTAATATACTTACAGTTATTCTGTCATTAGGTTCTTGTTCATTAAAAACTAAAATTGCTCGATTTCCAATCGGAATTCGTCTTAATTATTTGTTTAAGTGTTTATTTATTTACTTACTTATTTACTTATTTATTCGTTTATTTATTTATCTAAGGGTAACTTCACAAACAAGATAGGCGCTATGATTTTGTGTTTTACTTGAAGAACTCACAGTCAACCGCCGATTGATGTGCACAGCGAGCTACGGATTTAAACTCCTGCTAAAAAGCATTCAATTTGTTTAACAAATGGAGATATGTCCAGAAATGCACTGATGCAGTAACGAAAATAGCAGATTTGACGAAATTTTGTTGACAATTTTGAGGAATTTGACGAATTATAAAGTAAAAGTATAACTCTATTACTAACCCTTTACCTAAAAATAAACCCGGAAAAGAAAAAGAAAAAAACAGAATTTTAGACCGCATTCTGCATTGCAGAAGTACATTGAAATATATAAACTTATATAGTTAGCTTATAGGTTAGTTTTTCAGTACCAGTGTTAGATTGAGCATAGATATAGGGTTGACCTTTACTCCATTCGTCAAATCACTTCGCCAAGGTATGAAGTTTGTTCTCTACAGCCTTTTACTCTTGTGATGACTGATTCCAGCTACAACTTCCTGCATTTTCCCGTCAAGGTACTTTTGAAACGAATGCATTTTCTTCCGTTAACCGATAGCCTTTTTAAAACATTTGTAGGACTACGCGTTTTCGTCGTTACGCTCCTCCGATTTTGTTTGTGGACTTGAGCTTGCGCTTTTATTCATGAGTTTGTTGAGAATAAGCAACTTGATCACGAAAGTACAATTAATGTCTTTCTCTGACAAACGTTTTTAGTGATTACTTTGTATTTAAATAATAGAGTGCACTTTCTTGGGGTTTACGCGCGCGAAAAACCCACGCAAGATCGATGTCGAGAGAACACAAGAAGAGCTCTAAATAACATATGCGATGTTTACAATGAAATATTGTTCTACCCGGAAATCATGATCAGTTCGAAGAACTCGATCGGCTAATGCGTCCGTGAGCGAAGCTAATTTAAGCACAGTACAATCTACCGCCAAGCTTACTGGCTCGCGATAACTAATGCCCACATTTAGCAAGGATGCGAGTGTTTTTACTTTGCGCTGACTCATTCAGATTACGGACTAGTCATTAAAGTGAAATCAGTGACACAAAGCAACTACAGAAACAACTATCAGAAAACCTGCGCAAACGTTTGAGAAGTTCTAACTGATGAATAGGTACATAGTTTTCTTATTTTGGCAGCAGAATTATTGCAATGATTTCCTATTCATGCAGGGTTTCATTTGTTAATTAAGTTTGGTACTAAAGCCTAACAGTTTCCACCCAGTCAAGTACGTCGTGCGTGCCGTAACACGCGAAGCCTATCAGCATTTTCAAACTGACTCAAACAGGCACATTTTAGTATGATATCATATGATAACCTCAAATTACGAGACTTGCAGTAACAGAATACTGAGAATACAAGGTTTACTTACCGTTCTCTGGCGAGAGAAGTCAAAGCTTGTAAAGCGGAGCTATGGATGAAAAGCGGAAACGAAACTGAACTGATACTGGAATATATTACAGGTTTGTCTAGACCAGCTATATTGCACAAGGCAACGCCTTGAATAAGTAGCTCATTAATACAAATACGTGAGCCCTAACAGATTCTGGACACTGATTGGCCGTGATTTCCCGTGTTGACGATAATCGGGACAGCGATTGATACCGATTAGCCGCAGTCGGCCAGTGATCGGCACTTCGGATCGTCTGGAATGTTTTCTCGAAATTGATCGGAGCTTTCAAAGACGCCATACATGCCATTGTCTTTCGAGTGGAGAATACTTGAGAATAATAGCTAGTTTTCACATGACGTCACCAAAACTATTGATCTTCCTGAAATTTTACTTAAATGATGTATAAGAGCAGCTGAAAACTAATGTTCGTACAAATGTACGCTCCGAAAGGGTTCTTGGTTTTGTGATACACTACGCTTGAATTTCTAAGCTTCTGCGTGACGTGGCATTTACATGATGGCCAAGAGAGCTGTCATGATGATTAAAAGTGACTTATTTCCGCGGGGAACTTGGCTATCTGAACAGTTCATGTCTTAGAAAAAGTACTATTTTAATGTTTTAGAGTTCCTCGAGGGATAAATTCACGCTTTTGTGGCAAAACTCAGTGGCAGATGTTTCTGTTGGTTTCCGGCCGCCATGTTGGTACCCATACGGATGGGCACCAGCATGGCGTCTCCATACAAATCTCTATAAATTTGGGTAAAAAATTTCTCCGCATATCTCGCATAAAAAAATTGCTGTGTCCAGAATTTTGGCGAGAGTCTTTGCATATTTACCTTCTTTCATTTCCCAGATTCTAGACTTTATCTATTGACCGGTTTTGATTTTTATTTTGATCTAATTTTAATTGCGTGACACCAGGAGCCATAATTGGGGACGGAGACCGTAAGTCTCGGGATTCGCGCGCACCTATGATATGGGACAATTTTTCTATTTTTAGAACAAATTGCGCCATCCTGACGTCATATATCCGCGCGGATTCACGCACATGTCAGGGGCTCTCGCGTGGATGTTGTCACGTTGCGTGATCAAATGGTGAGAGTTGGAGATTCTCTTGCGTATTTTTCACAGCGATGGCAGGGAATAAGGCAGGGAATACGAACCAGGGCGCTTATATGTAGTTTAATGCTCTGAGCTAACGGAAAAGGTGGGTTTTTCAAGGTCGAAAACAAGACTTCAATCTCGCGCTGGGAAAGAATAATAAGATCTGCTCACGCTAGTTGTAAGCTCACGAGTATGCTTAAGAATATAGCAAGAAAACTCTCTACTCTGGTATCGAGTTAATTTGTGAGTTTCTCAGACAATGTTTAATCATAACCAAAACCTGTTTTGATGGTTTCTTATTGTCTCTGCTTGTTTGGTGAGTTTGCAAAGGTTTTTGAAAGGAAAGTCTGACGCGTACAATTAGCTCATTTGCATCGTGCAGCTCGTGCACTTCCAAGTCCGAGTCGGTGTTTTCAATTGTCAACAAATCTTGACAAAGATTTCTTTCGTTATCTTTTGTGTTGAGATGCTGCAACAAATTTCACGAATGCAAAAAAGGCTACTAACATCATGTGTGTTTCTTCAACATAAGCATAGTGAAGTTTTACACTACGAAAATGAAAATAGACAAGTAGTTTTTATAACTCGATAAAATCGAAATCGTTATTCCAAGTTGATTAAAGAAAGCGTCATCGTAACTTTGCTGATTGTTTCTGCTTTATTCACATATTTTCAGCTTAGCTTTTAATATGTTCTCAAACATTTATCAATCTTAAACATATTTAAAAACTATAGAGCTATTGTTTGAGTTCGATGTACGCTTTCACACGAAAGTGCGGCGGAAGTACAATTTGTCATGTTTACTGACTGTACAAAACACGCATCGGCGGGCGCTCTCATTCATCGACAACAGAGAATTTACTGGATTTTTACACGAATAAAACTGAGCAGTATCTACGGACGTAAAGTTATTAAGCCTCGATGAAACATCAAGCGTAGCTTACAATTCAAGCGGAACTCAAAGTAGCAATTATTTTGTTTTACTTTTCGGTCGCGATAGACTGACAAGCGTGTGGCAAGAGGAGCTATGAAACTATGAAGTCCTGAAGCTCTGCTATATCTAAATATATCCAGCTAGTTTTTTGCTGTGTAATGGAAAAGCTGTTAATCTTCAACATATGTGAAATTTAAAGTGGAGTAATGTACAGCTCATGTAAAAGAAGTATCAGTCGGAACACAACTTGGTCAGCGATATATATAAGCTTACAGCGGAACATACCTAAATTGGACACTGTCTTACTTCACTCAGACTGGAGCAGCTTACGACGAAAATACTTAAGCAAAACTCCAACAGACGTAAACGCGTTGAGTTGTGGGGCAAAAACATGAAACATTTCGGGAATTTCGGACGCCATTTCCCCCGCGCGACATCCGCAAAAATCCTCGCAGCATGCACGCGCGTGTGCCGCAGGTGATGGCGCAATTTGTTCTAAAAATAGAATTATTGTCCCATATCATGGGGACAGCCCCAATACTTGAAATGGCGCGCGCTTACGGTCTCCGTCCCTGATTATGGCTCCTGGTGACACAGAAAACCAGCAATTCTTTTGGTAGGTTCTAACATGTTTTTCTTTTAGAAGCGTGGCATGGGACAACCGTTGTAGATTGCACATATGTGTTTTATTGAAGTCTTTCTTCGTCAGCAATGTAGATATTTTTCCACTTCTCGGCAGTTTCGGAATTGCTTAAAAACTCTATTGTCTTTATTGTTCACCATCAAAATTACTTCCGCGCAGCAGTTCAAAAACTATTTTAGATCAAAGGCGTGAAAGCCAAATGTAAAATTTGAAAAAGAAAACAAAGACCCACTAAATGTTTATGAATCAAATATTTATTACAGAAAAATTTTCAAGGGCGAGTAATATTCATCCGGGTATTTTCCTCGGAAGGGCACGATGGGCTGGTAGCGCCTCTCCGCCGATGAACACTATCGCGTCACGTGAACAATTTAAACCAATAAGAATCGGGGAAAATTTAGTGGTGAACTCTAATTAAACGTTCGTTAAGGTTTTTCGTCAGCCAATCTGTTTTTTGCCATAACGAATTTTTGGTGGCTTTTGTCCATTTTCATCAGAGTTGCAAACAATTGAACAATAATTAAACAACAATTAAACTGAATAATCAAAGATTATGAGAGTGCGTTTGACGCTGTCACTTTAAAATATATACCTTAAATGATTTCACTAGCTGACTTTCTACCTTTGTCTATTGCTAAAATCAACATTCTTCAGCAACCAAGGTTTTTCAGATAGATATGCATAGTGTCAAAGTCCATGTTAGTGAAGAGGTCACGATTTGTTGATACGTTGGGTGACGACGTGAGTTTCCAGACTCGCAAGATTAATAAGTTCATAGTATATTTAAATTACGTAAAGCACAAATTTAAGCTATCATTTGCAATCGCGTGCTCGTTTATCGTAAACAAACTCCGTGGGACTGATTCGAGTATTTCCCCTGATGAATAAAGTAGACCATATTTACATAATTTGCCGTTCCTTGGCTCAGGCTCATCCTTATCGATCTTGCATTCAGAGTACCGAGCTATCTGTCGCGACTGGAACTAATCAACAAATGCAATCAAAATATAGCTGTTCCCACGGTTAAAATCCCAAAGCCAAGGCGACTCAAAGCCGTGTTAATAAACGAGGACAATTCCCTCAGATTTCGGTAAATGCCACCGTCGAAGCGTTTAAATTTATCAAAATACAACGCTGCGAGCACATATTAAATAGCGAAGCGTACGGCGACTGAATAGAAAGAAATCAAAGAAAGATCCAGCGGAAAGACGAGCTCACATGTTCGCTACGTGTCTCTTCACATGTCTTAGTAGTAAACAGTACCAGTACCCACTCTCAAAGTTCCACCGCAAAAGATACAGAGTTCCACCGCAAAAGATACGTCCAAAGTTAACGCTGAGAGCACATGGAAAGAAAGACCAAAGATCAACCGCAAAAACGAGCACACATGGCCTGCCCACATGCTCCGTATGTCCGTCACATGTCTTGTCATATGCCTTAGTAACGGTACCAGTTTACTGGCCGTGACATGCCCATGCAAAAATCAAGCGGGGTGGCCATTTTGGTGTCCTTACAGGAATGTGGATTTTTCAGCATATAACCATGCACAGGGCAACCAACTCTGGAAAGCCACATGTCAAAATTAGGCTTGCGTTCTACTTCGTCGAACGCGAACGCAATAATAATAATAATAATAATAATAATAATAGTAATAATAATAATAATAATTAAACAATAGAGTGCTTCTGACGAGAAACTATCGGCTGATAGTATACTTAGAGTGGTACTATGATGAAATTTTTACCCCGTGATTTTTAATGTGTATCACATAGAATTCCATGAAAGAATAAAAACGCCGTTACCGTTTGCAAATATCTACATTACTAAGTTTGAAAAATGTGTAAAATATGCAAATGAGATGACTGGTGATGTCAATATTATATCAAGTATATAAATGGAGCCGTCCTTGGCCAATTTGCAGCTAAGAGTCCTACAGGAAACACACCTACGGCTATAAAAAATACTGTTCCCATGGAAATTCACTCTTTTCCAGTCCCCACCCACTTGATTTCAATATGTTAGTGATTTTCAGCTCGAAAATCATTAAACAAGGCCACGAACTCGAGCTAACATATTTATATGCTTGCTGGATCATACATGTGTATGAGGCACCATTAGCAAATATCAAAATGGAACGCCAAAGGTGGCCAGAAAAGCCTTTATTTTTTTACTTATTTATTTATTTATTTATTCAACTTTATTTATACACGGGTAAAACAGTAAAACATTAATTGCGATGTTAAGATACTAATCTACTACTAATTAAATCTAATAACAACAAAAATAAAAACAATAACAAAGTGCCTACTTTCCATGAATGCTGTGTGATAAATTAACTTATTCATTATCAAAAAGGAAACCCCTGCAGCCGGATTTAAAACTAGCAAGAGTTTGTGCTTGCCGCAGATTGGTAAGTAAGCTGTTCCACATCACCGTACCAGTATAGCTGAAACGGTTTTTTGGTGCGGAGCAGTGGAAAAGCTAGTTTGCCCTCACAATTCCTGAGAGAATAGGTAGATATTGCACTGAGGTCAGTAAACATTGATTTCAGATGACCAGGGGCTAGACCATTAAGAGATTTATAGACCATAGTGGCTGTTTTTAATTCTCGTTGAAGAATAAGTTTTTGTCAGCCAAGTCTAACAAAGGGATCATCCGCATTGGCATAATATGAAGAAGAGGTCAAAATACGCGTAGCGCGATTCTGTAGTTTTTGTAGTTTAATGGAAAGAGATTTATCGCAATTCCCCCATACCACACTACAGTAGTCGAAATGAGGTTGAACTAAAGCATTATAGATGCATAAGAGCGTCTCAAAAGGAACAAAAGACCTGCTTCGCTTCAAGATGCCAAAGTAGGAGGCAGTTTTTTTGGAAATATGTTCGACATGTACGTTCCAAGTTAAGTTTTCATCTATATATATTCCAAGAGATTTCGTAAATTCTACTTGTTTTACAGAGGTACTGTCGATGAGTAAAAGACTGGAGTCTAGTAAAAGTATTTAAATTCAGTCTTTGACTTATCACAGAGTGAGTTTATTTGCCGTTAACCATTCAGTAATTTTAGTTAGATCATCGTTCATATTTTCCTCTAGATGCAAAACATCGTTACTGGCAAAGGTCAAATGAGTATCATCCGCATACATTCTAGGATGTGAGTTGATAGATCGTTTATATAGAGTCTAAAGAGGAGAGGTTCAAGGATTGTACCTTGAGGAATACCGCAAGTTAAAGGTTGGCTATTCGAGAGAGAGCCTTTTACAAAGCATGTCTGCGTACGATTATCCAAGTAGGATTTAAACCAGCTAGACGAGTTGCTTCCGACACCATAGGCTTTTAATTTAGATAGCAATATGGAGTGATCGACGGTGTCAAAAGCTTTCTTCAGATCTAGAAAACTGTCACTGCATTAACATTATCTTTATCGGACGGGTATTGAAAGCCCAATTATCTGTGGCTTCGAGTAAGGCAGTAGCAGTGGAGTGAAGTGAACGAAACCTCGACTGATTACAGGAAATTAGATTATTTTCAGTTAAATATTCGTAAAATTGATTGTATAAGATTCTCTCAAAGACCTTAGCCACAACAGGAATTATAGAAATAGGGGAGGAAATTATAGAAATATTGGGGAGGTCTAGAACCCAGTATTTTGCCATGGTAACAAAACTGTCAAGCTCGTATTGTGGAGAATCGTACTGCAAAGAATAAAACATTTCTGATACAAATTGGCTGTGATATCTTCCTTCATCATATTCAGATCAAAATCTGGTAGAGTGCATGACGTCATCACTTGGCTAATTTGCATATTTTAAATCTCTGGAATCTCTGGAACGAAAAGAGATATTTGAAAATAGTAAACAGCAGTTTTCTTCTCATACAGACTACTTCTTTATGTTTTAAAATGGTTTTGAAAGACAAATATTTGCCCCCGAACCCTCATTTCTCCGGAAAATATGAAACTAGTTTTAACATATGCATGTTTTAACAACATCAAATTTCCAATGGGCAACCATCAGACCGATAGTTTCGAGACATGAACACTTTATTGTCTTTGTTGTTCACCACTAAATTTTCTTCTGCGCGCCAGAAAATCATTTTGAATTATTTTCAACTCTTTTAGAAGAAAAGCGTGAAAGCCAAATGCAAGCAACCGTACTCTATGGTAATCATGAAAGCATGGTGACTATGTTTGGACGGATGAAATACCGCTGAACTGTAAAGATTACATCGTGAACATGGCTTGGCGACTTCTTACCCATTATGCATATGGCAACAACAACAACAACAACAGAAAAACTATCCCTTACTTTGCAGGAATTAACTGAAATGATTCGTACATGTAGTCAAAAGTATATACAGCTTTACCTGCTAGTGAAAGTTTGGAAGAATTTCGCTTTTCCCCACCCCAAGTAGAAGGGTCTCAATGTGGTGGCGGCTTTTATTCTGGCTTTTTATTTGTTGTTGTTGTTGTTGTTGTTTACAGCGAACGGTTAATTTATTTTCCTTACGGTGAGCAGAAATCTTAAAAATAATTGCAAAAATAATTAATTTTGGAAAGTTAAAAATTAACTTTCATCCTTTGAAAAAGTTAAAAACAAATAGTTTGATTACTGTGAAACATATTTAAGGTCTTAGTACCATTCCGGTATGGATAAAGGTATTAGAACGGTTTTCAACCGAGTGTCGTAAAACGAAAACCAAACAAATTACTTACCAATTAGACTACTCAGTCAATCTCAAACCGTAGTAAAACCAAAAGCAAAAGCAAAATAATTTCCTGATTACTTTTAGCCTGCGAGCAGGCTCACGTTGGAGCATAAGCGCGCGAAATTGAGCGGTGAAGCCGCTAGACGAGAAAGTGAGCCTGCTCTGATCTCTGCACATTTTTTATTTCCACCCCGGAAACCGCAGAAAAGAATAAGTCAATTAATTTTCAACGGAAGTATGAACTTTGGCAGCTCAGATTTCTCGGGAAAATTGTATATCTTTTTCATAGCAACTTGTAGGCGCGATATCCGTTGTTGATAAAGTTTTGCCGAAGAAAAACTGTCAAAATTTATGTCTACTAAGGACACACACTTGATTCCAATGATCTTGCTTTGGCAATCTGGTCTTTGAAGATGCTGGTAAACGGGCAAACGCCTTCGTGTTGTTTCGTTGCCCGCTTGCAGTCACATACGTTTGTAATATTTAGCTCTTCCCATATGCAGTCGGCAACACGACAAGTAGGTCTTGATTCATTAACATGCTTTCAACTGCTATTTCCTGCTCCCTCTTTAGATTGAAATTTAACCAGAAATAGACTGGAACTTTGTTAAAACATCAGTAATACGCGCACTCAACTCTTCCTCTGACTCCAAATGTGGACGACTTGTTTTTTATTGTGCGGTAAATTACAGACTCCATGGGGATTTAATCGCTCCTCATCAAACATAATAGATTGACAGTTTTCTCACCTTTCCCGCTTTTCAACCAATGGTATTTCACTTCGCTCGGACGAAGCAGAAATGAAAAAATTACAGAGATCAGGGCAGGCTCACTTTCTTGGCGCCTCTTCACCAGACTCCTTCCCGCCGGATCGCTTTGCTCTTCGCCGCTCGCGCATGTGACTCAAAGGTGAGCATGCTCACAGACTAGATTACTTTCGACACTCAATTGAAATACCGCTCAATTATAAGAATTGAAAACTAGCATAGCTTGCTACTTACTATATATACAGTGTATGTCTGGATTTATTTATTTATTTCTCTAAAGTAGACACTGAGATCACGATCTTTTGTGCTGACATCTCTGTTTCTACTTTACACGTAGGACGACCCCAGAAGAAAATCTCGTTATTCAACATATAACCAGACGCCTCCACGACTCATTCCCCGTCCAGATAATCACATCTGTTTAGCACTCATTGCAATCTGCTGCTGTTTACCTCTGGGCTTTGTGGGATTCATTTGTGCACTTCAGGTAAAAAACAATTTTTTTTTAAACCATTCAGTTTTTATGCAACAACAACTTTATTATGACTCGCATATTTACAATTTTACAGAAATATATACACATCGAGTTAAAAAAGCTTGACAATAGCAACAGCACGAACCAGCAGGTAGCCTGGGCTAATCTAGGCGGGCCACATCTATATTTATATTAGACCATTAATACATCAATAAGATTGTTATGCAACTACTTATAAAAGGATTTACGAAACCGTTCAATACAAGTACATTTACATATTTTGATTGACACTAGGAGCTATGATTTACTAAAGATAAACTAAACTAAGGGTTGAAATTAATCAGGAACTAAATTTAAGAACTTGAGTCAGGGTGTCGACTTCAACATAGTCATCCCTATCTGACAGAGTCTCAAATGAAAATTTACGAATTTTTTTCTTAAAGATTGGTTTAGATAAATCTCTCCAGTCTGGAGAAATTTGATTCCATAATATCGCTCCAGTTCTCCGCGAAAAAGAGCGTTTGAAAATTTCCGACTTAGCTTCTTTCCGAAGATAATTCCCTTTTGCGGCATGCCTTGTGTTTTACCCATGAATTTCATTTGACCTAGGGAAAAGAGCTCTGATAGGCGAAGGGGCTATTTTTTTTTTCCAAATATCATGCATGAGATTCATAAGAACTGTATTAGGGTGTGTGTCCTGAGTGGAACTCACATCCTGCTGAAATGATAGATAGACCAACCGAGTGTTGAGGCGTTTAGGGCCAATCTCGTCTCTTCTTTATCCCAATGGTGATTTACACCTTTACGTTTTATCACCTTGCATGGTACATATTAAGTTATCAATTTTATTCTCTCTTCACTTGAAAATGATGACATGGAGTCATCGAAATGTGTAAAACTTCTTTCGCTTATATTTATCCTTAAAAGGATAAAAATAAGCGAAAGAAGTTTTTAAAAATGGTGATTTAGCTACATTTAGTTCCTATTTTTTCCCTCACATCTGCGGTGAGGAGTAAATTCCTTTGCAGATTACAAATGTAGATGTAGATGTAGATGAAGTCTTTTTGACTTGTGTAATCTTCCTATGAATTTACTATCGTAGTTGCCATAGCTTACTATACCGATGATTTTGTACATGTTATGGAATGTCCTGTGTTGCCTCCGAAAGCGAAGTGTAGCTTAATCAATAAGCTCTCGTCTTTCTTAGCGATATAAAAGTTTCTTCAAGGATTAAAAGTAAAAATGTTTAATCAGATAAAGACCAATGCATATCAGTTATTTTTCAACTAGTCGTGCTCCCGTGCTCCTGGACTGAAATAAATGTGCACAGAAGTGAGTTCTTTCCTTGACTCTAAGGTCAAATGATTCACAAACCGTACGGTGAAAGAATTCAACCTGATTGAGTTTAGATATACTGTTTCATTTGAGCAAATCTCATTTCTTTCACTTTAGTATTGTATAAAATACTCGATGTTAACAAGCGTTTTCTATTGGTGGCATATATATTTGTAGGTTGATACAGCATACGATGATGGCAACAGGGAAGGAGCGGTGTGGCGGGCTAAGAATGCCAAGTACTGGAGCTTAGCTGCTGTTGTCTTTGGAATGCTGGGATTTCTTGGTATCTCATTCTATTTAATATTCTTTCTCCTCGTTCCTGCGATCTCATAGCCGTTAGAGGTGGCTAAACTCGAATCGCAAGGATGAAAATACTTCTATATTAACAAAAAAGAATGGATATAAGAAGGCCCGATTGTTGTATAAGATACAAGTCAGGGGTAGATGTATATCACAACCAGCAATGTCGACATTTTTCCATCGCAGAAGTTGCAACACTGATCACGGATGGATGGGAAGGGGACAATGGAAGATAAAAGAAACAGAAATCACACTCCTGAAGCACGCTGCTGCAGGTTAAGATGACTTGAAAATTTGGACCTTGTCACACACAGAAGATCCGTGATCCGATAAAAAGAGGGCGAACGCTGATACTCCATTCAATCTCATTCAGTTCTAGCGCCCTCTATTGTACTGAGCGAAACAGACTGACACGCAATTGGTATTGACTTCATGTTGCTTACATGGAGAATTAAGTGCTCTGGCAACGACACTAGTATTAATATACAATTATTGTTTCGTGACGGAAACTCGAAGAAACGAGTGAAAACGATTGGAAAATGGCGGACTACCCAGTTGTGCTCATAGGGCTACATAGAATTACCGGTATTACTGATTCTCCTGCCCATTCTTATTGCATTCATTTATCTTATGAGTACACTTGAAATGAGATGACAAAGGCATTGATTTAGTGTATCAACTTAGTTTGATACCATATTCATCACCGGTTTGTGACTGACACGCTGATAAACAAAGATTTCTAGCTAAAACCAGCCATACATGACGTCGCATACAGTTTGACTAAAACTACCTAAATTCATCTAGTTTTTCCTTCCTTATTGAAGTCGCAGTTGCGTTTTTATACCAAGACAATCCAGTGAACCAATCAAAGCTCAAACCATATTTGGCCGTCCCAAAGCGCGGGAACACCTGTGCTAGTGAGTCACGATTGGTTTGGGTCTTGCTTCTGATTGACTGACAAACTGGCACCAAATTTTTAAGCCAATCACTTAGCGTAGTAAGGCAAGACCAGAGCAATTGCGAATTAATTTCAGCACTCAAGTGAAAATCGCTGTGATTAGCATGAGAAAAAGAAAAGAAAAATGATGGATTCTGGTAACCGGGTCAGTCAAACTAATGACGTCATAAGTAGCCTGCGAACGCAGACGTATTTTTGGAACTGACGCCTGCGTTCGCAGGCTGCGCCATTAGCCTTTGCCATTTCATTATTTTTAGCCGGTAAAACATGCATATCTGTCGTTGTAGCCACTATTCCTCTTATTTAGTTGTTAACAAAACACTATAAGGGGAAGAAACAGTTGTTATATACCTGGGACCGGTTGTTTAAGCTCGAAGCTCAATCAAGGCACTAGTTAGGGTGAATTTTGATTTAAGTCTTGTAAATTTTCAGAGAGGTTTCAGTAAGATTGAGCGGCCTTCAATGTGACTCTGATTAACAGTGTCAAATCCTCAAAACAGTAACTTCGAGCAACCAAGCCTGGGAGTAGGCATAATGCAAACCCTAATATACGTATACAGCATGTGTATACAGCTCCTAGCATACAGAGATCACTCTATGGACAATGCATGCGCCGGCGCACGCCGGGTATTATTTATAATAGTAGAATGAACGAGTGACTGCGTTTTAAATACGTTAAAATACCACTAGTGAATAAAATGTGCTATAAATACTTTCCATTGTGCATTTTTTTCATAATAAGTAGTGACATGCTAGAAAGCCAGCAGCATGAAGCTGACTTGAAGATGTAGAGGGCCGACTTCAGACACAACTTAGAGCGAGTTTCAATTAGTCCAGCAAATTTATTTGACTTTCCGTAGGAGGAAGGTAAATTCCTAAAGATAAACATAAAACGAATTACTACAAATAACTAACCGAAGACTGCAGAAAACTAAGAAGAAAAGACAAAACAGACCATAAACTAAACGGCTTATCAAAATGCTGGCAATGGGGTTCAGGGAACCAAGAAGTTACGAGTGTACCAGACGATAAACTAGCACTAAATGAACATGAAAGGATAACACAAATATATACGCAACGAAATTTACATACGACGCGAGAAAAAAAGCATGCAGAATGTGAAAAAATACATTAACATACGGAACAAAAAAAGACAAAAAGAAAACACGAAATATGGAAAACACGAAATAGCCGCAACATGACTTTTGCAACAAGCCAATCTCCACACAATATTTATTAGTCTGAACAAGCTGAATATCACGAGTTCAAAATTTTCAAGCTGGAGTAGAAATAAGTTTTTTTTTTTGCTTGAGAACGGGTTTTGAAGTGCCATACTATACTGATTTAATTCTTTTTCAGTGGCTAAATCTCGTTCTTATACCCACTGAATCTTCCGTTTCTTTTTCAGTTCCCCGTACCAATATAAAACTTCCTTCAGATCATAGTATCTTGGAAACATTCATTAACTTTTCATGGCTTAGCCCTGTCTTTTCCTCGCTATTTTCTTGAAACAATACTCGTTTCTATGCCAGAAACAATCCAGTTCAGACAGCGGCTTCCCAATTAAGAATATATTTCATATCACCGTGCACGTGAAAAACACTAAAGTTGCAATTTTCCAAAATGGCGGATGCTAAGTAAATCTTCCTCTACTCCTTCTACTAATGCAAGATAATTGTTAAGATATTGGCCTAAGCGATTCAAAATCGGTGCATTTTTGCAACAAAAATAAGAGATATTTAGAGGGTTTTTCGAGACATTTAGAAAATATTTTATGATATATAGAAAACTTTTTGAGAATTTCCTGAAGGATATTTAAGCGATTTTACGTAATATTTGGGGAAAGGCCCGTAGACGCACGATCACGTGGGTGTCCAGCTACAGATAACAACGTTTTGTTGGTGGACACGTCTCCAGTCCCATGACAATTATTGCGTTCGTTTTAGTTCTGATTTGTTTGTTTCCCCGCTGTTTCAGCACGGGTTCCTGTCTGCTTGTAAGACTTCTGGAAAACGATACTGATTTTTTTGGCTGTGGGCTCCTGACCTCAGAGTGATCCCTTAGAGTATTCTTGGTTTTCACCAGTCATGTGATCAAAACTAAAAATCGTAACCATTCAATAAATAAATTCAAGAATCTAGGATATGATAGATGATTGCTATATAAACAACCTCGCCAAGAATCAGGTTTCTGCTGCTGTTCATTCGCCCGTTATTCGCAGAAGCGTGTCATCCAAATTTATAGAGCTTTGTATGGAGACGCCATGTTTGTGCCCTTCGGAGGGGCACAAACATGGCGACCGTAAAATAACAAAAACATCCGTCCTTGAGTTTTGCTATTGAAACGAACATTTTTACTCTAGTGCTCCGACACATTGAAATAAATGTTTCTTCTAGTGCAAGCACCGTTTATTTAACAAAAACTAAAGCGATAACTCGTCTTTTGACCTACGCGACAGTCTTTTCTGGCCGCCATTTTCATGTCACGCAACGCAAAAGCTTGGAGTGCTCTGTTACAAAAAGAAGAACTCTGTCGAGCTAAAACATTGCCAAACGTACAGGGCCTTTTATCTGATGAAACTAAAGCCTCAGAAGGAAGGATAATTTCTAATTTTGGAATATGACTACGTCACATGAAAACCAAGAATTAAACCATGGATGCTCATGATTTCAGATGGCCTCGCTGCTAAAGGCTGGTTTTCACTAGCGAAGGAGTCGTAGTCGGAGTCATAATCAGAAGCGTAAAGTGATACGATCCAGTGAAAATCAAACCGACGGAGTCGGAAGCAGAACACCCATTACGCTTTTGACTCCGTCGCTTACGATCTAGTAAAAACTAGATTGTCGGAGTCGGAAGCAGAAGCGGAAGAATAAACCAGTTACAACGCTCCGGAAGAAATGGAAACGTTCTGATTCTTCCGACTCCGATTCCGTCGAGCTTATGACTGCGCTTATGACTCCGATTTTCGATTTTCACTAGGTCACAAGCGCTCTTACGTCTCCGAAAGTACGTCTCCGACTACGACACAGACTCCGACTCCGTCGCTAGTGAAAGCCAGTCTTCCCTCATTTCCCGCCAATGATGATACTTACCGCTGACCATAAGTATCACTGCGTGCAGAGTGTGAGCGTGCATAAATTCACGAACCTTCAATTTTATTTGTTTTCTCCAGTGAAATTCTGTATCATTAGATTCGCTACTTTGCCTTGACAGGGATTTTTCTGCCCTTATTGTTGGTTATCACAGCGAATCTTCACAGGTAAGCGAAGAAAGCTTTCTAGTCCACCGTGATCCGCATGGCGTGGGATTAATCCCAAATGAATCAAGAAGGTCAGGAAGCTCTCTATGTAAGCTTTGTGCAATGAATGATTGCCAAGCAATCAATCATTTGCTGTTCGATTGCTTTCTTTGCAAAAATGTCTACCATGGAGAAGTTATCATCATCACCTATTTCGCTCAGAAAATTCAAAGCAACAGGTTCAGATTTTTGCAGTTAGGCATTGCGTGACATTCGTTTATTGCCTTTTGTTTGTTTGTTTGTTTTTTTTTTACATTCGAGAAGTAAAGATTACTATTAACCATAATTTTTTTTTATTAAACGAAAAGGTGGTCACAAGTTTTCTTCAAGTCGTTCATCTTGATATACGTGTCTTCCTGACATTCATTTGGACTTACTTATCCTTATCATCATTTCTTTAGTTCACGTCTTCTGTGAGTTCTGTCCAGTTGTGTTTGAATGGTCAGGTGGCATATTCTTACCTTAATTTTACATTTTGAAAATGTCACTTTTTTTGAAAATGTACCACTTTCTTAATTTTTCACTTTGAAAATGTACCACTTTCTTTAATTCTACAGACTAGACTGCTAAAAGCATACACTCCATGTAACAAAGGTTCTAGTTGCCCATTCATTTGCTATTTTGCCATTTTAATGTGAGATTCTATTTTTCAAGAACAGTGCATGGTCATAAAATCCAAATATATATCAATATTTAGAGAAAGAGGAACCCAGGGGGAAGACACTTTTGAATCATTTCTGAAGACATCACAATGATCTTTTAATGCCATGTTGTTTCTTATATATGTGGTGTTTGTTCAGGTGACACTTTTTTAATATTCAAGTTGTTGCAGTAATGTGCGGCCTTATTGGAGGGCAGCTCTTAATTATTAGGGTGGTGCTTAATTATAATGTTCAGTTCCAGAAAATATCCATACCCCCCCCCCCCTACCGCAGAAGGGATTGGAATTTCCTGGGGGGTGGGGGGCTCTGTAAGACCTAGAAATTTAAAGAAATGTATGAAGCTCAATCGGAATTTCCAGAGGGGTGGGGGGAGACTTAGAAAAATTCCCTTCCGTGGGGGAGGTATAGATATTTTCTGCAACTACACAACTGAGTATGGGGATGGTTTGGGTGAGGTATAGTACATGAAGAGACTGTACCATGACTTCTCATTCAGCTAAGTGACATACATGTACCACAAGTGTAATTTATCAGTAGTCAACTGTGGCCAAATGATTGGCTTTTATTTCCTGGAAGATTATTGTCAGTGCTTGATTGTATGGTTTATTTTAGATCAGTGTTGTTCATCACAGCTGTGTTTTAATCATAATGAGTAACTTTGGCTGGTGTAGAAACATGCTGGGTCAAAAGCTTACTGATGACGAAATGAGAGTAATAAAGCACCCAGCAGTGGAGCTCTACACTCATGTTACCTTCAAGACTATTCAGGCTGGAGCTCTGTTGGGAATGGTTGTCATTGCTCCTGTTTTCCGCCTTGCTGCCGGTCCTCGCACACTATTGGTTATCAAAGAAACTGCACTTCGTTATGGAAGAAATGGTGCAATTATTGGCATTCCACTGGGTCCTCTTATGACTTATGCCAAAGCCACAAGCGGTGAAGGCATAAATGATGATGGAATGTTTGATCGTGCATACAGATTAAGGTATGAAATAAAGTAATTTATTATGCTAAACAGCAATGAAATACCGGTCAGGTGAGCTTTTGCGCAAAAACAAGACATCTTCACACATGAAAATATTACCCGGTATGTTATTGTCACACGTGAAAAGATCACTGACTGCTATTGTGGTTTCATAATCAATTGAAATGGTTTGGTATTTCATTGGTGTTTATAATGACAAAGAGGAGATTACATGGCCATTGTGAGATGTGAAATTTCTATTCTTCTGTTTAAAAGTATTTCACTCATTCGTTGCTCTTATTTCTCTCATGAAATATTTTTCAACACTCGAAGAGAAAATTTAATTTCTATCTCTGTGCAGCCATTAAATATCTTCTATTAGTTACATTGAACACTTAACAGGAATTAATGCTCATTTACGTTTTGCAGTATCTCTTATTTGAATACATAACTTGACTTGTATGATTTATGTTTCTTTGATGCCATACCGTTGCATAATTGTTTCTTTATCATTACCATGGTAACCGACTATTTGCAAATAGGCCTGTCATGATCAATTGACTTGTGTGGGGATTCAGGAGAACTTTAACTTTAACTAAGAGGGGATGGCTAGGATATAGCAGGTGCCTTTGAAATAATGATGGATTTCCTGGTCACTGGCATCCCCCTACTACAAATGAAAATTACTGCGATATGGCAAAAGCAGTGAATGTGCAGTTAAGGACAGAGAGTATCCATGTTCACCCCCCATGGAAGGTCTTTGGAAATTCTGACAGAGTGGGGGGTCTCAAAAGTCAAAAATTTTAAAGACAAAATAAAGTAGCGAAACTAGAATTTCTGGAGGGCTGAGGGGTTTCAAAATCCCCCAAAAAAACGCTTCCACAAAGAGGGCTTGGATAAAATTAAATAAAATAAATTAACTGTGTTTAACAAAGGTAACACACAACAGTCTTACAACTGACAAAACCTGTGGCCCTCAAATTCCCGATCGAATTGGAATTTAGAAATGTTGATTTTTGTGGAGGGAGGAACACCGGAGAACCCGAAGAAAAACCCTCAGAACAAGGACGAGAACCAACAACAAGCTCAACGCACTTATGACATCGGGTCCATGATTTGAACCCATGCCACATTGGTGGGAGGCGAGCGCTCTCACCACTGCGCCACTCCTGCTTCCCATAATAGTCAGGATACATGTACTGCTGGGCGAATTGTACATGTAGGTTCTATTTATTCAGACAGAAGTACAATATTCTCCTGTTTTATAGCATTTGTACCCAGTTAGACATCAATTTTTATTCCACATAAAAACAAAATTAAAATGAAATGCCTTTTCAGTACCTTAATTGCCCTAGTAGTGAAGGCAAATACCCCCTTGACATGTGACATTTCAAAGAAAAACAATTCTTTTCCTCAATTTTGAATTTTTCACTATTTCCTGTAGAAAAGTTATAGTATATAAATAAATCTCATGTAAAGAACATGCTATGTTTGGGAACAACTTGTCAATGACAAGTGGGTGTAGCTTTCCGTCAATGTTCCATGACAGAATCAAAGGCAGTTATCCACCAAACACTGCTTGTCAACAGTGAGTTGTTTACTGCTCTCAGTTCAGAAATAATTTTTCTTCAAATTATCCTTTAAGGTGCGTTTTGTTATTTTTATCGACAGGTATAACCGTAACCAGGTGCGAGTGGACCAAGCCTCCTTCCTTGGAGCCTTGGGAGGTGCTGGTGGGTCCTTGTTGTTGGGGGGCTCAGCCGTGTCTGGGGCCGTAGTGGGCCTGGTAGGAGGAACAGTTGCTATGGGTGTTTACAACACTGTTGCTGCCGAGAGGCATGAATAAGCTAAAAGATGGAGTACAAAGTGGGGAGTGGACTAACTAAACAAGATGTGGTGTTTCTATTTGTAATTAATTTGTATCTACAGGTTGATTTAAAAATGACCTCGTGATCTGTGATTGTCAGCAGCTTTCAGTTATACCATGTTAACAATGGGGGTGACAGGCCTATACAACTCCTATCCACGTGTAATAGCCGCTTTTGAAGTTTTACTCGAACGAGTATATCTTTTAAGGATCTGCCCCTTTTGTATGGCAACTATAGCAGTTTACACAAAGTTTTTATTTACACACCAAACCAAAACCATAGTCATGTCACTAAAAGTTGACAGTTAATTGTGATAATACCTGTGCATTCTCCGGGGCTAGTCGTTTTGTTAGCAAACAGGACTTTGCGCTCGATGGTCAACGAGTTTGCCAAGGAGAAAGGTCTCTGAAGAGTTCTTTGGCCGTGACAAAACAAAAGCGCTGGGTCATACTAGCCACAAACAATTTATTATCCTAGTGACGTCAACTGGCTAATCGCTGTAATGGGTAGAGGTGCACCAATAAAAAATCGAAGGAAAACAGAGGGGCCGTTTGTTTATAATCACTGTATAAACTTTATTAAAAATTAGAGATATTACACATTATGAGTATGTAATAAATTTCAACCTTGACTAACTATACTTCAGACATTTGTCAGCCTGTTTTCACAATACTTAAAAGTATGTACTTCTTAAAAGTTTTTGCTTGTCTTTTCTCGCATTAAGGTAATTCCATCGAAAAAGGAAACATTAAAAATTTTCCAAGTCCCGGCCCACTTGGTGATAAATTATTTTAGAAAGTAGCTCAAAGAAAATACGCGTATGAGTTCGAGATTAAGTGATAAATTGTTTTAGTAGAATGCTAACTGAAATTTGCTTCAAATAATGATTCCAATTATTTCTGGTCTTAGTATTTAACTTCACGCTTTAGAAAATTCGCGCGGACTGAATTGTCAATTTAACATTTCGGCAGTTGTGTACGCACTTATCAGTTTCTTTCAAAAAATTTGAAATTTTTAATTCAAGAAACCGTGAATGTCCTTATTTTAGTCTTCTCAGGAATTTAATTATCCACTTGTTTTTAAATGTTCTTTCAAAACTTCGGAAAAACGGGAAAACGTTGAAATTTTGTCGACCACACCAAGCCACTGCACACTAATAACTCCTTATTATGGCTTTTTGCTTTGGTTTTGCAGACCCGTAATCGGCCCGTGGGCATTACGGGAGAATAATGCCTTACAATTGGCCAATCAGAGCACAACGCCTTCCAAACTAAAATGTGGCATTCCAATTTGGAACAATTCCGAAGGGTACTGGTATTTGATGTGGAAAAAGTTTGTGTTTCCGAAAGGTTTTGGCTTATTGGAAGGAGAAAAAGAAGTGTTCAGTTGAGTCCGCCAGGGACAATACATCCAATTTCACCAAAATGTACAATTTAATGTAAAAAAGATCGTGCACCCATCGCGCTTTCCTTTTTTGAGAGATTAAGATTTTCTGATCTCCCGGCCCACAACTTATCAGAATAAAACGGTCATCTATCTATGATTCTAAAAGGATTCAGAATTTCTGATCCCCCAAGACTTTAATAGATTCAAAAAACTGATCCCCAGTCCACAACCCATCAGAGCAAAACAGTCATCTACTTATAATTCTAAATGCATTCAGAATTTCTGATCCCCATCACTTCACGGGACAAAAACGGCTATCTGTTCATGGTTCTAAAAGTATTGCGAATTTCTGATCCCCCTCCCCCACCAAATCTGCTGACATGATAGAAAGAGCTGTCGATTTATAATTCTACAACAATTCAGAATTTCTGATCCCACATGACTTAAAGGGATTCAAAAATTCTGATCCCCCAGTGCATAACTTATCAGAACAAAACGGTCATCTACCTATAATTCTTAAAAGGATTCAGAATTTCTGATCCCCCTTATCAGGTGACAGGACAGAAATAGCCGTCTATTTATAATTCACAAGAAATTAACTAGATGTCTGATAGCTAAAAAGTAACGATTGGATAGTAACTTTAAACACATTACAGACAAAATGGATCACAGAGCAAAGGGCATCAGAAAAGTACACAAATGAAATATTCACAGATAGGTCATTATTTATAACGATTTAAAACCACGCCAAAGGATCGAGACAAAAATTGCAGTTTCATGCCAGACAGTGAAAGGTTTTATTTTTAATTCAAAAAGATATGAATTTAGGCTCCAGAATTACAAGCTGTTATTTAAAGTTCACATCAAAGATAACAAGAATTTTAATCAGGACTCAGCTGCCGTCTGGGCCACCTCCGTTTTCTGCTTTAATGTGTTCGTTTCGGATTGACGGCCGCTATTCTTGCCTTTTTTTTCCCTCTGCTCTGCAATGAAGCAATTGAAGCTAAATATTTTTATAAATAGCGATAGAATTAACATTGTTTTTCATTAATCAATTGATCGGGAGTGTATTCTTTTGTAAAGAATAAAGAGCAGTATGTAGGCAATGCGGTAGTGAAGTGTATCGAGCGTGATCTGTAGCTTCAAATCAATTCAGTGTAAACTTTAAGTTACCTCTTCAAAAAGCACACTAACAAGCTATTATGCAAGCATTTCATACATAGGAAATGTGTGTGAATAGTTTCCTCGTTACGGGTGCTAATAAAATCACGAGAACAAACGTTTTTCTTGTGTTTCAGTGATCGCGAAATAAATATAACAACGAAATTTCTTCAGCCACAACATTGATTTCGATTCAAAGATTGAGCAGCTAACTTTAATGTTGAGCAACAATTATGATATACTTACTTTTCTGCGACTTTCCTTTCTTTCACCGAAGCAATCAAGATACTCATTTGAACTTGGACAAATCATTCCATGTTTCTTGCTGCTATTGACAATGTTGGATTCGAAATTGCGCGCAAATAACTGACTCCTTTGGAAAGGGAATCTGCTGGTCAAAAGTATTCATTTATCAGATTCACCGAAGGATTATGGGATCGGATGGAAACAGCAAAATGGCGGGCAAAGATCGTGGTGAATGTTGTTAGGATTCGATAACAAAGCTCTCTGTTATTTTATAGCCTTGCTCTACGTTGGAAAGCAGTCACAAATTGTTTACAGATGTCCGTTGTTATTCCAGTTGAGTCAAATCCCAGTAAAGGTGGAAAAGTATGAAGTTTCGTCGGCAAAACAGTGTGGCAATCAAACTATTTGCCAGCAGCTGGCGGTTTCTCTTACACTCGTCAGGTTTACAGAAAGCTTGTGGTCCCTGCAGCTTTCCAAGGTAAACTGATTTTCTTGCATAATTTGTGAAGGTTCTTGAAATACTGGAAACGTTCTGGCCGGTTAAATTGATCGTGGAAGATTACAGAAGATGCAGATGCTTTAACACACTGTTAAGTCTTGTTGATTTCGTGAATGCAAATGTTCATTTCCTAAAGGAGTTATGAAAGCAACTGTATTCAACACAACAATATACAAACAATTTCGCGTTGGGAAAATCATTCATTGTAAAAGTACAATAAGTGCAATAAATGCGAGCTCTCTCATGTAGTTTACATATACTTCATATAGCTAGTGTATATCTTGTCTAGGATCAAGTGGGCATACATGTATTTATTATACAACAACTAAAACACAAGATATCGAAAAGCAACACCCTTCACCTTTTTGATTTTCAGGTTGATGGTGGTACTCTTGAGGTTATGTTAGATGTGCATATTACATTATCAAGACCTTTTGTTTCCCACTTATTACTTGAGTTGCAAAAGACTGATGTTATTTTCATTAGGGTGGTTGAAGTTCTCTTTAATTGGGCAGTATTTCAAAGGTTTTTTTATAATTTGGCATTTCGTTATGCAAATAGAGGTTATTTAGAACAGCAGATATAATTCACAGCTAGGTTACGGAAGATTACTTTTAACCACTTCCAGAAATTTGTACATAAAGCTTACCATAATTTGAAAAACACATGATTCATGGATAAAATTAATTGAAAAAAATACTTTCATGAAGAAATTAATGTAATTGAAATTTGAAATTCATTTCAAGAATATTTTGTGCTTTTCCGGTCACGAAATCTGTTTACATTTCATGAAAATTTACTGAAGAATGTAAACATTTACTAGACTCCAATTTAAGTAGCTGAGAAGTGTTTCAAACAGGATTTTTGAAAGATATATGTTAAATTTAAGTAAGTTTTGTGATAAATCGCAACATAATGGAAACTCATTTCCAGCCAGATTTTGTCCTCCTTTTGCATCTGGATGTGCCTGGTTTTTGGTATTAAATTTTAATGTACAACTGTAGCAGGTTTAAATAAAACTATGAGTTATTTATACATTTTCCTATGTAAATACAGAGATTTCACTTAGGTTTAGGATTTGAAGAGCAGGTATCAAAGTTCAATATAAATGAGTAATGAAGAGTTTTCAATAGTTAGCTATATTTTCACCACCTGTGTCTAAGAAAGCTTTTGGCTAGGTTAATATTAAAGTGCTACGTGTACATGAGTGATGGATAATTTTTAGATTGGCTGCTATCTTTTTACTATCTCTGGCTTTTGGGTAGGTTATCACAGTGCGATATGAGTGATGGGTAGTTTTCAGATAGGCTATCTTTGTACTAACTACAGCAGAGGTAGGTTTCAGATAGGATAATGTTTTATTGTTCAATATAAGGACTAGTCTTCAGATAGCCTAGTTTTTGGCTTACTACAGTAGTGGTGGCTTTTGGATAGACAAGTTAGTGGATAGCTAGGCCATCTAAGTATCTGTTGAATATCTATACAGGAAGCTAGTTTTTAGCTAGTCTATCCATTTCCTAACTATCTGATGGATAGATATTAGTTAACTTTAAGCCATGCCAAAGATAGCTATCCTCTATCTACAAAACCTCTTGGATAGAAAAAAGATAGAGATTTTCATCCGTCAACCAGGAATGAGATAGTTGCAAGTAGCATGAAGTTAGTAATAAACTAGTAATAAGATATGATCGTTTTTGGGAGGGCTTCTTTAACTGAGGACAGCAAACTATTGCCAGCTAGCAGGAAACATCTCCAAGATGAGTGTGCCAAATTAAAGAAGAAAGAATAGAATTGCTTGTAGCATTAGCTACAATACTTGCATCCATATCTGTCAGGTCTTTATAAAAACAATTTTACCCACACCCTTCTCCTTTGAGCATGGTTAAACTGGTTATGTAACTGAAGTCTGAATGAACTGGTAGCCCACTCAAAAAGTTAGATTGAAGATGTAAAAACATGTTGGGCAAAGCTAAAGTCCATGGCCGCTGCTATATGACAACAGGTTTTTGGAGGATACTGTATACATGTATGTAGAGTACATCGACCCACTTAAATGTATCAACTGCAAATTTAAATGTACATGTAAATTGCAGTCTTTAATTGTCATCCCTGTAATGTACTGTAGTGTTCCTGAATGCTCTTTTTGTTTGATAACAGTGAGGTGCCTTGTTTCCATGTTAAACAGAAATTGTTAGAAATTTTTCCTTCACACAAGGTGAGCTAACTCCGACAGAGAAAGTGGAGTCTGCATTTATGCCTACAGTTGTGCAGTTTGAGTAATCTCACTTTTTTGGTCAATTCTGAACTTTCCTATCCTCTTAGGTACTGTTTGATATTGTTTTTTTAGACTTACAGCTACTGTAATTTTGAAGTGCATAGATCATTGTAATACAATGTGTGATGTTTACAGTTACTTATATTAATAGACTGCTGTGAAGAAACTTGTTCTTCATCACTCTCTCAGTATAATCTGAGTGTATGGAATCTGTTAAGAATTATGCTATATTTCTATAAAATTTCTAATTGAATATTGTTATCAAGAAAAAATATTTTGATTAGACATTGTTCAGGCAGGCAGCAAGATCTAAACCCTGTCTTCAATGTTATGATTTAATGTGGCTACATTGGATGTAACACTGGTTTTGCAGGGGATCAGAAATTCTGAATCTTCTCCTGTGTTCTTTGGGGGATCAGAAATTCTGAACCCTTTCTAGAGTTCTTTAGGGGATCAGAAATTCTGAACTCTTTCTAGTGTTCTTCGGGGGATCAGAAATTCTGAACCCTTTCTAGTGTTCTTTGGGGGATCAGAAATTCTGAACCCTTTCTAGTGTTCTTTGGGGGATCAGAAATTCTGAACTCTTTCTAGAGTTCTTTAGGGGATCAGAAATTCTGAACCCTTTCTAGTGTTCTTTGGGGGATCAGAAATTCTGAACCCTTTCTAGTGTTCTTTGGGGGATCAGAAATTCTGAACCCTTTTTAGTGTTCTTCGGGGGATCAGAAATTCTGAACCTTTTCTAATGTTCTTTGGGAGATCAGAAATTCTGAACCCTTTCTAGTGTTCTTTGGGGGATTTGAAATTTTGAATCCTCTCTTGTGTTGTTTGGGGATCAGAAATTTTGAATCGTTTTCTATGGAGGTACCTCTCGAGACAAGAAATTCAAAAAAATCATTTGGTGTCTTATGCGTGACTTAAACATTACATTTCAATTCAAATAAAGAATAGGAAATTGCTTGGAAGAATTTTTTAATTCCTTGCAAACAGGGAAACTTTTCCTCTGAGTTTTAACACCAGTTTAAGATTCTTAGTATATTGCAAAAATCGTCTTTGGAATTAAATGGCAATCATAGACTTCCGTCTAAGCTCCACGTTTCACTTTAGGCCAATTTTGCACTCATTTCCAACGGAACTTCCAAGCCTGCAACGTAAAAATAACTTTTCTCCGAGACAGGTTTCTATTTTACACCGAAAAAGTAGCCATTTTTGAAGTGGTTCTTAGTATTTACTCTGAATTTTATCAAATTGGAACACCACATTTTAGTTTGGAAGGCGTTGCACGCGTTATATCGGCTACAAACACAAACCATATAATAATGGCTGAGCGTTCAATTGCTCAGCCAATCAGATTACAGCATTTGCATCAGTATACTAGTAGAATTCTACGAAAACACGATAGAAACACAGATCTAGCACGAGCTGTTGACGTAATGATGGCGCGGGCAAAGAGAATTTACATTTCGATGATCAAAGTAAGTTGCTTTCTTTTTTCTGTCGCGGAATTTCCTTAATAGAAAACATGTTTCTTTGTATTTCTATCGAGTCTTAACATAAATTTACCAGCGTTCTAACACGAATGCCGTTCTCTGATTGGCTACGCTACTCACTATTTTGTTGTAGATAGTAAGTAGCGAAGCAGTGTGCGCTTGTTAACAAAATGACCGCTTCTTGGCGTTTTCGAGGTGTCTGTGAAGAGGATTTAGATAAAGTTTTGAACGACTAGTGGATTTATACTAAGACAATTAGATTATTCGCTCTCGATTTCTATGCGTGATAGTTGACTCGGCCTGCGCCCTCGTCAACTGTCACGCGATAGAGATCTCCAGCTCAATCTAATTTTTTAATAGAAACACTCGTGGAAGTTTGGGAGAACTCGGAAATGCTGTAGAAACACTCTTCTTTCGGCACGTTTTCTTACAGCATTTCTCGTTCTCTCAAACTTCCACTCGTGTTTCTATTAGACAATTAGATTATGAGTTCGAGATTTCTATCACACAGAAATCGTGAGCAAATAATCTAATTGTTTTAGTATAAATCTACCAGTCGTTCAAAACTTTATCTAAATCCTCTTCACAGACACTTCGAAAACGCCAAGAA
The DNA here is from genome assembly GCF_964199315.1 of Orbicella franksi. Taxonomy (NCBI): domain Eukaryota; kingdom Metazoa; phylum Cnidaria; class Anthozoa; order Scleractinia; family Merulinidae; genus Orbicella; species Orbicella franksi. The sequence continues at coordinate 35,601,036 of NC_138146.1, forward strand.
GCGACCGCCATTTTGTTAACAAGGGCACACTGCGAAGCTACTCACTATCTATCACAGAATAGATAGTGAGTAGCGTAGCCAATCAGAGAACGACATTCGTGATAGAACGCTAGTAGATTTATACTAAAACTCGATAGAAACACGGTACATGTTTTCTATTTTTAAATGTTATGAATATTGCAAAAATGCGAAAAGGAAGGGGAGGGATCGGCAAAAATCCCGGGAAAACACGAAGGAGCGAGTTTTGGTTTTATTTCTCATTGGATGAGAATGTGGCGCTCGTTAAATTTATAAGGGCAAATTGCTGTACTTAGCCACGCCATCTGTATTGATTCTTTTTTTTTCCTCGACCAGCAAGGAGCCAGACGAAATGTGTATGCGAAGAGAAACCCTTGTTTAATCAAACATCTGGAAAATTTGCCAGGCAATTCAAGGTTTTGACTCTCCATGCGTCGCGTGGTAACCGTTACTGATAATGGCCTCTTTACAATCGAAGAGATAGCAAGACCATGTAATATATCAGCGCTACTGTTATTGCCAAACAACCCACTGCTACAGAAACAATGCCCCATCTCCATGCCTGTCGCGAGTTATAGTGAGCTCCAGCTGTATTTCCTCGTAAGAAATCATCTTTTACCTAATAGAAAGAAGACTCCAGTTGGCAAAATGAAAACAACCAATGAAATTTAAATTAAATTATGAAAACTAGGGGAGATTTTTAGAGTATTTTGCGAATAAACCCGAGGCTGAAAATTCTTCCTTTCTTTAAACGGCGAACTAGCCAAAACACAACAAAAACAGCATTAACCGTATGTTCGAAACTTATAGCATTACTGCAAGATGTTATGTGTGTAATATGAGGCTTTGTTGCCTGCAATCTGGCTCCAAAATTACTTTAACACCATCGAAGTCAATAAAACGAAACTGACATACGCCATCAGTAATCTAAGAATATTCACTATGAAAAAAAGACTATTTTCAGCCTAATGTCGGCTGAAAAATACTAATGTTCCGTCTGGGCCGGAAAAACAATATTCTTATAGAAAGAAAACAGGGTGTGGGCGCAGTCCTTCTCTTTTTGCTTTTTGACCATTTACTTTGCGCAGTGGCGCAGTTCAAAGTAGTTCTCACGATCACGTTTCAAAACAGCAATGTTCCGTTCGCCTCTCGGTATATGTACTCGCTAAGATATCATACCTGCACAGCATAGCACAGCGACATCACCCCACACGGACATGCGCGGAATAAAGTGCTTAGTATAGCCAACAGTATGTGGTTAGGAGGCATGTCTTGGTTGAGTGCTGCTCTCAGCTGCGAAACAGTTGCAAAGCAAAGCAAGAACAATTTATTTGAAACAAAATTGCTTATTACTACCTAAAGATTTTCTTTTTAAGCGTTTCTAAAGGTTTTTCTATAAGTTGTAATCTTTGAAAGGACTCCTCTCAAAGCACATGTATATTGTGGGTTGCTCGAGACGTCGCTGGTTGGACGTGTCCCAGGGTGAAGCAGGTTGGACTTCAAAGTAGGGAAGGTTCATCTTCAGCTACCATTGACTGCACACGTTGTCCCATGAGTAGGAATTTGGGTAAAATAATCAAACCCTAACCCTGACTGACAAAGGGCCGCAAAAGACAGACAGCAAAATTTCAACTATCTGAGCCTTGTTCAGTTAATTTACTTTTCATGTGCTTTTAATATTGGCGAAGGTTTTTACATTGAGCCTGATGGTTTATATCATTCGATGGAACGCTCTCCACAACCTTTTTGACACTGTAAATGTGCCAGTATGCAGGACATGCAGGGGTGCCAGGGCTCGCTATCGCAAACGTCACGATTTGTGTTTAGAATAGGCGCATATAGAGGAAAGGGTTGAGCTGAGTATCAAAACGCACGTTTTGGGAGGAGACTAAGAAAACGTGTACACACGAATGAATATTAACTTTAGTGATCGCCAGCTCAGAGATGACTGCACTCTAAGCTTATCGGAAATCTACTATGCAGTTAAGTGTTGATGTGTATTACGTTCGGCTGTGTTATACTCGTACGGCCAGGCTGCTGAGTTGTAGGGTACATGTTGGACATCATACTTCTGATCTGAGAGACATCTTGCCAATTCGTAGCCTGTGTGTTTGATGTTGGCGCGTCTGTGGCAGGAAAATGAAAGATGAGAGTCAGAGGGAGCGTGACTGCGTGACCGAGTGGTTAGGGAGCCTGACTTGAAATCCGAAGGTCGCAGGTGAAGGTGTTAGCTAGGTGTAGCTGAGCTCATTGACCACTTTAAACATTCTTTTAACATCAATAAATGCAAGTCGTTATCTAATGCCCTCGCGTGTAGACAACAAAGGCAGAAACCACAGAAAGGTAAGAAACTGGCTGGTGATGAGTAAATTCGAATTTTTTTTTTTTTGGGAGGGGGGGGGGGGGAGGTGAATTTTCCTTCACAGTATTTTCGCCTTCTCACATTCTGCTCTATGTTTTCTTATTTTTCGTTAAAAAAGCTCTTAAGGTCCATGATATTTTGACCGACGTGTCAGAAGCGATCTAGCAAGGGTCAGATGACTCAATATAAACTTGCGGTTCATGTACATTGAGGGACAATCACATGAACTATAATTATCAGAAAACAAAATGGCGTTGAAGGTTTGACAAATCGTTATGGTAACAGGCCGCTCCGTCACTAATTATGAAGTGCTAAGTTTCGAGTAGTTATTGGTGTCTCTTCTACTGTGATTTTGGGCCCGGGAAGGATTTAAATAAGTAAGGGATTAAAAAATAATGGCAGTTACTTAAAAAGTGTCATTAATATACAGCAACCCGGAAGAACAGACCTCGTCAGAACTTACCATCAAAATCTCGAGTTCCTTCCATCTCAATGTTACGGCATAGGCATAAACTTCATGATGACCTCAAACATTAATTGGGAGAATTCTTGTCACGCAAGAGCTCGTCTGGCCGTCTGGTGACCTGCTTAAAGGTGCTCTGTTAGCTCGTAAATTGCGAACTTAAATTTATTATCCTAACAGTATAGCAATCACCATCGATAAAATCGATAAAAAGAAAAGGTAATACTTGATCAATGCTTTCATTGACCAGAAAGGTTTCTCTTAGAGGAGATCGAAAAAAGTTCCTGGTTATTCAAATGGTTCCTATGGAGACGGAAATGGAAGTATTAAGAGACCATCTTTTATTCCAAGGTTATTTTAAACTCTTGTAACAATGCTACCTTTTTTCACGCTTTCTATTTACTATGTTTAGTGGTATTTATCTAACTAGAGTCGTAAAAATATGAAGTTTAAAATTCTCTGAATATTTTGTTTATACTCATGCTGAGCTCTGTAATACACACCCAATTGGCTGTTTAAAATGCGCTGAATGGTTTTCCAATCGATCATATGCAAGTCGGCTTTTATCTTATTTTCAAAGCTCAGGTCGTCACAACTTCAGGTTATTACGACTGGCATCTTAACAATATTCGTATAGTTTTAAGCGGAGAAAATGACGATTTCCTGTTGCAATATTTCCAGTGACATTTTGACGAGCACTTCAATATCATGTGTAGTTTCGATCATTCACAGTTATAAACGGTTTCCATGGCAGTAGACTGAGAATTAACAAGACGTCCTCACGCCAAGTTTTGAAGAACAGCTATTGTTTGTTGTGTCTAAGGAAACATTCAGTCTTCACTGACCTTACACATTGTTAATTCTTATGTTAAATAACTCGTTCCGAATCGCTCTTCTAGAACGAAAAAAATAAGATCTGCATAACACAACCTGCTGATCCTTGCCGCAAAACTGGCGCGTCACGTAAAATAATTCGTGTCAAATCGGTGCTTTGGCTCTCAGTGACAAAAATGAAAACGTTTGAAGATAAAGCTTGAGTGAAATCGCCGTCAACGATCTGTGTCTCACAAAACGTCACTAGCTTAGGCGATCGTTAATTAGAGGGAGATGGTCGATACTAAAGAAGGTCCTCCTATCCCTTTATATTAAATATTAGTCTTTGTAACCACGTTAATTTTGTAAACGTTTACTGATCCCTTCGTGAGGGGTGGGAACATAAATGAGCAATTGCTTTGATAATACAGTAAAAGCTCAACAATTAGGACGGATTTCGCTCAAAGTTCGAGCAATACGTGCAAAAATTATTTACTCAAAATCTACTCATAGCACAGTAACTGTGAGGATACTATCTAAAACAACTCACTTTAGTTCATTTCTCTAAGTGACCCCGCGATTACATTCTCAAGCATTTTCGAGAAAGTTAATGTCAAACCTCGTAAGAATGCTTAAAACGTGTGTTATTGTGTTTTTAACTAACGCGAAACGCCTGTTTTTATTGAAATATGGATAACTTCAAGTTCAATTTTCTCTCGCGGGGTCAGCTTGAGAACTTAAGTCTCGATAAGATCTTCATAACTGTATTCAAAATATTACCATGCCATAAGGTTTTTTTGGTAACTTAATTTTTGCCATTATTGCTCGAATGTTCTGCGGAAATCATCTTAAGTATCATCAGTGATTTTCAAGTCTCTTAATGCCAAACAAATTAGTTCATTTATCATTTTGGAAAAGGGTACCGGCGTAATAGAAGATGAAATGTAAGTTATCAAGAAATGTTGCAAACTCGGGATAAAATAATGTACAACGGCCTAAAAACGATATTCGTGACTTACCTGGCCACCAAGGTTGTGAAATGCGTACGTCACTTTGCGACTCAATCTGTGACTCGGTTGGCGTTTACATGAAGCGCATTTATAATGGTTTGAAGCTTATTGTAGCCTAAACTAAACGTATCTTTCCACGGTACGTGTGCACAGCTTTCTGGAGAGCACCAGTTCAATGCTTTCTTTTGCTTTATGAAACGTAGGCGCCAAACAGTATAAATTCCTGTGAAATAATGTGAGGTATTTACTGTACCATGGTTGAACGGGTAATAACATACTGTAAGATGCAAATTGCTCGACTTTGATTCAAACAAATGCGTCATTTCTGAATTTAAATGAAGTCATTGTGCGTCAACTTGTTCATTGAAGCGAGAGAGTTTTGGGAACATAGCTATAACTTTAAATGTTACTCAGCAGTGTTACATTTCATTACGGCGTAAGCAAAACTCCACTGGTTTCGTTAAATTGACGCATGTATCTAAGCATTATCCCCAAAGTTTAGTTAGAGAATATTGTGTCAACGGAGGAAACTCATTTATCTTTGTCATATTTTTTTGTAAGTGGGGCGTAACGTTATTAATTCCCAATGTCATCATCCATTTCATATAACTTACCCTTTGAATGGGGCATTTACACTCGTCCGGACCCCTAAACGAAGTAAGAGAATGGTCAAAAAGTAAAGGATTGCGGAGGGGGGAGCATTTGAAAATATGGTGGTTAGAAAACAAATGACCCACCCCTTCCATTTGGCACAGAACTGAGAGACCCACCCCTAAATGAAGGTTGAAAGTTACATCATCCACTCCCTATATAAACATGACATTTTTGATTGCATAATCCAACAAAACCACATTTTGTGTATGAAATTGTGGCCGATTATTAACGGTTTAGATTTATTTCCTAACAATAATACAAAATCATTGAAAAATAATAGTCTTTCTTTGCTCTTCCCACTTTAAGTCATGTCCGTAGACACTAAAAAACCTTGACTGTAAACTCTTTCACGCCTCGCTATGCGTGGAACAGTGATCCATCTTGAAAGCCTGTAGTGAGTCCTGGGACTCACACAGCCAGTAAACTACGAGTCCCAGGCCGAAGAGTTCGAGTCCCAGATCCACGAACATGTGTCCGGTACCCTTGGGGACAAACAGCATGTAGACACAAGTTGGCCTTTGGTTTTCTTGGAGATCAGCATGTCGAAAGACCGTGATTTTGAAACTTTCTGCCCTGGGACTCCTTGCTCATTCCGTTTATAGACTTCTTAGCTTTGGTACAGATTTTGATACATGAAATTGTCATCTCCACCAATCCACGAGTAGTTTTTCAACCATGACTCCAAACATTTTCATCGCTTGGAACTTTTGTCGATTTTGTCAAATGTGTACCAATTCCTGTTATAAAACAAGATGATGCATCTCCCATGGGTAGCTAAAAATTGAACAACCCACCCCTTACCAAGGGCTCAATAACTGATGACCCACTCCTAGGCCCTCTGTGCTCCGGTCCACCCCCCAATACGTTTTGACCAGTCAAAAAGAGCTCAAAAGAGTGGAATTCAATGGGGTGTGGGACAAAAGTTTTAAACTTTAATTTTCGAAATACGCGGAGAAACGGTGGAGAAAGTGATTTATCGTAAGGAAAATGAGGGTAACCGAAGGCCCAAGGCTGTTTAATCCACGCAAAGTTGTAGCAGGGGCCACTTAGCGTGGGCGCTCGTTGTGGCTTGGCTTGTAAACTGCTTGCGCAGTAAGAATACGCACACCAATCAGCGAACGTGTTAGAAGTGGTTAAGGTTTTGAAATGGCTACTTGTTATCACATTTTTGTCTTTGCGATGGAAGGCTTCGAAATCCGACTCCCCAGTCGATTCACAATTATAACAAATTCTCGAATTTAATTGGTTATATCAGCAGGCCTTATTTGAGCATTTATTGAACAGTTAAAAGTACCACCTTAGAGTTCGTTATTGGAAGGCAGTGAAATAGGTTCTTTTTTCATGGAACTCGAGAACAAACTCATGATCAGCTGCTGAACTTTTATTAACTAAAATGTTTACCGTTTGGTTATGGTTGTTTTTTATTCTCAAATTGTGTTATGATTAATTTGTTGCAAGATTTCGTGACTAATCCAGTCTGCAGTCTTATGAACAAGATTGCAGACCGAACTGGACAAGAAACGAAACATTCTAATTTTTGTTGCATGCTGATCATTTGTATCAGAGATCGAGGACAAAAGCATTTCATCCAAGTGCTGGCCACTATATGGTTTTTATTAGCACACGGCTAGCTACTTTTATAATATAAGCTTAAGAAACCAACCAGCAATGATTTTAATGGCGGTAGCCATTAAAACGACAATAACAACTCAGAAAGGACGGAAACCGCATTTGATGATTAAAGACCAAATTAAACTTACTTCGCTTAGTTCTCGTACACATTTACCAATATCAGACTTGGCCAAACAACTATACTAACAAGTTAAGGAAGCTCTGAGTTAACCGCTAGCGCTTGTAACAATTATAATGACAACTAGGATAATCCCACAGAGGATAGAAGCAAGATTCAACCACTTGGCGATGTTTGAGTTTCTCAGGGCGCCATCATAATCTCCTGCATCATAAGAGCTGTCCACCTGTTAGAGACAGGAAAACAGAAATAATTGTTTTACCACAATCACAGGGGCAAACTTTGTTTTCAAGTCAGAATAACAAATGTTTCCAGCGATGACGGTTATAAGGACATTGCACCACAAAAACTACGCAAAAAGAGCCAAGTTAACAAGCAAGAATGGCAAAAAAACTATGAAATGCAAAAGTTCATTTCATCATTGCCTAGATAAATCTAATGATTTTGCAGGAAATATGATAGTTCTCCGTTTCGTCGCGTTATCTTTTTGAACAGAAATAGAGTCAGTTGTTTATTTCGTATTCAGTGATTAACCTCACACTCTGGTAACACTTCGGCCCTTTAACGGCTGCGTGAAGGCTGGCTTTCACTTTTGACTTTACAGGGCGTAGCCTCTTTCTTATCGGTTTACACTAGGTCATGGTCAAGGTGTATATTTTCCTCTTACCATACAAGAGAACACAATGGCGGCTAATCCAATAGGCCAAACACAGCACAGGCACGTACATATTGATAAGCCAATATAACTTTGAGGCCGAGGATTCGCCGGCAAGATGATAGTTTGGGTGGCCTAGGATAGAATAACAGTAATTATTATATCTCCCAGTTAGTTTGCACATTGTGATTGGTCAATTTAGCGGGCCGTATTCTCCTGTACGGCCCGTCAAAATTTAAAGCTCTTTTGTTGCCAAAATGTTCCATGATTTATCGCCAAGTGTTCTTAACTTTTGTAGCAAGTAAAAAATTTAAAACTATCTTTTACTTCCAAAATTTTGTATTAAAACTCGCTAACGACAAAAGAGTCGCCTAACAACGATTTCAAATTGACTCGTTTTCCATTGGAGGTGCGTCAGAAATTTGAAGCCGTTCCGCGTAAATAGAAATCGTCCCCGAACCCAGCAGAAACACAGTAGAGATATAATAAATATGTTACTAACCTCGTTTTCTCGGACCGTACTGTAAGTTACGGATCCTAGCTTTTCCCCTTTCATTTATGTCCCGCGAGCTTCGCGCTTGAGCCAAAAATCGATGGGGAAAATACTCGGTCTGTGACTTACAGTACGGCCCTCGAACGCGGTTAGTAAGAGGTATTTAGATTTACCACTAATAAATGACAGCAAATACAGTAAACACCAGCATATGAGAACCTATGATTTCGGGGTTCAGGCTGATCAAGTTCTTATTTATCAGGTATTTGGTGAGAAATCAGCCTGAAAATGTTCTTAAAATATTCAAATAAAAAGTAAATAAATACCATTACTAATGTAATTATATAGCGCTTTGATATGAACGCTTTCGTATTCTGGGGTCCTCTTTTGGTTATATAAGAACATGTTGTATTTATCAGGCTGAATTGGTTCTTACATATATGGAGCTTTATTGGCCAACTTTCAGCCTGATGTTCTTAATCCACTTGTTCTTATATGTGGGTGTTTACTGTCCCCGATGGCTTGTCTTGTGGAAAAGGATTCTTGGCTAGGCGCTCTTTTTCGTCCTCAATATAGCCAAACCAAGTCGCATTTTATTCAGTTAATTTTTCTACCCGCTCATTGTTTCTAGTCATGTTTCCGTTTTTGGGGGGGATGCTGCCGATTTTATGCTTCTGACATTGTACATTGGAGAACAGCTAAGTGTGCATATCAAGAAACTGAACGAAGTTAACACTTGCATCAAAAGAAAAGAACCTACAGGCATGCCCATATTGACCACAGTTGTGCTTTGTTGGACTTGTTGGACAGGCTGTGGTGGTGGGTAACCTCCAGGTGGGACACCAGGCTGAGCTGGGTAACCAGGCTGAGCTGGGTAACCAGGCTGAGCTGAGTAACCAGGCTGAGCTGGATAACCAGGTTGGGGCTGGTGACCAGGATGAGCTGGGTAACCAGGCTGAGGCTGCTGGCCAGGCTGAGCTGGGTAACCTGGCTGAGGCTGATAACCCGGTTGGGGTTGATAGCCAGGTTGCGGCTGACCTGAGTAACCAGGTTGAGGCTGGGGAGATGGTTGCTCTGTGTAGGTAGGAGGGTCTAATGAACCTGTAAAAATGTATTACATATGAAGGATAAATTTTTGGTTAAGTATACGAATTGTGGTAAGCATGATAAGATGCAACTTTTTGCAAAGTTTCAAAAAATTCTTGTTGAAGGGTTCAGAGCCACCTTAAATTTTCGAAAATTAAACGTGGGTGGTCACCGAGCTCGTTTTTGAGTTATAAGCACTTAAAGCTAATTTTGAGGGTGTGTACAACAGGCTGTATCGTTCCTATGGTAACCTATTATGCCAAAAAGATTACTGTCATTGGTTCACCAATGGCTGGGGTTTGTGTGATACCAATATCGTAGCATCACTTGATAAAGAGTGGTGGCATTGATCGATCAAAGTAATGCTGTTGGAAAAGTTCCGGAAACTCTTCCCAGCCACCTTAAAGCAAGATGCATGTATAATTTTGTACTTTGACCACCTACTGTCTGGTGGTAAAGCTTTGAATAAGCGGCTGGCCTATTTTTTACCATACCTGGGGAAGCTTTCTCACTGCTTGCCATTTCTTGAAATCCCAATAGATATCTGTACTAGATAATCTAAACCACGTTTTACCTGACGTTAAAAAGGGAAAAAAATACACTTGTTATGTATATTTCGTAAAGACATTAAGAAGGAATCCGCCAGAAGTTCGAGTACCAAGAGGACAAAAACTTTGTATCAAGATTATTTACATTGTATTGCAAACTTCTGTGCGACAGTTTTAAATATCTTCTCAAAATAAATCATTTTTAACACACCAAATGTCGAAAACAAGTTTGAAGTTCATATGAAACACTTGAAAGTACTGGTGAAATTAGACTGATGATGAAATTTTTCCTGTGTTTGCACAATTTCTCTGAACTTTGAGATTTAATTTCTCGGGTGTCGATGGGAAATTTGTTATTGTGTTGTTTCAGGCAACTATTTATATCTAAGCTTTTAGAAAATACAAAATAGACTGTAATATACTTACAGTTATTCTGTCGTTAGGTTCTTGTTCATTAAAAACTAAAATTGCTCGATTTTCAATCGGAATTCGTCTTAATTATTTGTTAAAGTGTTTATTTATTTACTTACTTATTTACTTATTCACTTATTTATTCGTTTATTTATTCATCTAAGGGTAACTTTACAAACAAGATAGGCGCTATGATTTTGTGTTTTATTTGAAGAACTCACAGTCAACCGCTGATTGATTTGCACAGCGAGCTACGGATTTAAACTCCTGCTAAAAAGCATTCAATTTGTTCAACAAATGGAGATATGTCCAGAAATGCACTGATGCAGTAACGAAAATGGCAGATTTGACGAAATTTTGTTGACGATTTTGAGGAATTTGACGATTTATAAAGTAAAAGTATAACTCTATTACTAACCCTTTACCTAAAAATAAACCCGGAAAAAAAAAAAAAGAAAAAAGCAGAATTTTAGACCGCATTCTGCATTGCAGAAGTACATTGAAATATATAAACTTATATAGTTAGCTTATAGGTTAGTTTTTCAGTACCAGTGTTAGATTGAGCATAGATATAGGGTTGACCTTTACTCCATTCGTCAAATCACTTCGCCAAGGTATGAAGTTTGTTCTCTACAGCCTTTTACTCTTGTGATGACTGATTCCAGCTACAACTTCCTGCATTTTCCCGTCAAGGTACTTTTGAAACGTTGAATGCATTTTCTTCCGTTAACCGATAGCCTTTTTAAAACATTTGTAGGACTACGCGCTTTCGTCGTTATGCTCCTCCGATTTTGTTTGTGGACTTGAGCTTGCGCTTTTATTCATGAGTTTGTTGAGAATAAGCAACTTGATCACGAAAGTACAATTAATGTCTTTCTCTGACAAACGTTTTTAGAGATTACTTTGTATTTAAATAATAGAGTGCACTTTCTTGGGGTTTACGCGCGCGAAAAACCCACGCAAGATCGATGTCGAGAGAACACAAGGAGAGCTCTAAATAACATATGCGATGTTTACAATGAAACATTGTTGTACCCGGAAATCATGATCAGTTCGAAGAACTCGATCGGCTAATGCGTCCGTGAGCGAAGCTAATTTAAGCACAGTACAATCTACCGCCAAGCTTACTGGCTCGCGATAACTAATGCCCACATTTAGCAAGGATGCGAGTGTTTTTACTTTGCGCTGACTCATTCAGATTACGGACTAGTCATTATACTGAAATCAGTGACGCAAAGCAACTACAGGAACAACTATCAGAAAACCTGCGCAAAAGTTTGAGAATTTCTAACTGATGAATAGGTACATAGTCTTCTTATTTTGGCAGCAGAATTATTACAATGATTTCCTATTCATGCAGGGTTTCATTTGTTAATTAAGTTTGGTACTAAAGCCTAACAGTTTCCACCCAGTCAAGTACGTCGTGCGTGCCGGAACACGCGAAGCCTATCAGCATTTTCAAAGTGACTCAAACAGGCACATTTTAGTATGATATCATATGATAACCTCAAATTACGAGACTTGCACTGAGTAACAGAATACTGAGAATACAAGGTTTACTTACCGTTCTCTGGCGAGAGAAGTCAAAGCTTGTAAAGCGGAGCTATGGATGAAAAGCGCAAGCGAAACTGAACTGATACCGGAATATCTTACAGGTTTGTCTAGACCAGCTACATTGCACAAGGCAACGCCTTGAATAAGTAGCTCATTAATACAAATACGTGAGCCCTAACAGATTCTGGACACTGATTGGCCGTGATTTCCCGTGTTGACGATAACCGGGACAGCGATTGATATCGATTAGCCGCAGTCGGCCAGTGATTGGCACTTCGGATCGTCTGGGATGTTTTCTCGAAATTGATCGGAGCTTTCAAAGACGCCATACATACCATTGTCTTTCGAGTGGAGAATACCTGAGCATAATAACTGGTTTTCACATGACGTCACCAAAATTCGAACTACAAAACTATTGATCTTCCTGAAATTTTACTTAAATGATGTATAAGAGCAGCTGAAAACTAATATTCGTACAAATGTTCGCTCCGAAAGGGTTCTTGGTTTTGTGATACACTACGCTTGAACTTCTAAGCTTCTGCGTGACGCGGCATTTACATGACGGCCAAGAGAGCTGTCATGATGGTTAAAAGTGACTTATTTCCGCGGGGAACTTGGCTATCTGAACGGTTCATGTATTAGAAAAAGTATTATTTTAATGTTTTAGAGTTCCTCGAGGGATAAATTCACGCTTTTGTGGCAAAACTCAGTGGCAGATGTTTCTGTTGGTTTCCGGCCGCCATGTTGGTACCCATACGGATGGGCACCAGCATGGCGTCTCCATACAAATCTCTATAAATTTGGGTAAAAAATTTCTCCGCATATCTCGCATAAAAAAATTGCTGTGTCCAGAATTTTGGCGAGAGTCTTTGCATATTTACCTTCTTTCATTTCCCAGATTCTAGACTTTATCTATTGACCGGTTTTGATTTTTATTTTGATCTAATTTTAATTGCGTGACACCAGGAGCCATAATTGGGGACGGAGACATTCTCGTCCCCAGTGCTACTCGTCTTAAAAAGTCGTTGACGAGTAGCTCTGGACGCACCCAAAAATTCGAATTTTTTCATTGGCTGACAAAAAATGAATGCGCAGCAGAAATGAAAATTACAAAGCTCTACGCATTCCATTTTACTTCCAGCCCGGATGGCGGCACCTTCGCTCAGTTGACACAGGCGCGCTTTACGAAAAAACAAATGGTGACCTTTCCAGATCGATCCGAAGAAATCATCAAAGTTTCCACGTAACCAAAGGAGTACGTCGCCTGCAACGATGTCATTCACGATCGTAGTCATCGTCCTTTGTTGTAGCAGCGGAGAAGGCGGGAAGAAACGTTTAGAACTCTGAGAATCAACCAGCTAATACAACAGTTACTTTGTCGCTGACCATACCCCAAGAAATCATAAAATTAACTTCGAATCGGCAGTGGGTTTTAAGAAACGTTCGTCTTCCTTTATGAAAAGCTCAAAAGGAAACTTAGAGCCAGGTGAAAAGACGAAGAAATATCACTCTTGCTAAGCAAATGTGGTACTGGAAATGCGAAGGTGAGTGTGTTTTTCTCTCTCTGAAAGATCAAGGAGATCAGATTCTAGCAGTCCAAAATGTATTGATATTAAATTGCCAAAATGAGTCAAAGGTCCGTGTTATAATACTCTGCTACGTACCTGGATGATGTAGCAAATGGTCTGAACATGAAGTTAAGTTTGTTTTTTTTTATCCACATATTGTTATGTATGTATCTTTTACTATCTGTTAAGAAGCTTCTGCTGTTATAGATATATATAATATCTTTTTTTTTAGCTCCCCTCTCTTTATTATTGAGACCTCCCCTATAGTCTCCCCCCAAAAAAACACGAACAAACCTTTTGTGGTCAGGCAAGAGTTTAGTTTGCTTTAGAGCCTTCACCCGAATTTATTTTTTTTTTTTTATAATTTACTTGTGGAAATGATGTGTAAAGGAAAATAACCATAGCTGAAATTTGAGGCCCTTTCCTCTCTCCCCACTTCAGTTAGGAAGCAACTGCAACTAGCAAAACTTTATTCCGTCACAATAACATTAATCAGTAAATAACAATAATTTATCATCCATGCAAATAACTGTGAACAAATATAAGAGTCAATTATTTATACATGTATAACTGATAACGAATCATCAGGACTAGTGGGTTTCCAAATGTAATGTGGGAATTATCTCTACTAAAAACAAATCAAACATTAAAGGTGTACAGAGTTACATTAATATCCCCATAAGAAAAATGTCATAATCTTTTTGTTAGCCTTTGAAAGATAATTTATTTCCTGCCATTATTTACTATTCTTTGTTAACTTTCAGACTATAATAGTGCTACATAAATTCCTCAAAGGATGACCATTTATGGATAATTCAAATAGGAATGTTGCTCTTGCAGTTCAATAAATAATACTGAAAAAAAAGGAGATGGAGAAAGAACCATTGTCGATAGTAAAGCTATGTGGCTGATGTTCTGATCAACCACAAGATGTAGAAAGTATACATTGAGATTTGTTGTTGCACATGGTTGTATAACAGGCTGAAGAGCCTTATTACCATGAAGTAACATGAATTGTAAAAGAGCAATGACATTGCATTGTTTCCCATTCATTTTGTTCATGCAGTTTCCTAAAAAAAATCTTCCTTAATGTACATTGAGGCACACCAATATGAATCACTCTCTTCACATCAGGAACCTCTACATGCATACCAATGCCAGATACCAATGTTATAGTGACATCATTTTAGCTGTATTATATTTTTGGTAACACCATGTACTCATATGGGAATACTGAAATAAATTGGTGTTGTTGCTGTTGAAAGCACCCAAAAGATTAAGCTTTATATAAGCTGGTTGAAAGGTATAAAATGAACAAAAACAATTACATCGACAAAAGCAGTGGGGGATGGAGGACAAAATGGTGGAATAGCCCTATATCTAGTTTTGTAATGTCTAGAGGCTTTTCTTAAGCCTCAATGTACAAAAATCATCATTAGATGTTCCAGATAAGCTAATTAAAATTGCTGCAGAGCCATTATAGAAGCCCCCAGCACACATATATAACCACTTGATAACAACTGGCATAGGACTTTTATTTTTTTTCTTGGCGTTTTTCTTAACAAGGCAGTAACCACTTCAAAAGGCCAATTGCTACCCTATACCCTGGTTACCACACACATATTTTTTTTTTTCTTTCCATAGCCATATGCAAAATAGATTTCTCTTCTCATATTTATTTAATCATAATACTGATGTAAATTAATTCTGTAAATAATGCACAATAAAAGTTGATCGACTGATTTAATTTGACAGTTTAATGATCTGTTGATTGTGTAAGACCCTTTTTTGTAAAAAAAAAAATAGAACAGAATGGGGTTACTTGGAAAAATGAGGACATGAAAGATCATATGAAAGTGAGCACCTTTATTACATTCCTTGCAAGGAAACATGAGCAAAACTCCAATACAACAAAACTTTCCTGAGTTCAACAGATTTTTATTCTGCTGCAGCTTACAAACTTATGTAAATAACCAGGAAGTAAATAGTTCTTACCATTAAAAAAATTTTCCCTTCATCTATCAGCACGGCTTATAATTAAATCCTCTGGTCAGTGATGCAATTTCCACGGCTGATTTCCACAAACGCTTCCGTGTGTCCATAAACAAATTTTACCGTGTCATCGATAGACGTAATACATGCCGTATCCTGATTACGTTGCTTGAAAGCTTTCACAACTGCACCCCGCTCTTTAAACTTCTCCTTTTTATCGAATATGAAGAAAAGAAACAACAAGAACACAGCTATCGATTCCTGAATTTTTCTAGACGGTCCACCACAAAATGCACCGCGAAACCCGTTGGTAAAATATTACACAAGCTGGCAATCGTGTTTGAAGCGGCGACGGCATTTAAGGCCGCTTTCTACTCTCTTTTTAACTCTAAATCACCTAACTTCAGCGAAGTGAAAACACATATCAGCGTTCCGATATGTTTACATCTGAATACTCTCTATTCCTCTCTCCCCTCCCTCAGGATTAGTTTCTGAGCATGAGCAGATATGCAGGCCAAAATTACGCATGCGTTACCGGATGTCCGTGATTTACGGACATCCGGTAATGGCTGCTACCAGAGCCCTCCGTTTCTCCGACCACGTGACCAAAAGAAACGGAGGCTCTGGGGACGAGAATGGGACGGAGACCGTAAGTCTCGGGATTCGCGCGCACCTATGATATGGGACAATTTTTCTATTTTTAGAACAAATTGCGCCATCCTGACGTCATATATCCGCGCGGATTCACGCACATGTCAGGGGCTCTCGCGTGGATGTTGTCACGTTGCGTGATCAAATGGTGAGAGTTGGAGATTCTCTTGCGTATTTTTCACAGCGATGGCAGGGAATAAGGCAGGGAATACGAACCAGGGCGCTTATATGTAGTTTAATGCTCTGAGCTAACGGAAAAGGTGGGTTTTTCAAGGTCGAAAACAAGACTTCAATCTCGCGCTGGGAAAGAATAATAAGATCTGCTCACGCTAGTTGTAAGCTCACGAGTATGCTTAAGAATATAGCAAGAAAACTCTCTACTCTGGTATCGAGTTAATTTGTGAGTTTCTCAGACAATGTTTAATCATAACCAAAACCTGTTTTGATGGTTTCTTATTGTCTCTGCTTGTTTGGTGAGTTTGCAAAGGTTTTTGAAAGGAAAGTCTGACGCGTACAATTAGCTCATTTGCATCGTGCAGCTCGTGCACTTCCAAGTCCGAGTCGGTGTTTTCAATTGTCAACAAATCTTGACAAAGATTTCTTTCGTTATCTTTTGTGTTGAGATGCTGCAACAAATTTCACGAATGCAAAAAAGGCTACTAACATCATGTGTGTTTCTTCAACATAAGCATAGTGAAGTTTTACACTACGAAAATGAAAATAGACAAGTAGTTTTTATAACTCGATAAAATCGAAATCGTTATTCCAAGTTGATTAAAGAAAGCGTCATCGTAACTTTGCTGATTGTTTCTGCTTTATTCACATATTTTCAGCTTAGCTTTTAATATGTTCTCAAACATTTATCAATCTTAAACATATTTAAAAACTATAGAGCTATTGTTTGAGTTCGATGTACGCTTTCACACGAAAGTGCGGCGGAAGTACAATTTGTCATGTTTACTGACTGTACAAAACACGCATCGGCGGGCGCTCTCATTCATCGACAACAGAGAATTTACTGGATTTTTACACGAATAAAACTGAGCAGTATCTACGGACGTAAAGTTATTAAGCCTCGATGAAACATCAAGCGTTGCTTACAATTCAAGCGGAACTCAAAGTAGCAATTATTTTGTTTTACTTTTCGGTCGCGATAGACTGACAAGCGTGTGGCAAGAGGAGCTATGAAACTATGAAGTCCTGAAGCTCTGCTATATCTAAATATATCCAGCTAGTTTTTTGCTGTGTAATGGAAAAGCTGTTAATCTTCAACATATGTGAAATTTAAAGTGGAGTAATGTACAGCTCATGTAAAAGAAGTATCAGTCGGAACACAACTTGGTCAGCGATATATATAAGCTTACAGCGGAACATACCTAAATTGGACACTGTCTTACTTCACTCAGACTGGAGCAGCTTACGACGAAAATACTTAAGCAAAACTCCAACAGACGTAAACGCGTTGAGTTGTGGGGCAAAAACATGAAACATTTCGGGAATTTCGGACGCCATTTCCCCCGCGCGACATCCGCAAAAATCCTCGCAGCATGCACGCGCGTGTGCCGCAGGTGATGGCGCAATTTGTTCTAAAAATAGAATTATTGTCCCATATCATGGGGACAGCCCCAATACTTGAAATGGCGCGCGCTTACGGTCTCCGTCCCTGATTATGGCTCCTGGTGACACTGAAAACCAGCAATTCTTTTGGTAGGTTCTAACATGTTTTTCTTTTAGAAGCGTGGCATGGGACAACCGTTGTAGATTGCACATATGTGTTTTATTGAAGTCTTTCTTCGTCAGCAATGTAGATATTTTTCCACTTCTCGGCAGTTTCGGAATTGCTTAAAAACTCTATTGTCTTTATTGTTCACCATCAAAATTACTTCCGCGCAGCAGTTCAAAAACTATTTTAGATCAAAGGCGTGAAAGCCAAATGTAAAATTTGAAAAAGAAAACAAAGACCCACTAAATGTTTATGAATCAAATATTTATTACAGAAAAATTTTCAAGGGCGAGTAATATTCATCCGGGTATTTTCCTCGGAAGGGCACGATGGGCTGGTAGCGCCTCTCCGCCGATGAACACTATCGCGTCACGTGAACAATTTAAACCAATAAGAATCGGGGAAAATTTAGTGGTGAACTCTAATTAAACGTTCGTTAAGGTTTTTCGTCAGCCAATCTGTTTTTTGCTATAACGAATTTTTGGTGGCTTTTGTCCACTTTCATCAGAGTTGCAAACAATTGAACAATAATTAAACAACAAACGCCTTCCAAACTAAAATGTGGTGTTCCAATTTGATAAAATTCAGAGTAAATACTAAGAACCACTTCAAAAATGGCTACTTTTTCGGTGTAAAATAGAAACCTGTCTCGGAGAAAAGTTATTTTTACGTTGCAGGCTTGGAAGTTCCGTTGGAAATGAGTGCAAAATTGGCCTAAAGTGAAACGTGGAGCTTAGACGGAAGTCTATGATTGCCATTTAATTCCAAAGACGATTTTTGCAATATACTAAGAATCTTAAACTGGTGTTAAAACTCAGAGGAAAAGTTTCCCTGTTTGCAAGGAATTAAAAAATTCTTCCAAGCAATTTCCTATTCTTTATTTGAATTGAAATGTAATGTTTAAGTCACGCATAAGACACCAAATGATTTTTTTGAATTTCTTGTCTCGAGAGGTACCTCCATAGAAAACGATTCAAAATTTCTGATCCCCAAACAACACAAGAGAGGATTCAAAATTTCAAATCCCCCAAAGAACACTAGAAAGGGTTCAGAATTTCTGATCTCCCAAAGAACATTAGAAAAGGTTCAGAATTTCTGATCCCCCGAAGAACACTAAAAAGGGTTCAGAATTTCTGATCCCCCAAAGAACACTAGAAAGGGTTCAGAATTTCTGATCCCCCAAAGAACACTAGAAAGGGTTCAGAATTTCTGATCCCCTAAAGAACTCTAGAAAGGGTTCAGAATTTCTGATCCCCTAAAGAACTCTAGAAAGGGTTCAGAATTTCTGATCCCCCAAAGAACACTAGAAAGGGTTCAGAATTTCTGATCCCCCAAAGAACACTAGAAAGGGTTCGGAATTTCTGATCCCCCGAAGAACACTAGAAAGAGTTCAGAATTTCTGATCCCCTAAAGAACTCTAGAAAGGGTTCAGAATTTCTGATCCCCCAAAGAACACAGGAGAAGATTCAGAATTTCTGATCCCCTGCAAAACCAGTGTTACATCCAATGTAGCCACATTAAATCATAACATTGAAGACAGGGTTTAGATCTCGCTGCCTGCCTGAACAATGTCTAATCAAAATATTTTTTCTTGATAACAATATTCAATTAGAAATTTTATACAAATATAGCATAATTCTTAACAGATTCCATACACTCAGATTATACTGAGAGAGTGATGAAGAACAAGTTTCTTCACAGCAGTCTATTAATATAAGTAACTGTAAACATCACACATTGTATTACAATGATCTATGCACTTCAAAATTACAGTAGCTGTAAGTCTAAAAAAACAATATCAAACAGTACCTAAGAGGATAGGAAAGTTCAGAATTGACCAAAAAAGTGAGATTACTCAAACTGCACAACTGTAGGCATAAATGCAGACTCCACTTTCTCTGTCGGAGTTAGCTCACCTTGTGTGAAGGAAAAATTTCTAACAATTTCTGTTTAACATGGAAACAAGGTACCTCACTGTTATCAAACAAAAAGAGCATTCAGGAACACTACAGTACATTACAGGGATGACAATTAAGGACTGCAATTTACATGTACATTTAAATTTGCAGTTGATACATTTAAGTGGGTCGATGTACTCTACATACATGTATACAGTATCCTCCAAAAACCTGTTGTCATATAGCAGCGGCCATGGACTTTAGCTTTGCCCAACATGTTTTTACATCTTCAATCTAACTTTTTGAGTGGGCTACCAGTTCATTCAGACTTCAGTTACATAACCAGTTTAACCATGCTCAAAGGAGAAGGGTGTGGGTAAAATTGTTTTTATAAAGACCTGACAGATATGGATGCAAGTATTGTAGCTAATGCTACAAGCAATTCTATTCTTTCTTCTTTAATTTGGCACACTCATCTTGGAGATGTTTCCTGCTAGCTGGCAATAGTTTGCTGTCCTCAGTTAAAGAAGCCCTCCCAAAAACGATCATATCTTATTACTAGTTTATTACTAACTTCATGCTACTTGCAACTATCTCATTCCTGGTTGACGGATGAAAATCTCTATCTTTTTTCTATCCAAGAGGTTTTGTAGATAGAGGATAGCTATCTTTGGCATGGCTTAAAGTTAACTAATATCTATCCATCAGATAGTTAGGAAATGGATAGACTAGCTAAAAACTAGCTTCCTGTATAGATATTCAACAGATACTTAGATGGCCTAGCTATCCACTAACTTGTCTATCCAAAAGCCACCACTACTGTAGTAAGCCAAAAACTAGGCTATCTGAAGACTAGTCCTTATATTGAACAATAAAACATTATCCTATCTGAAACCTACCTCTGCTGTAGTTAGTACAAAGATAGCCTATCTGAAAACTACCCATCACTCATATCGCACTGTGATAACCTACCCAAAAGCCAGAGATAGTAAAAAGATAGCAGCCAATCTAAAAATTATCCATCACTCATGTACACGTAGCACTTTAATATTAACCTAGCCAAAAGCTTTCTTAGACACAGGTGGTGAAAATATAGCTAACTATTGAAAACTCTTCATTACTCATTTATATTGAACTTTGATACCTGCTCTTCAAATCCTAAACCTAAGTGAAATCTCTGTATTTACATAGGAAAATGTATAAATAACTCATAGTTTTATTTAAACCTGCTACAGTTGTACATTAAAATTTAATACCAAAAACCAGGCACATCCAGATGCAAAAGGAGGACAAAATCTGGCTGGAAATGAGTTTCCATTATGTTGTGATTTATCACAAAACTTACTTAAATTTAACATATATCTTTCAAAAATCCTGTTTGAAACACTTCTCAGCTACTTAAATTGGAGTCTAGTAAATGTTTACATTCTTCAGTAAATTTTCATGAAATGTAAACAGATTTCGTGACCGGAAAAGCACAAAATATTCTTGAAATGAATTTCAAATTTCAATTACATTAATTTCTTCATGAAAGTATTTTTTTCAATTAATTTTATCCATGAATCATGTGTTTTTCAAATTATGGTAAGCTTTATGTACAAATTTCTGGAAGTGGTTAAAAGTAATCTTCCGTAACCTAGCTGTGAATTATATCTGCTGTTCTAAATAACCTCTATTTGCATAACGAAATGCCAAATTATAAAAAAACCTTTGAAATACTGCCCAATTAAAGAGAACTTCAACCACCCTAATGAAAATAACATCAGTCTTTTGCAACTCAAGTAATAAGTGGGAAACAAAAGGTCTTGATAATGTAATATGCACATCTAACATAACCTCAAGAGTACCACCATCAACCTGAAAATCAAAAAGGTGAAGGGTGTTGCTTTTCGATATCTTGTGTTTTAGTTGTTGTATAATAAATACATGTATGCCCACTTGATCCTAGACAAGATATACACTAGCTATATGAAGTATATGTAAACTACATGAGAGAGCTCGCATTTATTGCACTTATTGTACTTTTACAATGAATGATTTTCCCAACGCGAAATTGTTTGTATATTGTTGTGTTGAATACAGTTGCTTTCATAACTCCTTTAGGAAATGAACATTTGCATTCACGAAATCAACAAGACTTAACAGTGTGTTAAAGCATCTGCATCTTCTGTAATCTTCCACGATCAATTTAACCGGCCAGAACGTTTCCAGTATTTCAAGAACCTTCACAAATTATGCAAGAAAATCAGTTTACCTTGGAAAGCTGCAGGGACCACAAGCTTTCTGTAAACCTGACGAGTGTAAGAGAAACCGCCAGCTGCTGGCAAATAGTTTGATTGCCACACTGTTTTGCCGACGAAACTTCATACTTTTCCACCTTTACTGGGATTTGACTCAACTGGAATAACAACGGACATCTGTAAACAATTTGTGACTGCTTTCCAACGTAGAGCAAGGCTATAAAATAACAGAGAGCTTTGTTATCGAATCCTAACAACATTCACCACGATCTTTGCCCGCCATTTTGCTGTTTCCATCCGATCCCATAATCCTTCGGTGAATCTGATAAATGAATACTTTTGACCAGCAGATTCCCTTTCCAAAGGAGTCAGTTATTTGCGCGCAATTTCGAATCCAACATTGTCAATAGCAGCAAGAAACATGGAATGATTCGTCCAAGTTCAAATGAGTATCTTGATTGCTTCGGTGAAAGAAAGGAAAGTCGCAGAAAAGTAAGTATATCATAATTGTTGCTCAACATTAAAGTTAGCTGCTCAATCTTTGAATCGAAATCAATGTTGTGGCTGAAGAAATTTCGTTGTTATATTTATTTCGCGATCACTGAAACACAAGAAAAACGTTTGTTCTCGTGATTTTATTAGCACCCGTAACGAGGAAACTATTCACACACATTTCCTATGTATGAAATGCTTGCATAATAGCTTGTTAGTGTGCTTTTTGAAGAGGTAACTTAAAGTTTACACTGAATTGATTTGAAGCTACAGATCACGCTCGATACACTTCACTACCGCATTGCCTACATACTGCTCTTTATTCTTTACAAAAGAATACACTCCCGATCAATTGATTAATGAAAAACAATGTTAATTCTATCGCTATTTATAAAAATATTTAGCTTCAATTGCTTCATTGCAGAGCAGAGGGGAAAAAAAGGCAAGAATAGCGGCCGTCAATCCGAAACGAACACATTAAAGCAGAAAACGGAGGTGGCTATGGCAAGCCGTTTGTAGCAAAATTAAATCCTTGCAATATATGTTTAATCCTTTAAATAACGGTTTTATCTAAAGATAGAAAAAGGCATTCAATCCAATGGTAAATAAAATTTTTGGTTCAATTCAATCTTTTAATTTTCACGATTCAATCCAATACCTGGAATATTGATTCAATCCAATACCTGGAATATTGATTCAATCCAATACCTAAAATATTGATTCAATCCAATACCTAAAATATTGATTCAATCCAATACCTGGAATATTGATTCAATCCAATACGTAAAATATTGATTCAATCCAATACCTGGAATATTGATTCAATCCAATACCTCGAATATTGGTGCAATCCAATACCTGAAATATTGATTCAATCCAATACCTGAAATATTGATTCAATCCAATACCTCAAATATTGATGCAATCTTCCTGGGCCGAGCGCGGCCAACAGGAACGAGAGTAACTAAGCACTAGAGAGCACTGAAAACATGGCGGGCGAAGGAGAACTAGAGTTAGAAGTTGAGTTTCCTAAGTTTCTTGCAGACATCTTGGATAAAACGGAAATAATTTTTGAGAACTTTGACTCAGAAGTTGGAATCATGGAAGACCATTTCTTAAAATTCCTGTTGAGGTGCTCGAGGAACTTTGAGGACTAGGATTCATCTGGACAACGATAACAAAGATGATTGGAGTTTGGAGATGGACAATTCACAGAAGATTGACAGAGTATGGCTGAGAAGATATGAGGGGTTTCAACAACTTACCTGATAAGGAACCGAAATCATCCAAGAGTATGGATATAATTTCATTGCAGGTTTCTTTAAGTCCATTGGGTTACGGGTTCAACGGAGAAGAATAAGAGAAAGGTTAGCAAAATTAGATCCCCAAAATACTGTTTTGAGATGGGGTGCGTAAATTCGCTTTGGCATCTGGATGGACATCACTCTCTGATCCGATGGAAAATATTAATTCGGCTGTATAGACGGATTTTCACGGAGAATAATGTTTTTGAAATGTAGTGCCAGCAATAAAGCAGAAACAGTTCTTGAATTCTTTCTGGATGCCGTTAAGAGAGACGGAAAATTTTGGCCTTCGAGAGTACGAGTAGATCATGGTGCTGAAAACGTTGGTGTGTGCGATACAATGGAGCAGGTTAGAAGAGAGAAGAGGGGCAGCTTCACTGCAGGGCCATCAACACAACCAACGAATTGAAAGATTGTGGAGGGATGTTTCCGTTGTGCTTCCCACTTGTACTTTTACACTTTTTGTAGTATGGAATTATCAGGCATCCTGGACACTGATAATCCAGTGCATCTTTCCACCTTACACTTAGTTTTTCAACCAAGGATAAACCTTGCTCTTTGCCAGTTCACTGAAGCTTTCAACCACCAAAATGTAAGAACAGAAAAAAAACTGGTTGCCATACCAAATGTGGCTTAATCATATGATGCAGCCTGAAAACCCCCTTTCAAATGGAAAGTCATATGATTTTGAATACTATGGTGATGATCCTGATGGTCCAACTCCATTGGACAGTGATAACAATGTTATAGTTGAAGAAATTGACCTGGGACAACATGATTCATTGCAGTCATTTGTATTGGAAAGGGTAGATCCCTTAAGATAATCAAGTCAAATGGGAGTAGACATCTTCCAAGAGGCTCTAGAACTAGTGACAGTTAAACTTGGGCAACTGACAATTGTATAATACTACATGTGTGTGGGCTGGGTAAAGGAGATTATGGCCCTTAAAGTATTTTGGCAACTCAATTCACAACAGAAAACCTCACCCTGTATCAAGTAAATTATTTTCTCATCTTCCTTTTCATTGATATACAAAACTCAGAAACTGCTTGAATTACAGAATGCCTAACTTCTAGCAACACAACTAAACTGAAGAGAAATCAGGGCATTTGATAACTGCCATGTGCACTACTCTGCCTTGTAGATTTTTCAGGTGCTTATCAAAACAGATGTTAAAATGTGGCAAGGTTAATTTGTTATCTTATTTTCAAAAGTACCCAGGAGACAAGACTAACCTCTTGGTGCACTGGCGTAATGGCTACTAACAGGACTCATGTCACTAGCCAAAACTAACCTTGCACCAGCCAGCCTTTTTCATACACAGCTTCACTGACTTTTTTATAAGAGTGGTCAATCTTGAACATTTCTTGTTGCATCTAAAATGTTAATAATAATCACTAAGAAAATTTCACTCCCACAAACACGAATCCTGTTTTTCTTCAATATGCTTATGTTCAATCTCTGATGTACTTTTATCAGTGTTGCCATTTTCTTTTATCTCCCTTTAATAGTTAAATATTTATCATATGCTTATTAAGGCAATTATTTCCATGAAATTCACTCATAGTTTCCCTGTTTT
The DNA here is from genome assembly GCF_964199315.1 of Orbicella franksi. Lineage (NCBI taxonomy): Eukaryota > Metazoa > Cnidaria > Anthozoa > Scleractinia > Merulinidae > Orbicella > Orbicella franksi. The sequence goes on from NC_138146.1 coordinate 35,626,301, forward strand.
CATTAGTTTCTATTCTCTTCAGTTTTACTTTGTCAGGATAATTCTCAATTTTGTCTTCATCCAGTAGACCAGTACTCCATTCCATCATGATTGTCACAATGGCTAGTGAAAGTGCAAAATCTACTATTCAAAACTGAAATGTGTGGCTAGTTGGCAGTAGTGTTAGCCTTGAGCCCTGGGTACCCGATAATATTCACAACAAATTGGTGCCATGTTTGTAATAGAATATCAAGAAAAACATCGTTTTTAGGAAAGAAGTACCACATGTGGGTTAAATAATGCAAAACATGAGACAACAACATTGAAAAACTTAAAACACATCCCAATGTTCAATGATTGCTGTCTTGTAAAATGTAAAGGTTCTTATTTCAAAAATAACTTAAAGCCAGGTTTACACAAGCAGTTTTTGTGAGAAACATGTTTGACTGTGCACACGGCACAGCAAAAATTTTGTTTACAGTTCAAAGTTTAGTGTGCCAGTAATGATTGGACAGCAGAAATATGCACAATACCAAAGACCAATGTGGTAGCAAAATTTGCCACAGTTTATGTTATTTGCCACAAAAAGCTAGCACACACAGCTTTTAATAAACAAATATGTTTGTCTCATAAAAATTGGTTAACTTACATCTACAAAAGCGGCAGTAATAGAATCTAAATTTTCCGTGTCCCTTGTGTCTCGGTTGTAGCAACGCCTCATTTACCTAAGCAGACTAATGGTTTGATCAAGAACTTCGGCGTGCGCTTCTGCAACTTCTGAGTCAAAATTCTCAAAAATTATTTCCGTTTTATCCAAGATGTCTGCAAGAAACTTAGGAAACTCAACTTCTAAATCTAGTTCTCCTTCGCCCGCCATGTTTTCAGTGCTCTCTAGTGCTTAGTTACTCTCGTTCCTGTTGGCCGCGCTCGGCCCAGGAAGATTGCATCAATATTTGAGGTATTGGATTGAATCAATATTTCAGGTATTGGATTGAATCAATATTTCAGGTATTGGATTACACCAATATTCGAGGTATTGGATTGAATCAATATTCCAGGTATTGGATTGAATCAATATTTTACGTATTGGATTGAATCAATATTCCAGGTATTGGATTGAATCAATATTTCAGGTATTGGATTGAATCAATATTTTAGGTATTGGATTGAATCAATATTTTAGGTATTGGATTGAATCAATATTCCAGGTATTGGATTGAATCGTGAAAATTAAAAGATTGAATTGAACCAAAAATTTTATTTACCATTGGATTGAATGCCTTTTTCTATCTTTAAATAAAACCGTTATTTAAAGGATTAAACATATATTGCAAGGATTAAATTTTGCTACAAACGGCTTGCCATAGGTGGCCCAGACGGCAGCTGAGTCCTGATTAAAATTCTTGTTATCTTTGATGTGAACTTTAAATAACAGCTTGTAATTCTAGAGCCTAAATTCATATCTTTTTGAATTGAAAATAAAACCTTTCACTGTCCGGCATGAAACTGCAATTTTTGTCTCGATCCTTTGGCGTGGTTTTAAATCGTTATAAATAATGACCTATCTGTGAATATTTCATTTGTGTACTTTTCTGATGCCCTTTGCTCTGTGATCCATTTTGTCTGTAATGTGTTTAAAGTTACTATCCAATCGTTACTTTTTAGCTATCAGACATCTAGTTAATTTCTTGTGAATTATAAATAGACGGCTATTTCTGTCCTGTCACCTGATAAGGGGGATCAGAAATTCTGAATCCTTTTAAGAATTATAGGTAGATGACCGTTTTGTTCTGATAAGTTATGCACTGGGGGATCAGAATTTTTGAATCCCTTTAAGTCATGTGGGATCAGAAATTCTGAATTGTTGTAGAATTATAAATCGACAGCTCTTTCTATCATGTCAGCAGATTTGGTGGGGGAGGGGGATCAGAAATTCGCAATACTTTTAGAACCATGAACAGATAGCCGTTTTTGTCCCGTGAAGTGATGGGGATCAGAAATTCTGAATGCATTTAGAATTATAAGTAGATGACTGTTTTGCTCTGACGGGTTGTGGACTGAGGATCAGTTTTTTGAATCTATTAAAGTCTTGGGGGATCAGAAATTCTGAATCCTTTTAGAATCATAGATAGATGACCGTTTTATTCTGATAAGTTGTGGGCCGGGAGATCAGAAAATCTTAATCTCTCAAAAAAGGAAAGCGCGATGGGTGCACGATCTTTTTTACATTAAATTGTACATTTTGGTGAAATTGGATGTATTGTCCCTGGCGGACTCAACTGAACACTTCTTTTTCTCCTTCCAATAAGCCAAAACCTTTCGGAAACACAAACTTTTTCCGCATCAAATACCAGTACCCTTCGGAATTGTTCCAAATTGGAATGCCACATTTTAGTTTGGAAGGCGTTAACAATTAAACTGAATAATCAAAGATTATGAGAGTGCGTTTGACGCCGTCACTTTAAAATATATACCTTAAATGATTTCACTAGCTGACTTTCTACCTTTGTCTATTGCTAAAATCAACATTCTTCAGCAACCAAGGTTTTTCAGATAGATATGCATAGTGTCAAAGTCCATGTTAGTGAAGAGGTCACGATTTGTTGATACGTTGGGTGACGACGTGAGTTTCCAGACTCGCAAGATTAATAAGTTAATAGTATATTTAAATTACGTAAAGCACAAATTTAAGCTATCATTTGCAATCGCGTGCTCGTTTATCGTAAACAAACTCCGTGGGACTGATTCGAGTATTTCCCCTGATGAATAAAGTAGACCATATTTACATAATTTGCCGTTCCTTGGCTCAGGCTCATCCTTATGGATCTTGCCTTCAGAGTACCGAGCTATCTGTCGCGACTGGAACTAATCAACAAATGCAATCAAAATATAGCTGTTCCCACGGTTAAAATCCCAAAGCCCAGGCGACTCAAAGCCGTGTTAATAAACGAGGACAATTCCCTCAGATTTCGGTAAATGCCACCGTCGAAGCGTTTAAATTTACCAAAATACAACGCTGCGAGCACATATTAAATAGCGAAGCGTACGGCGACTGAATAGAAAGAAATCAAAGAAAGATCCAGCGGAAAGACGAGCTCACATGTTCGCTACGTGTCTCTTCACATGTCTTAGTAGTAAACAGTACCAGTACCCACTCTCAAAGTTCCACCGCAAAAGATACAGAGTTCCACCGCAAAAGATACGTCCAAAGTTAACGCTGAGAGCACATGGAAAGAAAGACCAAAGATCAACCGCAAAAACGAGCACACATGGCCTGCCCACATGCTCCGTATGTCCGTCACATGTCTTGTCATATGCCTTAGTAACGGTACCAGTTTACTGGCCGTGACATGCCCATGCAAAAATCAAGCGGGGTGGCCATTTTGGTGTCCTTACAGGAATGTGGATTTTTCAGCATATAACCATGCACAGGGCAACCAACTCTGGAAAGCCACATGTCAAAATTAGGCTTGCGTTCTACTTCGTCGAACGCGAACGCAATAATAATAATAATAATAATAATAATAATAATAATAGTAATAATAATAATAATAATTAAACAATAGAGTGCTTCTGACGAGAAACTATCGGCTGATAGTATACTTAAAGTGGTACTATGATGAAATTTTTACCCCGTGATTTTTAATGTGTATCACATAGAATTCCATGAAAGAATAAAAACGCCGTTACCGTTTGCAAATATCTACATTACTAAGTTTGAAAAATGTGTAAAATATGCAAATGAGATGACTGGTGATGTCAATATTATATCAAGTATATAAATGGAGCCGTCCTTGGCCAATTTGCAGCTAAGAGTCCTACAGGAAACACACCTACGGCTATAAAAAATACTGTTCCCATGGAAATTCACTCTTTTCCAGTCCCCACCCACTTGATTTCAATATGTTAGTGATTTTCAGCTCGAAAATCATTAACCAAGGCCACGAACTCGAGCTAACATATTTATATGCTTGCTGGATCATGCATGTGTATGAGGCACCATTAGCAAATATCAAAATGGAACGCCAAAGGTGGCCAGAAAAGCCTTTATTTTTTTACTTATTTATTTATTTATTTATTTATTTATTTATTTATTCAACTTTATTTATACACGGGTAAAACAGTAAAACATTAATTACGATGTTAAGATACTAATCTACTACTAATTAAATCTAATAACAACAAAAATAAAAACAATAACAAAGTGCCTACTTTCCATGAATGCTGTGTGATAAATTAACTTATTCATTATCAAAAAGGAAACCCCTGCAGCCGGATTTAAAACTAGCAAGAGTTTGTGCTTGCCGCAGATTGGTAGGTAAGCTGTTCCACATCACCGTACCAGTATAGCTGAAACGGTTTTTTGGTGCGGAGCAGTTGAAAAGCTAGTTTGCCCTCACAATTCCTGAGAGAATAGGTAGATATTGCACTGAGGTCAGTAAACATTGATTTCAGATGACCAGGGGCTAGACCATTAAGAGATTTATAGACCATAGTGGCTGTTTTTAATTCTCGTTGAAGAATAAGTTTTTGTCAGCCAAGTCTAACAAAGGGATCATCCGCATTGGCATAATATGAAGAAGAGGTCAAAATACGCGTAGCGCGATTCTGTAGTTTTTGTAGTTTAATGGAAAGAGATTTATCGCAATTCCCCCATACCACACTACAGTAGTCGAAATGAGGTTGAACTAAAGCATTATAGATGCATAAGAGCGTCTCAAAAGGAACAAAAGACCTGCTTCGCTTCAAGATGCCAAAGTAGGAGGCAGTTTTTTTGGAAATATGTCCGACATGTACGTTCCAAGTTAAGTTTTCATCTATATATATTCCAAGAGATTTCGTAAATTCTACTTGTTTTACAGAGGTACTGTCGATGAGTAAAAGACTGGAGTCTAGTAAAAGTATTTAAATTCAGTCTTTGACTTATCACAGAGTGAGTTTATTTGCCGTTAACCATTCAGTAATTTTAGTTAGATCATCGTTCATATTTTCCTCTAGATGCAAAACATCGTTACTGGCAAAGGTCAAATGAGTATCATCCGCATACATTCTAGGATGTGAGTTGATAGATCGTTTATATAGAGTCTAAAGAGGAGAGGTTCAAGGATTGTACCTTGAAGAATACCGCAAGTTAAAGGTTGGCTATTCGAGAGAGAGCCTTTTACAAAGCATGTCTGCGTACGATTATCCAAGTAGGATTTAAACCAGCTAGACGAGTTGCTTCCGACACCATAGGCTTTTAATTTAGATAGCAATATGGAGTGATCGACGGTGTCAAAAGCTTTCTTCAAATCTAGAAAACTGTCACTGCATTAACATTATCTTTATCGGTATTGAAAGCCCAATTATCTGTGGCTTCGAGTAAGGCAGTAGCAGTGGAGTGAAGTGAACGAAACCTCGACTGATTACAGGAAATTAGATTATTTTCAGTTAAATATTCGTAAAATTGATTGTATAAGATTCTCTCAAAGACCTTAGTCACAACAGGAATTATAGAAATAGGGGAGGAAATTATAGAAATATTGGGGAGGTCTAGAACCCAGTATTTTGCCATGGTAACAAAACTGTCAAGCTCGTATTGTGGAGAATCTTACTGCAAGAATAAAACATTTCTGATACAAATTGGCTGTGATATCTTCCTTCATCATATTCAGATCAAAATCTGGTAGAGTGCATGACGTCATCACTTGGCTAATTTGCGTATTTTAAATCTCTGGAATCTCTGGAACGAAAAGAGATATTTGAAAATAGTAAACAGCAGTTTTCTTCTCATACAGACTACTTCTTTATGTTTTAAAATGGTTTTGAAAGACAAATATTTGCCCCCGAACCCTCATTTCTCCGGAAAATATGAAACTAGTTTTAACATATGCATGTTTTAACAACATCAAATTTCCAATGGGCAACCATCAGACCGATAGTTTCGAGACATGAACACTTTATTGTCTTTGTTGTTCACCACTAAATTTTCTTCTGCGCGCCAGAAAATCATTTTGAATTATTTTCAACTCTTTTAGAAGAAAAGCGTGAAAGCCAAATGCAAGCAACCGTACTCTATGGTAATCATGAAAGCATGGTGACTATGTTTGGACGGATGAAATACCGCTGAACTGTAAAGATTGCATCGTGAACATGGCTTGGCGACTTCTTACCCATTATGCATATGGCAACAACAACAACAACAACAACAGAAAAACTATCCCTTACTTTGCAGGAATTAACTGAAATGATTCGTACATGTAGTCAAAAGTATATACAGCTTTACCTGCTAGTGAAAGTTTGGAAGAATTTCGCTTTTCCCCACCCCAAGTAGAAGGGTCTCAATGTGGTGGCGGCTTTTATTCTGGCTTTTTATTTGTTGTTGTTGTTGTTGTTGTTGTTTACAGCGAACGGTTAATTTATTTTCCTTACGGTGAGCAGAAATCTTAAAAATAATTGCAAAAATAATTAATTTTGGAAAGTTAAAAATTAACTTTCATCCTTTGAAAAAGTTAAAAACAAATAGTTTGATTACTGTGAAACATATTTAAGGTCTTAGTACCATTCCGGTATGGATAAAGGTATTAGAACGGTTTTCAACCGAGTGTCGTAAAACGAAAACCAAACAAATTACTTACCAATTAGACTACTCAGTCAATCTCAAACCGTAGTAAAACCAAAAGCAAAAGCAAAATAATTTCCTGATTACTTTTAGCCTGCGAGCAGGCTCACGTTGGAGCATAAGCGCGCGAAATTGAGCGGCGAAGCCGCTAGACGAGAAAGTGAGCCTGCTCTGATCTCTGCACATTTTTTATTTCCACCCCGGAAACCGCAGAAAAGAATAAGTCAATTAATTTTCAACGGAAGTATGAACTTTGGCAGCTCAGATTTCTCGGGAAAATTGTATATCTTTTTCATAGCAACTTGTAGGCGCGATATCCGTTGTTGATAAAGTTTTGCCGAAGAAAAACTGTCAAAATTTATGTCTACTAAGGACACACACTTGATTCCAATGATCTTGCTTTGGCAATCTGGTCTTTGAAGATGCTGGTAAACGGGCAAACGCCTTCGTGTTGTTTCGTTGCCCGCTTGCAGTCACATACGTTTGTAATATTTAGCTCTTCCCATATGCAGTCGGCAACACGACAAGTAGGTCTTGATTCATTAACATGCTTTCAACTGCTATTTCCTGCTCCCTCTTTAGTTTGAAATTTAACCAGAAGTAGACTGGAACTTTGTTAAAACATCAGTAATACGCGCACTCAACTCTTCCTCTGACTCCAAATGTGGACGACTTGTTTTTTATTGTGCGGTAAATTACAGACTCCATGGGGATTTAATCGCTCCTCATCAAACATAATAGATTGACAGTTTTCTCACCTTTCCCGCTTTTCAACCAATGGTATTTCACTTCGCTCGGACGAAGCAGAAATGAAAAAATTACAGAGATCAGGGCAGGCTCACTTTCTTGGCACCTCTTCACCAGACTCCTTCCCGCCGGATCGCTTTGCTCTTCGCCGCTCGCGCCTGTGACTCAAAGGTGAGCATGCTCACAGACTAGATTACTTTCGACACTCAATTGAAATACAGCTCAATTATAAGAATTGAAAACTAGCATAGCTTGCTACTTACTATATATACAGTGTATATCTGGATTTATTTATTTATTTCTCTAAAGTAGACGATGAAAAAATTAAAAGGAATGCCGATCTATTTTTTCCTCCACACTCTTATCTTCCTTTTCTTGCTCTCCTCCCTCTATTTATTTTTTCATCCCTTGAGGGTAATTTTAAGGCCATTTCAGTGGAATTGTGAAATCAAAGTGTATATGGCTATTCTGGTGCAAAATCTTTAACACGATTTTCATAAATGCAGTCGTACATATTAAGCCGTAAATATTAACAAGCCACAAGACATACAAGACACCAAAAAATTCTTGACAAGAGATCTTGAGACTTGCACTTTCGTGGCTAACACGTTTTTGCGGTTAACATCTTTGATGGCTAAAGGATAAAATTTTCAAACTTTTACGCCTAACGGCTAAATTTTTTGACCCGTTTTAGGGTTAATGGTTAACCCCATTGAGAGCTAGCCAATAAGCGCTTTTCTCCGGTTCAGTGTTATGAACATATATATACATACACAAATTGAACTTTATTTACTCCCGAAACTTCGGAGCACTTAGTATTTCTGCTGATTTTTTCCAGCTACCACCTAATGTTACAAATCATAATAATGAACGAAAAGTTAGAACAAAGCAGATAAATTTATGTAATATAACATTAATAAGAATAATAGCTAAATAATGAATAATAATAATGATAGAAATAAGCGAAAGATCTTGAAATCTGTAACAGTGCAATATTGATATGGCCGCCTATCAACTAAAGCAATTAAGGTTATAAGTAGTTGTACATATTTGAGGCAAGGTGAAAATATACGTTTTTTCTTAAAATCAACTAATAAGCCCTGCATCGCATACCGAAACAAGTGTTTTAAGTATTTAAGTTCTAAGTAGTCTTTTACAGTATTGCTACTCCCTTGTAAATGGAACGCAAGTTCACTGCACTGTGAAGCAGACTCAATGCATATATAATGACCTTGACTATTGTTTGAACCCAGCTTGCTCGATCCGGACTAAAAAGGCGGGATAATGCAAATTACTATATATTTAATTTGACACTGGCAACCAAATCCCATAACTTCGCTGAAATTGTTGTGTTTGAATCTAAAGTTTAAAATTTTGATTATGGCTCTTCTTCTGGTAGCGGAAATAAACCTGAACGATGACGTCATAACATGTCATCAAAATAAAGCCAAAGATTTATCACTTACATTTAGAGACCGCAGTAATCATCGAGCTAATAGCTGGTTTTCACATGACGTCACTAAAATTCGAACTACAAAACTATTGATCTCCCTGAGATTTTACTTTAATGATGTATAAGAGCAGCTGAAAACTAATATTCATACAAATTTTCGCTCTGAATGGTTTCTTAGTTTTGTAATACACTACGCTTGAATTTCCAAGCTTTTGCGTGACGCGGCATTTACATGACGGCCTAGAGAGCTGTCATGAGGGTTAAAAAACTGACCTATTTCGGGGAACTTGGCTATCTGAACAGTTCAGGTCTTAGAAAAAGTATTATTTTAATATTTTAGAGTCCCTCGAGGGATAAATTCAGGGTTTTGTAGCAAAACTCAGTGACAGATGTTTCTGTTGGTTTCCGGCCGCCATGTTGGTGCCCATACGGATGGCACCAGCATGATGGCGTCTCCATACAAATCTCTCTAAATTTGGGAAAAAAATTTCTGCGCATATCTCGCATAAGAAAAATTCTTGTGACCCGAATTTTGGCGAGAGTCTTTGCCTATTTACCTTCTTTCATTTCCCAGATTCTGGACTTTATCTATTGACCGGTTTTGATTTTTATTTTGATCTAATTTTAATTGCGTGACACTGAAAACCAGCAATACTGTAAAGAGTACAGCTTGCGTCATCACAATCTGATTTAGTTTGTTGAATTTTCAGGAGATAAAAGTGCCAAGAACAAACTGTTATGTTTTCTCTCCAGTAACCTCCAACCACCCCACCCCCCGCAGCCGTCAACCCATGGCAACTTGGCCAGCTTCAGGAAACGTATCTTGTAACTTAGCAATCTCAAGTTCAAATACAGTCAAACAAGAAAACTATAATATGCTTGCTGTCGGAAACTGCCAGCAGACATAAGAAGTATAAACTATAGATGCCTTGGGGAGGAAAGTATGTTTTTCAATGTACAACATACACTAGTCATCAAAACACCTTGATATGAAACAATGTCGATCTCCCGGAGGGGGGGGGGTATTCCCATATATGGGCTATATAGGTATGTGCGGCCCCAAAGGGTATGGTTTTTCAGCCGTTTCAGTCATGAATAGGGTATCGATTTTAAGCTGATTTTGGCTATTTTAGTCATAAATAGGATATGGTTTTTGCACTCTAGCATTGTCATGGGTATGTTTTTAAGAAGAAGCCACTTTTTCATCATTATCGAAAAGAAAATCAACGAAAGCCCTTCATAAATTATGTTTACGGTAATTTAACATTGGTCTGAACTAGGGAACGTGTTATGACGCAAGTCTAAAACAGGGTTTTGATTTAAGGGTCAGGTCATAAATAAGGTTTTGAATTTTTGGTCAGGTAATAGATAGGGTAGGGAATATCGCAGATTTTGGTGATAAATAGGGTAGGGGTTTTTGGGAAGCGGGTCCCACACCCCCACCTAATTTTTCTGGGAGTCCTCCCCGGGGGTTCGATCTTAACGTATTGATGTTTCAGTTGTGTTTCAACTATACCGTTCACCCCTGAAACACACAGCAGCAATATTTCATAAATGCCTTTCCACTTGGTTTCTGTTCTTTGTTTGTATCAGGTTAAAATGTTAAAGACAATGATGTGTCCGATCAAATGTGACGGATCACTACTAGTTATTTCAAAAACCCACTTATCGCTATCTTGCACGCGCGCCTTGTTCGAGTTCCTGTATGTGAAAGTTTCTGCTGCAGACGCAAACTTTGCTCATCGTCTAGCCTACGACCGCTTCCTCAGGTATTTTACACGTATCTATTTCTATTGATAATTTTGTTTTCACAAGTTAAAACATAGAAAGGGAGGGAAGTACACTTTTGTTCAGTTGGAGATCGCAATAACACAACGGAAGAATGTGTACGTGTTTTAGTTAAGATGGCGTAGTCGTTCAGTTTTGGCGAGCCTATAAAGCCAGCTATTCAAGCTCACCATAGGCGTAAGAGCGCACAAGCATTTAAATGGGGAGGATCATTTTAGCGGCAAGCATATATTAAGCGCAAGGAAGCGCCGAGTGAAAGCTAGCACAAGAAGTGATAATAAGAAACAACTTTCCCTTATTCTGTTATCAGACTTTAAGAAACGCCGCATTGCAAGTTAACATATATTATTTTAAGAATATGAAAAGTAAATTAAATTATTCGTACATTTTGTACTTATGCTCATGTTGAACAGCGAATTGGATGTTAGTGCCGACTGATACCAGACAGACTAAAACTAACAGTTAAAGTAATCAACAAATTTAGCTTCTCAACAACTATGTTCAGCAGGTGAGCTCTATTGCAGGAAGAAGGCATAAGGATAATAACTGGCTGGGTTTGTTCTTCTTTGTATGGACAACTGGAGACGTCTTCCAGAAACGCTGAGCGGTTTAATTACCTTTTTATTGGACGCCATCCGTTCATACAAATTTTTATTTAGGCACATGATCTGATATTCCGTGAGAATGGAAATCGTTTGTGGCTAGTAAAGCTGAACAGAAAGGAACCTCCATTTTCACGATTTTATTGACTTGAAGGCCAAAAATAGTCGATAACAATCATGAAATACTTCTTTACACCGTTAGAAACAAATGTTGACTTATTTTATGTAGCATAAAAAGCTATAATTAGCTATTAAGATTTTAAGAAGCGGAAGTCAATTTGAACAACATATCTACTAATTAAGAAATATTGAACGAGGGTTGCTTAAACAATTCAAATCCCGCAGTTAGTAAAAGTGAATAGCTAATACTGAAAATTTTTATATGGCAAGGCAGTCCTGGGGTAAATCCAAGCGTTCTGATTGGTTCTTTCTTGGCCAGGATTTTGCTTTCTGCGGATTTTGTTTTCTACGGAAACGGTCATAAGCCGTTCATTTTTTTTGTTGTTTTTTGTTTTTGTTTTTGCCGGCAAATTCAAAACAAGTACTACATAATAAACTACTTACTAACCTTGCTTGCTTGAGCCGTACTGGAGAACATTGTAAGGACCTCGCTGTACTTTGTTCGTACTGCCACTGCCGGTACGGCCCTCACGCTCTGTTAATCATTTATTTCGAAAAGCCAATACCACAATGCTACGAATATATTTCATTTGTTTCAGACCTTAGTCGTCTGGTGGGAGGCGCCGTGGCTCGTTTCTTCTCGGTTGTAGCCCTGGCCGGGGACATTTATGTTGTGTTCTTGGGCAAGACACTTTACTCTCACGATGCCTCTCTCCACCCAGGTCTATAAATGGGTACTGGCAAACTTAATGCTGGGAAACTAACATCCCATCCAGGGGGGGGGGGGGTAGAAATACTCCTAGTTGCTTCATGTTACAGAAACCGGGATACGCTGCGGCCTGATGGGCCACTTGGCTCGTATGCAGACTTAGTAGTCTTAGTGATGGTGAAACAGCAAAGAATGACAGTCGCAGAGACGAGTTGTGTCGCATAGCGCTCGACAAGATTATCAAACACAGTTTGCAAAAATGTTTATATGAAGGATCCCTTAATACGTTTAAAATACGCTAGTTTCAGTGTAGCTACCGTTAAGAGAACAAAATAAAGAACTAAGTTTGCAATTTAACGGTGAGAGCGAAAACTGCGATCACTAAATCAGGAACGGTAAAACAACGAAAGTGAAACTGGGAAGTAAATTAAACTTTGTGTATTGGAAAATCACCAACTTCATCAGTTTTGCTGGAGTGCCGTGTTCGTCTTGTTCGAACTTTCGTAATCCCCCTACAGTTGATCTTGAGCAAGTTTGCTTTGTTTGTTTGTTTTGTGTTTTTTCTGTTGTTGTTGTTGTTATTGTTGTAGTTGTTATTGTTTTTGTCATAGCTTAAGCGCCAAGTGTTTTACTTCTTTTAGCTTGTTCAAAATTACTTCGTTAAGAAATGGCGAATAGCAAATAGATTCCACTTCATGTTGCTGAATTCATCAAACATTGCATGACTCACAACACCACAAAGGATATTGCTGTTATGATGCGTTACTGTGTATTATACCGTTGTCAGCGTTGGGCTAAAACGATATCTGTAACACTGACTCATTTTGGACTAGACTTTGTCCGATGACATGAACTTCCGCTTACTAAGACAACTACTCCTGCTCCTACCTGTCTTAACCCTTTAACTCCCAAGCACGTATATACGCGTTGTTAATGGTCGTACTCTTTGTACCATTTGTGACGTCATCAACTTAAATGTCATCAGGTGTTCTTGATAAGCAGATAGTAGAGCAAGGATAGATCTATCCGCACAACTATTGGTTTTGGATATCGACGGCATTCTGACTTAGCAAATTGAAAAACAACGTTCACAGTTTTGGTGCCAAAAAGGTGGTAAAATGGCCCATTATACCTATAATTGATCAAGGTCCCATTTTCAGGCTTTGTCCACAACAAGAGAAAATGCGCACAATTGACACCCAACGTTTTACGGCAGCCAGAAAGAATATGAAACGCAAAAGGTAGCGAGAGTAAAAGGGCCGAGAAAAAGGACAGGAAAGGGACAAGAAAAAAACTCGGAACTAACAATCGCATGTACCAAATAAAAAATTTTGTACGTTTTTGTAAATTATCTTCGATAAATCTATCTTTTTGGTAAAAAAAAAATAACTTAATAACATTTAGCATCATGGTAGCAACAGGCAGATTCATAAGGGTTAAAAACGGCATTTTGTGCGAAAGTTTTGGTTTTAAAGGGTTAAGATAATTAAAATTTTGTTTTTTAAATAACGTAAGGGTATCATTCTTAACTGTTTTCCTTTAGCTGAGCATTTTGTTATGTATACATCGTTTGTTTTCTTCGCTGTTTAACGCAAAGACGCATTATTACTAATTTCAGGAGAATAGATTCTCTGAGATTGACCTATGGAGGATATAGAATTGGATTTATCAGGTAATGTTACAGCGGAGCACGCGGCGGAGCCCCATACCTTAAAAAATTTGGTAACCCATCGATTCAAAACATTTTTGTTGTCACGTGACCGTCCGTACGTACGTATGTTCGTCCGTGCGCCACTCGAGGTACATTTACACCACTCTCCTCTCACCTATAGGGGTTAAATCCAGGCGGATAAAAGTGACTCTCTTCCCGCGGCTGTGTTCAACCCTTACATAGAGCGCGCCGCCGGGGAAGGGGGAGTTCAGAGGTTGGACTACTCTCACAACCACGATGCAGCTGTATCTACTTGGCTACGGGAGTAAATGATTCAAGAGTTAAATGGTGGTCCTTCTTGTTTCTAACATGTGGATGAAGTTCAAGGAGAAGGGTCACTATCAATTGACATTTCTCTTGGATTGGTTCGAGTAGTTAATTATTTTCTTAAACGAATAAGATCTTGTGTTTGGCCGACATGAAATTTGCTTTTGGATCAATTGTTCTAAGCAGTAAAATATACCCAACCTTACGGTAACACTTCTTCTTAAACTAAAGTAACCGCGGTCTTGTGTTGTTATAGAAGGAATCATTATAGCCAATTATTCACTTAGAACCTGTCAAAGACATTCAGCGATTAACTTTCATCATCATAATTCTTTTGTAGCCTGCGCTGAGGGACTGAGCTCCGTAGCAGATCTTAGCTTGGATATTTCCCCTGAAACTTGTTTCCAAGATGGTGGCGATTTTTCGTCCCAGTTGCCAGAAATGGGTGAACTTCAGATTCCCAGTCGTTTAACTAGACAGTTACCTCAATCATGTGCTCCACGGACAAATCAACTTGGCGGTGTGCTGCAGGCCCCTAGGGCAACTGATGACCCTGGGGCAACTGGGGCACCTGGCGCACCTGGGGCAACTAGCGCCCCTAGGGCAACTGGCGCCCCTGGGGCAACTGGCGTACCTGGCGCGCCTATTCAGACCTTAACTCCCCCTCAGCAAGCGTTGCATTCCTCTTTGACAGCCTTTAACAATGTAAGGATTTCTGAGACATTTAAAAACCCAATCACTAGTGTTGGAACTACCTGTCAGGAAAACTTACGTATTCTTTTCTAACAATGATACGTTAGGGCAATGCTTTCTTTCGTTTAGTGCACACACGGTTGTTTCCTGCTATAGGAAAGAAAGTTACCTACGCTTGTTTTCCCATTACTTGTTACGAAGAAATGTATGCCATTGCTATTTATTATCTGGATATTTATGAAATACCGGGAGTTTTGTTCCGTAAATTTGATTTCCTTCTCTCGCGCAGTCTTTCAAAAGTGAGGATGTTGACGTTGCTATGATTTCGGACATGTAAAATCGTTTTTTCAACATCATTTAAGTTGAATTTGACATTTCTAACACAGAGAGTAACATTCTCTTGAGAATACGTACTTCATCTTTGTGTTACGTTGAAATGGTTGTCATATTAATTAACACATTTTCTATTACAGTCCCGACCTCAGTTATGACGACAACCGCTTTCGATACTTTTAAAATGATAAAAAAAAAACACTGAGATGTCTTAGATAGAGATGTTTCATCCACGTAATGGACAGAGCATTACATGGCTGCTTGGGGATACGAATGTTATCTTCTTGTGTTGATGGTGTTTCTCACTTACATAAATCGCTAATATGAAACAGCTAAAGCAGAATCCAAAGTGTTCTTGTTAAAACGTTTCTCTCCGTCTTCATACATTCATAATCAGAAGAGCTGACATCCAAGGGCCTTTTTATTCAAGTTCGTTGAAATCTTATTTTATACTTTGTCATGTACAGCCTGGATATCAAGTTCAGCCTGGCTACCATGCCCAACCTATTCACATCCAGCAGCCACTTGCAGCTGCTATTTCAGTTAAACATCAAGGATTGCCTTTATGTCCAACCAATGAATCATGTCCAACCAATGAATCTTGTTCAACCAATGAATCATGTTCAACCAATGAATGATGTTCAGCAGACCACCACTGTTGTCAGTGGAGTCATGCCTGTTCAAGTAAGATGATACACTTTTAGCTTAATTGAACGTTCCTAATTATATGATAATCAATTATCATCTATTTCTTGCCAATTGCAGTTAGTTTGATTTGCATCTAATGTTCCTTTCCACGCGGAAGTTAATGTACCTGAACGCAATTCGCAAAGTATCATATAAATGAATGAATGGCACTACCAAACTAAACAAATGATTCTGAGCTTTGCATGATGTTGGTCAGTTAGCCCTTGATAGAACCCGATCAGGGTCAGTTACTTATTGATAAGACGTACCGCCACCCCAGCAGCTGTTTCAGATTCAGTCAAATCCAGTTTAAATTTGTAAAGCCATAGAATCAGTGGTCTCGACTGATTGGCAATCTCACTACTTGATTACGTTTTATTTCCGGCACATCTTATCACCTTATACCTACATAGCGGTCAAGGGCAAAACGTCAACTCTAGTTATCTCTAAACGAGACGTTATGAAAGGAGCAGTTCTTGAGCAGTGTTAAATCAGATTACGAATCAAATTATAAGCGCTCGTTTTTTTGAAGTTAAGTGCGGGTGACCAGTGCGTTTGACTACTGTGCACTTTCTACCACATTTTTACTGACAAGATCAAGAACGTGGTTCGGCAAAGGGGTAATGATGTTGCTGGGTTATATGGGCTGATATCTAAGGACCAGTACCAAGCATATCTCTAATTGTTCCTACAATATAAGTGAGAAAATATACATTGGGCTTCCGATTAACAGATTTGGTCCCTCCTAATTACTCTAGACGCAAGATCTGCTGCAAAAGTCACTGAATCAAGCTTTTGTGGGAAAGAATTGGGAAGGACTCGGTACTCTGGAAGGGCCTCTATCCATGCAAGTGTATAAACGGGTTTTAGTGAACTGTAGAGAAATACCGACGCCTAAACGGGACGTATCTGTGTGGAGGGGGAGGATGGTGAAGAGGAGGAGGTAATCTGCATTGGACAAGAACCCAGAGCGGGAGCGGGGGGTTAGAGGACTCCGAGTCGCCGCATGCTACAGAAACCAGGCACAATGCCACTTTAGTTTATCCAAAATGACCTCCATGGGAGGAACAAAAAGTGGGATTTGACATTTTACAAAGTCAATTTTTTAAGATTTGCTACTAATTTCATGTTTGTGTAATTGTAGAGGCCGGGACCTGTTGTCATACCTCAGATTCCCCCTTCAAACTGGATGGGATTATCTATCTTTTCCGTGATATTTTGCACGCTCCCATTTGAAATAATTGCTCTTCTGTTCTCTTTTCTCGTAAGTAGTTTCATTTGCTTGCATTTTTGTTTACTTCTAGTACTTTTCATTTGCTTGGTCTACCTGTCGAACGTGTCAGACTTGTTTCACCGAAAACGGTTTATGTCCTATACCAATACGTCAAATGGTGAGATTAAAGAAACATTTTATGGGTTGGCCTTTTCTTGTTGGTCCAATTGTGAGAGTGGTTAATTTATCGCTTTGATAGAAGGCACCCATTAGTGGAAATCGAAAAAGTTGTAAAGGTTTTTGTTTTTCTAAAAAAAAACTCAATCTAGCTTTAGAAAAAAGTACTATTGCTTGGTCTTAAGGTTTTTTTTTCCTGAATGAAGGTCGATGGGAGATTCAGTGGCAATCAGGGTCACCAGCAGCCTAAGCTCTATGACTAAAATGCAGTTTTAGTACATGCACGTGTAACGTTTCTAAAGACAGAGAATTACGATAGGATAGAGAAGCATTACCAACTGCTGCTCGGCGAAATGAGCCCATGCCCCGAAAGAGAGATCTGACTGGGGAGAGCCAGGAAATCGAACCTTAACATTTGTTTATTCTTTCAGGTTAATGATTCTTACAGAAGTGGACAGTATGACAAAGCACGGAAGAACTCAGAGATCGCTAAGTGGATGAACGTGCTTGCAATTATAAGTGGACCGACTTTAGGTTGCGTTGTTCTATATCTGATCATTAGACCCTTATGAAATATGCTGAGCACCACAAGAAATCACCAACATCTTAGTCATTAGTCATTGTTATTCTCCCGATACACTAGCTATAATACATGTAGTCAGTTTAATATTACGACACTAGCCTGCAGACAGACCAGCTCTCTCGCAAAGAGTGCGTGGCTACTCACAGCTCCAAAATCATGTTCTTTTGTCGTTGACGACGGATCGACAATGCCATATCACATCCAATGTTATGCTTAAGCGATAGACCACAAGTTTCTATGGTTTATAGGCTGATAAACCCCGTGGGATGTTGGAAGAACACGAGAAGAGTTAGGAATTCCTCGAGTGTTCTTCCAACATCCCAAGTGGTTTATCAGCCTATAGACCACGCGAAATTTCCGTGAGTTTACTGGCACAATAAACCATAGCTGATTGACCAATCAGAGCGCGCGCATTGATTTGATTATTATATAATTATCAATTAGTATCACCCAACTAATCGGACAGAAAAGGCAATAATAAAGTTAGCAAATGCAAGTTGAAGAAACATTTATTTGGGATTAAAGAACATTAAAACGAAAGAAAGCGTCACGGTCGATTGCGCCAATTTCGCTACTCGAGGACTATTATTAATAGTTCTCTAGTAGCGTAGCCAATTAAAATGCAGGATTTGCAATAGTCCACTAGTTGGGTGATACTAAACAGAAATAGCCCCTTCGTTAGTGGCTTGTAGATGAAGCACCAGAAGAAATCTTCATGAAAAATTAAAGAATCACAGTAAAACAGCTCGAGGCGATTCACTGCCTCAAAATTTATTTTTATTTTAAAAACTGATTTGTAACCAGGTGGTTCCGTGATAAATATAAAAATGTTACACTGGTTGAGAAAATCTATTAATAATCTTTAAAAACCCAACGTTTCGGCTATTAACATAAACGTTCTTCAGGGGTAATAAAAAGTATAATGAAGTGACAAGTATATTTAAGATCGCGTAGTTGCTAATAAAAACCGAATATATTAGAAAATTAGTTCTTATCCAATAGAATCAAAGCTCTGTACTCTTGAGGCATTTCCCAAGCCTCCAAGAGGCGTCGGTTTCGCCAACTTGTGCTGGTGCGTAATATTGTAGACGATTCCCACAATTCCGGTGAGTGCGGATTTCTTGGGATGTTTTAGTTCGACCGCTTTTTGGTGTTCTCTGAGCCGAGTATTGAATTTCCGT
Source organism: Orbicella franksi (assembly GCF_964199315.1). Lineage (NCBI taxonomy): Eukaryota > Metazoa > Cnidaria > Anthozoa > Scleractinia > Merulinidae > Orbicella > Orbicella franksi. The sequence continues at coordinate 35,645,145 of NC_138146.1, forward strand.
TTGGTCTCCCCGATGTAGTGTTTGTCGCAATGTTTGCATGGAATAGAATAGATTAAGTTGGCGAAAACGACGCCTCTTAGAAATGGATCAAATCGCACAAGGCGATGGTCTGCCTTCGGGCATCTCTGTCTTCAGCTGCAAGATCGATGTACAAGTACAGCTTGAGCCTGACCGAAGAGAATCAAAAGAAACCTGACATTGTCGTGGCTGCGCTAAGAGAATTTTATTGCGTCAGTTTTATCGGAATTTCAGGCGAAAGACAGACATTCATTGACCTATTCAAAAGGAAAGCGATGATCTATTGCCTCGCGGGACACTCAAATCCGCAAATGAGGTCGTCCCTGAGCTCACTAGAGACCAATTCATCACTGGTTTGGTATCCGAAACACTTCGTGTGAGACTGATCCGTAAAGGCCACAGGCATCGAGACACCTTGCAAACACATGCGAAATGCTTTGAAGCTTCTACTTCAGGGAACGTGCCTTTACAGGACAATCGACCAGTGTGTTTTACATCGCATACTATTGACGCCAGGGAAACTGAGAAACTATGCCCAAATCGAGAAGGAATGCCTCTTGATAGTCACCTGTATGAAAAAATGGCATCGATGTCTTTACGAAAAGAGTAACATCACAGTTCACCCGGACTATCAGCCCTTAGGGACGATCTTCAAGAAGCCTCTGAGCAAGGCTCGAACGTAGGCTGAAGAGAATGAGTCTCCAACAGTACCAGTTCAAGAAAACCTATAAGAAAAGATCTCCACACTGTCGCGTGCGGCCTTAAACGATCATACTTCAACCGTCGTCAGTTAGGAGAAATGGATCTCAAGCCAAATCAAGTCAAACCTGATACACTTCAACGCATTAGGAGCGAAACAGCACGGGCCCTGTCCGGACAATCTCGCACCGAATGGTAATGATTGGTTGGACTATAGAGAAAGCATGCATGGAAGAACTCAGACATGGCTAAGTGGTTAAACGTGCTTGCAATTATAGGTAGAACGACTTTTTAAAGTTTTGACGTTCTATATCTGACAGGAGCCCATTACCATAATGGGCTCCTGATCTGATCATTAGACCCTTATGAAATATGCTGAGCACCAGAGGAAATCACCAACTTCTTAGTCTTAAGTCACGATAATACTTGTAGTCAGTTTAATATTCCGACACTAGCTATAGTCTGCCGACAGACCCGCTCTCTCCCAAAGAGTGCGTAGTTAATGGAAGCTCCAAAATCATACATCTTCTTTTGTTGTTGACGACTGCTACACGAGAGTCTCAACGGAGAAAAGGAGGGGCCTTTGACGATTAAAGGTTAAAATAAGCCGTTTTGACGGCTGTCGGTTAACGTTAGGTCATTTGACGAATAATGTTTCGGAATGGTTTATAACATGAAACTTAAAAAGTTCAAATTTGACTGTAATTTTTCATAAAAGGAAACAATTTTGTCCATATCTGAGTAATTCATTTAGTCCTACGATTCGCACATTAACAATTAGGTCTTTGTTCTTCAACTATGTGTCTCATTAGTCGTAATTACATCCTTTATTACCGTTGGATGTTTTACTGATTTAATCGCATGCTCCCGAGACTAGAAGTTGACGGACTTGCACATGGATGTATTTATGTGATATATTAAGAAAATCATTTACAAACAGCATAACTTGACCCCATTTAAGTCAATCGTTTAGTTCTTAATTAAGGATATCTGAAATATTATTGAAACAGCTCGAGACGCTTCCCTGCCTTTATTTTATTGCAGCAAATCCTCACTCCTCTAAACTTATTATACAAAATTATACGGAAGAAACAAAGCAGTCTCTTGGTTTAAAACCCTAACTACGGAAGTCTACATGGCCGTAACATATCAAATAGATGAGTTTTGTTTTTCTTGCTAAATCAAACTGACTACCGTGGAATTCCGATAATAAGCCCTGGGTATTTGGCTCCCTCGGTGGGCTCCCGGGGTTGTCTCGGTTTCTCGAGGGATTATTTACGTAGAAGCTGGTCAGAAGGATTTCACAGTTAAAATAGAGAGATGGACGTTTAAATTTGGAAAGGCATTAGCTACACATAAGAACACTATATGGTGGAACTCTCTTAACGCAAGCTTAAGAAACACAAAAATAAAACAACTCGACAGTCGACAAGTGAACATCAGAAGTCTCTTAACATACCGCGAGGATGTAGAATATAACTCACGTTCTATAATAACGAACTAATAATTCCAAAAAGAGTCAAGAAGAAAAAGAGTTAAGGCAAATCTAGTGAACGTATTTTCAGGCATACCCGTTTATTGATTGGTTAGCTGTTGACGTCTAAGATTGGGGGCAAGGGGGGTGGGTGGTGGAGCCTATTATCGGAATTCGACGGGATTTAATCGTAATCAAAGCCACGCTTCAGCTGAGGGATACAAATGAGAATGGTCAGCACAGCACACAGTCCGAACGAGATTGACGTCAGAGCCATGGTCTCAGCCTCATGATAATTGTCTGCTTCCCGCCTCTTACGTCCCTCGTTCCCAGCCTTGCGCGCCTGAACAGAGTTCAAATGGAATAGAGGTCAGTAAGATGAGTAAACACGATTGTGTCCAAAAAATGTCCAATAAAATAAACTGGGGTTATGAAGAACAGGCTCAGATGCCATTTTACTAATGTTTTAGGAAATTTTTGAACTTTTTACCGTGAATTTTATTCAGATGTGAATTCGCGTTTTTAATTATTCTAGGAGACAAAGACGAAAGAGATAACCTCTCTTGTCTCCTTTTCAACCTTCATTTCATTTCATTTCATTTGAATTTGAATTTGAATTGTGAATAAACAGTTATGCCATGTGATGTTATGTTTTGTTTTGTTATGTTATGTCATGTCATGTTATGTTATGTTATGTTATGTTGTGTTGTGTTGTGTTGCGTTATGCTATGCTATGTTATGTTATGTTATGTTATGTTATGTTATGTTATGTTATGTTATGTTATGTTATGTTATGTTATTTCATTAATAAAGATATAAATAAGCTATATTATGATATGTATGTGATGCGATAGCAATCATATGTAAAGAGTATTTTCACGTCAGCATCGTGGGGAAGGGGCGCTTGATTTGAAATGGAAGATGGATTAAAAATATGTAAGCGCACTTGCGAGTGAGTGAATAAATGACAAACATATATATATATATACACTTGATCTTCTGAAGCAAAACAAATGGCAAGCTAAAAATAGATTGAGTACTTACCAATATCCAAAACACGATAGATATGATTCCAACAGGGAACAGAGTGAGCAGGGATATCATAACCAGTGCTGTTCGTACGCCATCACTGAACAAAAGTTTCTTACAAGCCTCCTGGAAATTTATGAAAAGTATATCGTTTTACTATTCAGTTATAACATACATTCTGTTAGATGGGATAAAAGCTTCGGATTTTTTTTTCGTATTTTCATGTGCAGTTCTACACGAAAAAAGTCCAATCAATATTAGACTTTCGAATCAAGTCTGATTTGAATAGCCAACATTTTTAGAAGAGTGCTCGTAGAACCATATGAATAATAATAATAATAATAATAATAATAATACAGATAATAATAATAATAATAATAATGAAACAGAATAAAACCGAATAAAACCACATTCATCAAAGAAATCACTTCGTTATTGAGACATGTTCATGCATCTTCAGATAATGAGATATGAACAAGCCATTGACATTCTTAAGAAGATATCTTTCGAACGATATCATTACTATCATGATTGGACAGTTAATGTTAACGTTAATTGATTATATTGTTGGCGTTCTATCACGAATGCCGTTTTCTTATTGGCTATGCTCCCGGTGAAGGGGTACTCCCTTATATGGGCTATATAGGTATGTGCGGCCCCAAAGGGCATGGTTTTTAAGCCGTTTCGGTCATAAATAGGGTATCGATTTTAGCTGATTTTGGCCATTTTGATCATAAATAGGGTATGGTTTTTGTACTCTTGTCTTCATATGGGTATGTTTTTAAGACGAAACCACTTTTTCTTCATTATCGAAAAGACAAATCAACAAAAGCCCTTGACAAATTATGTTTACGGCAATTTTACATTGGTCTGAACTAGGGAACTAATTTTAACGCAGGTCTGAAACAGGGTTTTGATTCAAGGGTCAGGTCATAAATAGGGTTTCGAATTTTTGGTCAGGTCATAAATAGGGTAGGGAATATCGCAGATTTTGGTCATAAATAGGGTAAGGGTTTTGGGAGGCGGCCCGCACATACCCACCCAGTTTCTCTGGGAGTACCCACTCCCCCCCCCCCCGGGCCTATGCTACTCAGAATCTATTCTGTTGTAGATAATGAGAATCCTAGCAATTTGCGGTTGTTAACAAAATGACGGTCACTTCGAAGTGTCTGTATACTGAGAGGATTTAGATAAAATTTTGAAAGACTAGTAGGTTTATACTAAATTAGATTATTCGTTCTCGATTGCTATGCGCGATGCGCCCTCGTAAGGTATCACGCCATAGCCAAGGCCTCTCGAGGACAAAACTAATTCTGAAAACCCTTACATAGCCTCTTACATGTGTACCACTACCAAAAAAAAGAGAGCCAAAACAAAAAAAAACAAAACAAAACAAAACAATAACAAAAATAACATTACCACTACCAATAATAGAGAAGAACAACAATAAAGCAGTAAAATAAAACATCAGTAACAGATTTTTGTATCAGTTCTTTTTTTCGGAAATCACTGTTGTTTGCCAATATCATTGTTCGTCATTTATGATTTCAATAGGAACAAATTGTCAAAAACTGGTGTCATGGTACTTCCACCAGTGCTGAGAAGCACTGACAGTATTTTAAAATTAAAATTACGATTTTAATTAACATCTGTACCCGGTATGCGGCATCTTCTTCGGTCCTGCTTATCTCCATTTCCTTAGTAAGGAATAAAAATAAAAATTAAAAGCCAATTCGTTTTATTTTCAGTTACTGGGATTAGGATAATAGTTACGTAAAACTATTTAACAACCATTGTGCAAAGGCTGGAATTGATTTCTTGTCTGTAAATACTAAGATAACATTTAAATTTATTGCATGCTCTGTGGACCTCATTACCATGCCTGTCTAATTTTCAAATTTAGCGGTCAAGGTTGACCATTAAGTCTCGAGGAAAATAGTTTAAACTTGGTTTAATTAGCCGCATATTTAGCGTGTTTTCTGGCATTGCTGATAGACAATTGGACGGCCTGCCTTCAACCTTTCTCCCATCTGGCTTGCTGAACTTACAGGTTTTACTTTGACAAGACAAACACCTCACTAGTTTGTTTTTGGGCCTGGAAAATTACATGCATCATCATATAAGTGAGAAAATTGGCTGAGAGCAGGACAATTTATCGTCTTTAGAATTTGCACTGAGTTGCAAATTGATACATGTGCTTTCGTAATTGTCTCAGAGTCACATAATGAATTAGGCAGCGTCCGCGCTACGCCGGAGAAATCTGAAAACGCGCACAGCTTTATTTCTACGGTTTGGCTTACCGTCCACAAGAAAACGGAGCTTTTCTAAAACGCTCGGAGAAAAAATTTGACGCGTTTTCAGGATGAAATCTCCGTTTCCAAATTCCTCCGGCGTATAAAAGCTCGAGCAATTAAGGATTTACACTACTACTGATATTTGAAAATTCTTTCAAATTGTGGTCGCCCAACGGCTTGATCAATTTTAAAGGAATTTTCAAATATCACGAGCAGCAGTCGTGATTATCTATATTTATATAAGTTATACAATTATACAGAATTCACAAATGGTACAAAACGTTTCCAGACGAACAGGCAAGGCAAGGTCCACACAGCATGCTATAAATTGAAATGTTATCTTTGTATCTACAGACTTAAAACAACAAAAAAAATCGATTCCAGACATTGCACAATGGTTGTTAACCTCTCTGGCTGAAAATAATTCATATGTCTGCATGACGATTTCGGCTAACAAAACATAAAGGGACTTAAAGCAGTAGACTTGCCGATTGATTGCGTAAGAAAGTACATTACAACAAAGCTAAAGAAATAAAACAATATAAAATAAAACAAATTGTAGGAAGCATCCACTAAAACAGTCAGCTTAGGATACACATGAGTGCCCGACTAAAACACGTGAAACACCAAGCTTCATTGCGAAATTTGTTGCACGACTGTTAAGAGAGCTCAAGACCGATGAGTTTGAAAAACACCCAGTGTAACATTATATGAGGAAGTTACACCTGCCATTTCAGACTACTTAAGATGTGGTTATTTTATGAAAATTTTAGCTTAATAGGGGGGAATAATTACGGAGTAAACGAAACTAACAACGTTACTGATTCCATTTGCATTTATATTTCGGCTGATTGTGCGGTACAGTTCACCACAGCGAATGGAATGACAACACGACGTAAGAATAACACAGACGCGAAAAAACTCGTACTAACCCCGCTAGCTTACGCAGTGATGAAAACTGAGTGTAAATTCAAACTGCAGTAACACTGAATTGTCACAAGTAATTTGAATATGCGCAAACTTTAATTTCAGGCCGTGAATTTAATCAAGACTAATAAGAATATGGGCGCCGCAACTTTCGAAGGGCGTTTTATTTGTCAGTGTTGTGCTAAAACCCTCGAGGACGTTGATCATTCTGCTGTCGTCCAAGGTCGCCGATCATCGATAATTTGCAAATAAATTGCACAAGAACGCATTTAGCACTGCGTACTAACTGAGGACTAATTAGTAAATCATACTGAGTAGCAGATTCTGAACACGTGAAAGAAGATACAATTAAATGCATTGCCAGCAACAAACGAATGCGGCTGAGGAATCTTAACGCCACAAACTTGAGGATAAAGTTGCTGTCAGATTTGTTTATAGCACATGATTGATTTCGACTGACTTATATGATCATTCTGTTCATTGCTCATTTACATCGAAGTTGGACTAAACTTCAGTTTTTCAAGCTTGACAGAAATAAATAACACCACTGTACCTGTTATCTTAGTTAGTGTTACGATGGTGTTGGAGCTAAAAGAACTGAAATATGACGTTTCTTTTCCAACCTTGGATAGCAATATTTAAACAACGAGCCTTTGTCTCGAAATTGGTCAGTACTGCGGCAAAGGAATCTATAACTTACCTATTATGAAAATTATTACTTCTTGTAAGATAGAAGTGATTTCACTTTATCAGATTCCTTCTCAGGGCAGGGTTCCTTGTTGGAGTTACGTTGAAGCCGTTGCAGAGAGCATTAGATGTTCAGCGAAGCACAGATCGAACGTACACCGCTCAAGGATCAAGCGTGACCTTGCGGTCTCGTTTGCATTTCAATGATTGGAATGTTCTTCGGGGTTTTGTGTTACAACATTCAATGACAGATTTGCATGATAAAAGAAGGAAATGATAATATGACAAAAAAAAAAAAATCAATAATGAATTATTGTATTAGTGTTGATGGTTGCAAGAGGCGTCATCAATCAATTCAAGGGCTACACAGACGACTTCTGAGTGAGCTTTTGAAAAGGTTGATATATAATCAAAACAGAATATCGTGAGAAAGAGGCAAAACCAGGAAGAACAGTAAAAAATATATTACTCAATAGGCTAGCGTACTGAGCCTCCTGCTGTCAGAAAGGTTAATTAACTAGTCTTATATATTGATCCTAAAAATGTTCCATATTATCGTAAACGGTCAGGAAAATAAAACACATCAACAGTGATTTGGGAAAATTTGCTTTACAATGAAAACTAATTTCTCCCATTTTATACTTTTATTTTTAGTTTCTGAATAAAGAGAAATTGCATTTCTAGCATCACGAATCTCAAATTGTACAATCCCGATTTTTTGAACAACCACACTGTTATTCGAAGCAATTGTTGACTGCCTAGGCAAAGTGTTAGGAGAAAACTCGATTTCTCGAACCGCAATTGCCATTCTTCCTTCTGCTAAACAAGTCGCATGTATTCACGTAAATCTAATCATGATAAGCAGTTTTCTGAATTGAGCTGCAGTTAATCAGTGTTTTATCCATCAAGTCAGGAGTGTTGCCTGAGAGAAGGAAGAGAAAAAAACATTACTTCGCAATGTGTTTGTGTCTGGTGCAGACGGGGTAACGTGACATTTTGTGGTGTTCTTCGGATTCGTGATATTTGCGATACAGCACTCCAAGATGATCTAAAATGGCTCAGGGCTATTGCAATCGGTGAGAATTTTATACAACTATGTGATCCAAAACATGTGAAACATTTTACTGGCCTCTGTAAATCTTCTTATAGAAAGGGAAGTTTTCGCGTAAAATATCCAGAATCCTCAGACAATTATTAAATTTCTAAGTTTTGGCGCGTAAGTTAACTTTTCTTCTCCTTAAACGGTTTGCTTGATCGGCTTTGTATTTATGAAGGGAAATGACGTGCTGATCGCAGTAACAAATGGTTAAACTTGAGCAAGCAAGCCTTCTGGTGGTCTATTTCCTAAGATTGTAAACATAGGAACAACAGATTATTGGAATAGGACTTCTACTCACTCGCGAGGCATTTTCCCTGTTTACAATGTTAAGAACTCACGGTATCAACTTTCGTGACCTGGCATATTTAATATTTTAAAAGAACAATGGATAGAATGAATGCTATGTTGTGGTAAACTTCTCAATAGTGTGATCACTGACTGTCGCGGCTGACCGACGTGTGAGCGTGAAACTTTACGCGCACTTTTCCGTGAGTTTAAACCTCGTTTGGCCGTAAGTGATACTCCGGCATACCACAGTAAATTGACATCAGCTGGCTTGGAATTAGTTCAACAGTCTAGAGCTGAATAGCTTTTAATTCTCACAAGACGGGACATATTCTTACTTCGTTACCTTTGAGGTAGGCTCACAGTTTTTTTTACGTATTTACACGTTCTAGGAGATGTTGTTTCTTTCACGTAACATCGGACAAGACAATTTTGCTAGCATGCAGTTTCTACATAACGGTTTGCTGGCGTTGACAAAAACTAACATCACAAGATGATCGTCAATTTCATATGGCGACGATCCAGAAGTATGCTGAATATTAGTTGATGTATTTACTCCTCCATCCTATTGAATTAATTATTGACCTCAGTACGAACATACGTGATGTAAACTCTCGCAAAGTTTGCGTTGGGCTTATACCTATGAAACGCTTCTGACGCAGTTGTTCGACTAGTTCGCAACAGGAACGATCGTTCACTTACGCCACTTAGCATATTCATATAGTAAGGTGTGTGGTGTCTGCCTAGCTGCTGAGATTAGCGAACGGGTGATTTGTGGCAGCTACCGCCGCCATTTTATTAGTGCTGAAAATTCCACATCATGATGATGCTTATAACTCCGCACTGTTCCTCGTGAGTCGTAGTACATGTAAACAAGTCAGAAGGCTGTTTTTACGAGAACTAAATCGCTTTGTTATTCTTTCTGAATATACATCTCATATCAATAATGCCAGACATGCTTTAGTATGTCGCTCTTACTGCCTTTTACCGCTTGAACATGTTTGTTATTGAACACAAATGTGACTGACATTTATTAGTATTCAACGTGCTTTTCCACGTTTCCGCGTAATTGTTTAATTTACGTTAATCTGGTATATATCACGTACCTGACAAACCCGCCTAAACCAATAGCGTGCTTTCCTCTAGCTTTTCAGTGTGCCAATTATATTGATGTTGTGTCTTGTAATGATCTTGCACAAGACAGTGACATCTTATTCGAGACCTACGCTGTGAGACGTTTGTTGTCTGGGGCATTGTGGGAACTTGTTTGAAAGTTTATATCCTGATGTTTGAGCCGACCTAATGCTATAATAATGAGCCTCAAAGACACATTCTGTCAGCCATGTCACGGATGGTTTAGTTTGTTTAATATTTGTATCAAAGTATATTTAAAAAACAATAAAAAATATTGTGTTCTAGCCTGCGTAGCAAGCGTTTCTGTGGTGTTCGGGAGCAAAGAATAATTACAGCGCGAAAAATGGAGCGAGTAAAAGAGGGGGGAGGGGGAGGGGAAGGAAGGAAGGAAGGAAACGCTTGCAGACAAAACCCTGGATTTGGAAACTTTCATGCCTGAGCGCGCACACTGAGATTTCGTGCTGTCATCGGCTGTCATAAATTAACCAATAAAATCTTCGGCCTTCCGTAGCGGAAGTGAACTTTGAACCAAAATAAACTTTACTTGTCAAAATATGTCTGAAACAACGAGCGCACGGTGGGAACGGAGAAATCTCGATGAATTAAATTTGGTAATTTTTAATCAAGCTACTCATCCGTCTAAAAGGAAGGACTGCAAGGGTGAAGTTTTAGCACAAATCTGGCCGAAAGTTAAACTGTGAGAAGTATTCCAGTCGCGTTAGTAATCCTTGTGCTTGCATGATTCGAAATCTTGGATCACTGTATTCATTCGTCCAGGAATCGATACAAAGTAAAATTAGCAAGTCAACTCTCACAAAGGCAATTCCAGTAAAGAAGCGTTTGCTGGAAACGCCAGATCCGCAAATCGGTTCGATTGTTATCGCTGCAACAAAAACAAACAACGGAAAGTCTTCCCGGCAAACTTTGGAATTTGAGCAGGAGAGGCTTCAAACATCTGAGAGGAGAAATAACGGTAATCTTGACCAGTAACTGAATAAAGATAATCTTCCCCTAGGCGACCTCCAAGTCAAAGTTGTTTATAAAATGTCCTCGTAAGAATTCCCCGCGACGAGACGACTAAGTTTTTGGTAAGGCAAATATGTGACAAAAACTGGCATGCCGCAGCTAACAGTAACACTATAACAAATCATTCAGAATTGTACCCAGAGGTTCTAAATGCTGTCAACAAAAATGCTTCTAATGAAATGTCGCAGTACCTACGACAACATGTTGCCTTGTAACAAGCCAGACGAAACCACTAAGTTTTCCCACGCAGTAGTGCTAATTTTCTGTCCCGTGGTTTATTATCTTGTCCTTGGCGCATGTGGCATTCAAGAAAGTGATGTTAAAATTAAAGGAACAGCTGCAAATTGTGTCGCGCCTGCTTCTGCAATAATGTGCAGGCTTCGAAAAACCAAAGCGTCGGCATTGCATTACAGGATTTCTACCGTACTGTCGAAGCTGACGACTAAATCCTCGTTCAGCGAGAAAAGTTAAAGCGTTTTGTAACCAAGCTTCGAACGCGTCTTCCCCTTTTGTCTGGCACTCAAAGGTATTAAAATACCTTTGATCGACACATGTCAATAATATTGGACTAGCCCAGCCAATCACGAGCTCCGTTCGCTGGCGAACGGAGGTTTTCAAAATCCAGGGGTTTGTCTGCAAGCGTTTCCTTCCTTCCCCTCTCCCACCCCCCTCCTTCTTTTTTTTTTTGGTTCTCGCCCCATTTTCCGCGCAGACAAAACACCGAAAATCCCGTTCCTCGGTCTTTCTTTGCTACCAAACCACACGGAAACGCTTGCTACGGAGGCTAATTGTGTTCCTGCTTTGGAGTTCATGAATAAAATACAGTAAACATTTGACTATTATTGACTTTTAAGTACTTTTTAAACTGTTTGAAATATGTTGAAAAAATTGAACCCTAGCTCTGCTAATGTATTATTATTTCTTCTAATTATTAATGTTTTACTTTTTTCATTTCACTAACAATTGTTATTAATTGTTTGTTGTCAGGAGTTTATTCGATATTAAAAATGCAGGGCAGTAACAAACAAGGCTACCAGGTACATTAATACATTAAACGTAACTATCGCACATGCCTGAATAAGATTAGGGCATTTGATTCTTGAGTGAAGTGGTGTGGGGTCGAAAACTGGCCATTGGTTTGTTGAAAGAGAAAATAAGGGGGCCCTTGTTTTCTCTTCCCGATGTCCTTTTGGGCACTTCCCTGTCACAGTGCCTCTCTGTAACCAGAACCACTATACCGCGAAGCAGAATTGTTTGGCAGCCTGATCAAACGCGGGAAGGATCAATTAGGAGCGGACCTGTGATGGACTTTTGACTGAACTACTTTAATGAGAAAGATTGTAAGGAAAATCGGCATATTGAAACGGGTACTGTACTTTGCGCCGACATTTGAACTTGGGTCAATGTAGCCCATCCAACGAAAGCAGGATTGGCTGTAGCAAAAAGCTGCTGAGGGAATTTCTCACCCCCCCCCCCCCTCCCCCTTCTTCTCCCCCGGGTGGAATGGTGCTGGCCGCATAATAACTGGTTATGATGCATTGTCAACGATGTAAGATTGCACCGTTAGTTCATCACCGTTTCAACTGTTTCCCTGATTGGCTTACAGACAAGAAAGTTTATAACTTTGAGTTACATACTATACACTATTCTTATCTATTGCTGATTATCTTTATTTAAAAACAATTAATTTTTAGGTACCAGTTGGTTTTCAGATGGAAAGCGTGAGTATCAGTAGCATTTACTACATCTTATTCTCTTTAGTCCAAGCAAGTTCAGTCTTCCAGATGTTTCAAGAGTGGCGATTTTCTCCTTAACGTAATCTGCTAAAACAGGGAGCTTAACAAAATGTTTAACCAAATTAATAATATTATTATTTAAAGCTCTCTAGCCGCCGTTTTTCAAGTAATATATATTAGAATGGGGTCACTAGTTGTATGTTGACCGATGTCTTACTAAAATGGCCTTTCTTGTACATTTTCCAAGCGTGGACCACTCAGGGAAGCTCCTCCGAACGATTACCGCGTTCTGGCCATTGTGTCAATATTCTTCTGTCCACTGCTTGGCCTCTTGGCACTTGTCATGTCATTTCTGGTAGGTACAACAACTCACTCATTTACTCCATAGCAACTCAGAATATGAGTTATACAGCTACCTGCTGGGGAAATCCTTGGGTTGGAGCCTGGATGAAGAGAGAAATAAAATGCCGGGGGCTAACTCACAAATACCCCAAAAGTCAGTACATAACTCCTGACCTTTTTCCAGTGTTCTAGTCCGAATTGAAGTTTTAAGTTTGGTGTTCCACAAGGCCCATGCTTCAGTCTGCTCCTATTTACAATGCACTCTTGTAAGCTGTTCGTTTAGGTAATCAAGTAATTTTTTCGTGCAATTTGGAGTAATTTTTCAGGGAGTAAAAAAAAATACAAGTGCTTATCTATTCCAAATGCTCGAGACTACTTCTTAATAAGACCGAATAATGTACATGCAATTCAATCTCGGCTTTCCGTTCTCAATTTCAACTTTCTGCACTGTTTTTGATTTATTGAGGTGCTATCAGCCAATCAGCATAATTACATTTTTGCATGTATGTTATCAGAGATTGTTGGTAAACCTTTGGCACCGGAGCGTTGTCACGCTGATTATACTCAGCTCTCAGTACTTTGCGTTCAGACTGGGCGATGTTGTTTCCCACCTGTCTTTGGTCGCTGCCATGGAAGCTTGCATCGACCACCTGAGATGATAGATGGTTAACGATAATCTCGTAGTAAATGATGTTGATGATGATAAGACCGAGTTTGTTCAGATTTGTGCCAATCAGCAACTCTGAATAAGCTTGGTATCAACCCACTGTTGATTGGAATATCTGTAGTTAAGACGATCGTCTAGGTCATGGTCTCTTGTGAATGGACTCAATAAGATTTACAAACTAGCATCTTATTAGTAGTTATACTACATTGATCGGACCTGGAAATATCTTGGCAAAGGTTCAACTGAAACTCTTGCTCATGTATTTGTAACTAGTCGTTTGGATTACTGTAATGTTCTGTTGTACGGATTACCTAACTCATGCATAGTTACTGTGAGCCACATGGCTTTGGACCATGGCTTTGGACCATGGCTTTAGACCATGGCTTTGGACCATGGCTTTGCATGGGTCCCCCACTTCCTCTGAAGCTCTGTTAGTAGGAATCTCTGTAGTCGAAAAACTAAATAACTAAGTAACATTTTTTTTTCAGACTAATCAGCGCTATGAAGAAGATGACCTCAAAAGAGCTGCGGACGCATCCAGAGATACAAAATTTTCAGCAATTCTTGCCATTGGTTTTGGAATTGCCATCGCACTCTTTTTTATTTTCATTGTGTTAATCGTGCCAACATTTGCCTAGAAATAGCCTTGGCACATATATTGGTCTCCGGTAGCAAAAAAGTAATTAACTCAGGAGGTAAAAACAGTCATAACAGTAAAACGCCTTAGGTAAAGTAAAGCACTCATTGTTGGCTCAGCAACAACGGTGCATTTTAAAGTGCTCACGTGCATATCATAGGTACTTTTTTCTCAGGAGAGTACTTCATTTCATAGAAAGCACCGGCGAAAGATATTACATAAATGTCAATCAGAAAATGTAGACAGTACAACATTTTGAAGCTGTGCGGAAACGATCGGCATGGGTACTCATATTTCACTGTATCTGTTGAATAACACACATTTCATTTGCCATCTTCGATTATGCACCCCCGTGCAATCATGAAATTCAAAATATAATCCCACCCCTGTCCTGAAAAAGCCGCCAGCATGCGTGAATGAATGAATGTATGTAGTAAGAGAGGACGGTATTACTCCAATTTTTTTATTCTGGGAAAACAAAAACATTGAATATGAATCCAATAGATTCAATCATTATGGAGATTGACAAGGAGATCATATTTGTATAGTTAAAAATATGAGTACCGGGCGCTTAATCGAAGAAGTACGAATTACCGAAAAATTATACGTAATCAGCTTTTAAGTAAGTAGAACTTTGTTATTCCGTGTTTAGTTTGCCTCAATAACAACCTGACTATAGTTCTAAGAGTGGATTGTGCAATCAGTTTTTCTTATCCCTATATACATTTGTAAGAAATGTACCACTGCTCAGTTTAAATAAGTAAAATTAAATGAGCATGGGAATGAAAGCTACGTGGTGTATAACCAGTATTGTGCAAATAAACCGTTGTGTAACCGTTGTAACAAACATCAAAAATAAAGCTAACATTTCTTACATGTATAAAGATCTTGTGCTCCGATCCATCAGAACATAAAAATTTATAGTGTAATTCGATTGCGTTTTTCACACGAGCTTCTGGCATACATGAGTGCAAACTCGCCCCTTGTATTGACATTAATAATGAAATTGATTGTATTGTATTGTATTTTTGGAGGGACTAAATTGAAGAGCAAACTTTGACATGCAACCGAATACAGAAGGGCAAAGAAATTTCGTTAAGTTTATATTTTGCTTGCTTTTTGTTTTGTTCAGCGAAACAGTTCTGCGAGGTACTCTTTGCGCTACGCTACCATCACTTTCACGGCTTGATCAAGCCTTATGTCAAGAGGACGTGTTTGTGGACCGAGGCGCTAAAAAAACATCGCGACCAATATCTAGCCATCTTAGCCGGGCAAACTTGGTCTGCTTAATAAAGGATATATTACATGACATAAACAACAACATTTTCGTCCGGGAAACAGGAGATGATCCCTACAGGAAAAAATCTCATCGTTCCCGCTACGTTGACTAATCAGAGCGCATCAGTAATTTGGTTCATCTTGCCCGCTGGCGGAGCTAGCCATGTAATAAAATAGATTAACGATTAGTTCGAAAGCTGATATAAAGCGCTATCGTAACTCGCTATACATGCAGAGAAGTGACAAAACTGATTTAATCTATAGGTAAACAGAAATCTCTAAATTTTTGGTTGTGCCTCAGAATATACCATTTATTTCGTGCTTTCAATATTTGTTGCCGCCTTACTATGCAGCGATTTCATTCATATTTCTCCCTTAAAAAAAATTACCAACAACATTTTCGTGCAAGTTGTAGTGGATTTTCATGGTAATTTACAACAAAATCCCAAATATATCGATATTTTTACAGACGGCAATCAAATATTCATAACTTTTTTAAGGCCTAACACCTCTAAGGAAAGCTATGAGGGATTTACCACGAACCAAATTCCTCTTTGAAGTCCAATATTTGGTTATTTAAAAGGCCTAATCCAAGGACGTATTTTTTTCGTATCTGTTTTTAACGAGTTATTGTCAGCTAAAAAACAATTTTTTGAAGAACGTTTCAGTGCTTTCATGATAACGTTCGATTTGTAGTTTAAAGCTTCCTCCATAATTAAAGAGTTTTCAATAAAATGTGATACCGTGTTTGCATTTACGTTTTAAAGCAACGACCTGAATAAGCTGATTAAAAGGTGTCTGGGATTTCAGAAAACGTCATATGTTGTTTCGATCTGCGTTTTCGACGTAGGTAGGTAGGATTCTGAAGAAGGTTTAGAACCAAAACGGCAGATACATTTGACAAGAGGTAAGAATATTCGTAACTGTTTGTTAGGGAAAATACAGTTTTAAAAAAGCAAGGTACCATGTTTTAAAATAAACTTATTATATTCCAAGCCCTCGTTTTAGAAACACAAATCTTTTAATCTCTGACTAGTTAATATCACAACATGAAATACACGCACGTTTCATTTTTCCCTCAAAAGTCGTGAAACATTTTTAAGATCAGTAACATACGAACGTTTCCAGCTTCCGCCGTAAGATATCAGACTGTGCATTTCGTCAAATGTTTTCGCTTATTTAAAATTCCCTAGGAGACAAAATGAGAACACTCAAAATGTACTTAACATGGCACTTGATAAGGATTCTGCTCTGTTATTGTGTTTGCCTAGGCTGCATTTTTTGTAATTATTAAAGGCAGCTGCTTAGTACTGCCTTTTCATATTCAGCTGAATAGTATTTATTCTGAAATACTTTTTTTTATAAAATGAAGACTCATGGTGTTTGTGCTATAATTGTTCAATTGTTATTTATCATGAAACAAGTAAGCAAATGACTTATCATCTCGGCGAAATAAAAAGAAAAGGATAACTATATTTCCATGGGGTTATCAGCAGGATAAGCCACTTTTGTTTTCAAGAACATATGTATAAAAGCTGGTAAGCTATCTTTGGTTCCAGCTCTACAACCTCTTTTTTGAAAGACCAAACCAAAGAAATGCACGGTATAATGCTGAATTTTGTAATAAGTGTATCATCTTCGAGAAGTGATTGGCTATGCATATGGTTTATTTTCAAAGCAGGATAACTAGTACTAATGCATGGGCAAACGACCATTCAAATTTTCATTTACATCAATCAGTCAAAATCCAACCAGAGTTCCAGAATAACATGTGCAAAAACGAGTGCACGACCCCGTTCATCGTTTGGGTCGTTTTTCTGATCCAACCTTACTTCGATCCAGTGTTGATTTGTTGCGTTGCACAATTGGTTTTCCGACCCGGAAAAGAAAGCCAACCCCTTAGTTCTCCTTCTTAATTCATATTAGTCCAGAATAGGTCGGTTTTCAACTCTATAAACAGTAATTTCAAACACATTGCTTTACTTTTGTTTTGCTAAACCTCATTATGGTCCACAAAGACTGAGGCTATTTGTGTCTTGGTCACTCAGTTTTCTCCACGGGTAGCGCCGCTGAAAGTAATGGCATCAAGCCCTTACTGACTTCAGGGATTAGTTCATTGTCTTGTATACTTTTGTTGTAGTTGGCCATCTTGAATGCCTTGGTTTTGTTTTATTAACAATCAATTAAAAACCACTCTAACGAGTTCGACTTCAGTTATTGACCATCTTTGCACACAGCCACTGTAAATGCTCATTCTAAAAACTACGTATTCTATTCACTATTACCACAAGAACGTTTCTGAGCAATAAAAGATTGAGGCCGGTGATCAGTATTGGTGTTTCCTGCTTGCATCTCTTTTATTAGAGTAGTGAAAGCAATTTGTAGGGGGTTGAAGTTCTCGCTTGACCATTTTCAGTTTCAAATTGTTGTTGTTGTTTGTAGTGGTCAATGCGCTTAGCTACACCTAGCTAGTTCACAGGCATGCCACTTAACTGAAAGAAACAAATATATCAACTAAACATAACAGGCTTAAAAATCCCAACTGGCGGGAGGCAGACCAGTTGGCTATTTACAAGCATAACCGAGGAGTTGAACTAGGGTCTACCGCGAAACAACTCCAACTTAGTGGTCAGAGCGGGACTTGAACCCGCAACCTCGGGATTTCAAGTCCGGCGCCCTAACCACTCGGCCACGCTGCCTCCTTCAAATTCATGCAAGATGTCCCGGAACAAAATAACGGAGTGCACATAACTTCTTTTATGCAATTAACCTGGCCTAGATACGGTTTACTATAGTACGGTGCACGTGCTTTCTTCCATTTATTTTCCAGATTCTTGGGATGAGCTGTTATGCCTTTCTGCATAGGAAGAAGATGTTGAAAGAATCGTACATCGGGCTTGTATGTTTGTTAATGTTGGACTCCTTAACAACAGCTCACGGTAAGTATCCTCCGCTTTCAAAATTGTAATTCTGGAACATCAATGGTTCGTATTTTTCGTCTCAACCGTAAATCAATGAGAAATACTTTCAGTTACCTGAAGACGGAAGTACACTTATGCTGAAATCTGAATTAAAACTCAGAGAAAACTTTTAAATCCGGTAATTATCAATCGTTATCGATTTTTGCCAATCGATAGCAATCGATAAAGAAATTTTCTGTGAGCTCGATTGTTATCGATTGCTGATATCAATCGATAGCAATCGGCGATTGACATCGATTGAATCAACTGATTTCCGATATCAATTTTTATTGATTGACTACGCCTGGTGTGTAAATAGCCAACTGATCAGCCTTACACCAGTTGGGATTCTTAATAATTTACATTCTATTTTCAATATTTGTTTCATTATTTACAATGTCCCCAATTAACCCAACACTGCTAAATACACTTGAACAGTTATTTATTTCATTTAATTTTAATTACTTTTTTTTTGTTAAATGTAATCATTTAATAGCGGCAGTACCTAATGAAGAGCAGAGGCTGCTGCATGACCTCTTTCAAAACTACAGCAAGTATTCCCGCCCTGTGATGAGGAGAAATGACCAGGTCGTGGTCACATTCAGAGCAAAACTCAAACAAATAATTGACTTGGTGAGTATGTCAGTCAGCACAGTCAAATCTAGAAACAGTGGTGGGAAAGATACAGTTGTTTACCCGGCAGAACAGAAACACACTGGGACGCCACAAGCCCCTCAAAGGAGCTATGTCACGGCATTTTGAGTTATTTTGGCCACGAACAAAATTACCTTTAAATTGAAAGAAACCTGCAAATATTGTTTCTTTTAAAAGATAGGAAAACACCAAAGAGATATTACTAAATCATAAAGGATGGAAAAGATTAACACGGATTACAAATGACAAACTAGAAAAATTTAGGCTAAACTTGTGAAGACGTGCATACCGTGACTTAGCTCCTTTAAGAGCAGCTTCGTCTAAATATCAACTAGACTTGGAAATAGCGAAAAAATCGAATTTCTTCAAACTCGCCCGGAATGAAGCCCTACGGGTACTAGTTACAAAAATATTGTTTTAAACTCGATAAATCAAAAATTATTTTTTTTCCGCAATTTTTTCGTTTCGATGCCCCAAATCGGCCAAAATCCATCGAAAATGAGCGGCATATTCAGAGGCTCGTAAACTCAAAAGTAAAAATCTTCATTACAATCTGATTACACGTCGTATTTGTACTTCCTTTCTTGTCTATTTAGAGCTAAATAGATCGTGATTTGATTGGAACAAAAATATTTGATGAATTTTCTAAATTAACGACCCAAGACAGCTTTACAAGAGGTCTACATTTAGCCTATTTTCAAATGCTAAAAAGGCGTTCTGGTACACGGCTTTTCCCAAAACGCCTAGTTTGGTCTGAAAGAGCATTGTTTCTTCTTCAAATTAGTGAAATAAAATTTTTGGGTAAATAAAATCGCGAGCGTTGAGATAGCGAACTAAATGCAGCACTTCTTCCTGAAAACGTGACCTTTGACCCAAGTGTAACGAAACCGATTACTGCAAGAAAACCCGGAAGAAAAGCAAACGCTTCGTTATTTTGAAACAATTTCTAGGGATATCTCTCCGAAACCATGATTGCAAGAAACTATTTCCAGATATGAAATCTTACAGGGTGAAGGAAGGAGCTAAAGGGTGCATTTTGACACAATAACTTTGTTTGCTGAGAATTGAATTGAAGTCAATTCCAGTGAAATTTGCAAACTTGAAGTATGTTAGCCGATACGTACCTGAATATTTATATTTATAGAAGAGTCGTCTTCTTGGATTAACCTTCAAAAGAAGCTGGACCCAGATCTGGAAACCTCTAAAAGAAGAAATGTTTAATGTTCCGTGACCTGCCCGCTGCTATAAATTCCATGCAGATGCCAACCGCATGTTTGTCGTAAAACCAACTGAACTCCACTGACAGTTTCCATGTGCAACCCCAAAATAGACAATCCCCAAAAATGTAAAGTGAAATTGGCTGTCTTCAAGAACAATTAGAAGCTAGAGTCAAGTTCCATTACGTTTTAAAAGTGCTTGATTTTACTTTGTTCCCTCAGTAGTTACTGTCACTTTCGAATACTGTGTAGTATCGGTCACGCCAAAACACTGCAGACCGTGCAGACTGAGTAAGTTTCCCATACAAAGTCTGGTACGCGTTTGTCTATTGAATCAAAAGTCAAATACTGCGCTTGTGCAGCCTGTGGATAAATGACAAACTTTCAGATATATTTAACACTATTTTGTAACTAGACCCAAAAGAAGGAGTCACAATGAAAAGCCCAAACAAGTGTCTGCAGTCTGCACGGTCTCCACTGTTTTGGCGTGACCGATTCGCGGCTTTCGAACGTGAGAGTAGTGAACAAAGTCGACGCACACAAATAAAATCAAGCACTTTTTAAAGGTAATGGAACTTGACTCTAGCTTCTAATTGTTCATGAAGACAGCCAATTTCACTTTACATTTTTGGGGATTGTCTATTTTGGGGTTGCACATGGAAACTGTCAGTGGAGTTCAGTTGGTTTTACGACAAACATGCGGTTGGCATCTGCATGGAATTTATAGCAGCGGGCAGGTCACGGAACATTAAACATTTCTTCTTTTAGAGGTTTCCAGATCTGGGTCCAGCTTCTTTTGAAGGTTAATCCAAGAAGACGACTCTTCTATAAATATAAATATTCAGGTACGTATCGGCTAACATACTTCAAGTTTGCAAATTTCACTGGAATTGACTTCAATTCAATTCTCAGCAAACAAAGTTATTGTGTCAAAATGCACCCTTTAGCTCCTTCCTTCACCCTGTAAGATTTCATATCTGGAAATAGTTTCTTGCAATCATGGTTTCGGAGAGATATCCCTAGAAATTGTTTCAAAATAACGAAGCGTTTGCTTTTCTTCCGGGTTTTCTTGCAGTAATCGGTTTCGTTACACTTGGGTCAAAGGTCACGTTTTCAGGAAGAAGTGCTGCATTTAGTTCGCTATCTCAGCGCTCGCGATTTTATTTACCCAAAAATTTTATTTCACTAATTTGAAGAAGAAACAATGCTCTTTCAGACCAAACTAGGCGTTTTGGGAAAAGCCGTGTACCAGAACGCCTTTTTAGCATTTGAAAATAGGCTAAATGTAGACCTCTTGTAAAGCTGTCTTGGGTCGTTAATTTAGAAAATTCATCAAATATTTTTGTTTCAATCAAATCACGATCTATTTAGCTCTAAATAGACAAGAAAGGAAGTACAAATACGACGTGTAATCAGATTGTAATGAAGATTTTTACTTTTGAGTTTACGAGCCTCTGAATATGCCGCTCATTTTCGATGGATTTTGGCCGATTTGGGGCATCGAAACGAAAAAATTGCGGAAAAAAAATAATTTTTGATTTATCGAGCTTAAAACAATATTTTTGTAACTAGTACCCGTAGGGCTTCATTCCGGGCGAGTTTGAAGAAATTCGATTTTTTCGCTATTTCCAAGTCTAGTTGATATTTAGACGAAGCTGCTCTTAACACGTACGACCTAATGTAAGCATCAGAGCAGGCATAAGTGCAAGTGTATTCTTGACACATGTGATGTGAGCAAAAACAAGGCGTAAACATGCATAGTTAGTGCTTTACATGTTCATCAGCATTGCGCGTATGCTTACGCTCATTTACGTTGTTCGTGTCTGATCAAAACCATCTTTAACTGGAGAAGGTCGCCGACTTCCACTTGCGCTTGTCTCGTCTTGGGAGATACAACGTTGACGCCTAAGCATAGCTGCAATCACATGTGTTTGTACTTAGCTATTTTTCAGAGGGCCACAAGTTCATTAGTTCTTTACTTTGAAGTATCACCCTCTTCACCTAAGGTTTGATTGATTGATTGATTGATTGATTGATTGATTGATTGATTGATTAACTAAGCAACAAGCCAAATTCAAAGGAGGAACTTTTTTTCTTGTTCTTAAAATTAAATAATTATCTTTTACTAATGCTTACACTAATGCTTCAGAATGGTTGCGCCATGTGTATAGACCAAGTTTAGTCCGCATGCCCGACTTATAGGTTATACTTACGCTTGCGCTTACACACGTGCTTACACGCTTCTTAGTCGGCCTTAACTTGCTTTCTGTTGGACTGAAGTATTCAACACAATGTTAGGAGGACACATATTTAAACATAATGTCATTCACATGGGGATGCTTTTAGGGAGGGTCTGATTTAATTCATAACAATTTTTCATGTAAATTCTTATGCATGCAATCTAGAAGGACAACGAGCAACTCCTCCAGGTCATTCTTTATACATATCAGGTCAGTATATCAGAACTATCACTCATACTAAATGTTGGTAAACAGTGTTAAACTTTTACTTATCCTTGGAAACATGTTTAGTTGTCTTCTTTCGAACTGAACCGGCCTAGCGGAATTCATGGGTTTTAGCAAATGAGATACAAGTTGGATAAATCTTTGCATTGACGTAAGGATAACTTAATTGAACTCATGGCTTCAAGCCTTGACCATTGTCCTCGTGTTGTTTTATTGAGTCAACCTTACAAAGTGATGAGGGCAACTGACCCCGTGGCGAGCATCCTATCCACCGACAAGGGGGGAATTACCGGCACTTCTTCCAGAGGTATTCAATCATTCCCACCTGGCACAGACATTTGCTGTGTAACAGCGTTAATTTATTATCACTCTGAGTTGAAATGAACAATTGTAGCGATCCAGCAATACAAATTTTAAACCATGGAAACTTTTGTGTGCAATACCCCCCACCCGCACAGCTATTCTAGTTTCAAGATTATTGCTTATGTTGCATGTTGTTGCTGACCCTTGACGGGGTAAAATGTTCTCCAGGAATGGAATAATCCATTACTGACATGGAATGAATCTCAATACGGTGGAATTGACGAGATCAACGTAGATGCCTCCAAAGTTTGGGTTCCAGATATTGTGCTCTACAACAGGTATTCTAGAATAAAAATACTTATTATTATAGCCTGTACCTCGTTTTAAACAGCAAGAAACTTGTATCTATCCTGCATGAACTGAAAACCAATCAGAAAATACTTTACATATTTGAAATAGTAAGTGACGTCGCCGGACGGAATCATAACGCTCAGACTGCAGGGGCCGGTTTCTCGAAGGTCCCGAAAGTACACTCGGAAACGAGAGAGCAAAGTCTTAAAATCTTATGCCTACAGAACTGTTTTATTCAGGTATCCTTAATATTAACAGGGGTTCCCTTCATACAAGAAGCTTCAGGCATATACAGCTCTCTGTTTGTAGAAACAGATTAACTAAAAATGGCTTTTCGGGCCTGAAATGTCGAGAAACGGGCCCCTGCAGCTGGCCTTTATCTCCCGAGGAAGTAGACTGAGGGCGGGAGATAACTGGCATTTCAGGCTAACGCTTTCTGTCAGGAGAAGAGTCGTTGGAAAGGAAAGAGCACAATGGACGCTCGAACGAAGGAGAAGGGTGAAGGAAGGGAAAGGAAGTAGCTGACACTTGCTACCTGAGCTAAGCCAGTTAATTAAGGAAGCAAAGAAAATAGTTGACGCTTGCACGTAAAAAAGGGTCGCAGAGTCCCACTTGGCCTTACCTGCCATATGGCTGTGTAGATTTTAGACATCTCGAAAAGATGAATCTTGTTGTAGGCTTAATTGTGTTTAGACCGGAGGAGGAGGAAGTTGGTATTCATGGCCGTCTTAATCACTTATATAAACTTAATAACTTCTTTTAGTATTAAAACAAGTGACAATAAGCTTTGTAGCTGTTATATCTGTAATGTGCACGCCATTCTTCACAGTCTGACCTGATGTTTCCATGGCAATCATATTTTTTAAGAATTAAACAGCCGAAGTCGTGAATTTCGTGTAATTATCCATGTTGTTTGCTTTGTTGATGTGACTTGTGAGTTATTAGTTAATTTTGGCATGGTTTAATTGGATTTTGTGGGTTTCTATTGTTGTGGGGATCCTTGATTGTACTATTTGTAAGTCAGCATTTAACATCATAATTTTTTTTACGATAACTGCAGAAAGTCTCGCGCACTCATTGGCTAATTTTCATCGTCAATATGCGGACAGACACATGAATTTATAATTTATGCGATGCGTCAACGAGCGATAGCGGACAATTTGACAATCTGTTATCGTAAAAGAACAAATTGAGGTCAGTTTTTCATGCGTCTGTTTTGTTATTGATAATGAATTTCGTCATAACATTGTCAAAGTAGTCTGCGGATCCACTCGGCTATCGCCTCGTGATCCAGAGATACTTTCACAATGTTATGACGAAATTCATAGTCAATAACAGGACAGACGGATGGAAAACTGACGTCAATTTGTTAAATGTCGCAGACCTGAGCGAAAACGTTTTTTGGACAAACTTAATATACACTCGAGCTCTCCAAGTTTCATCACTTGCCTTGATGCTATAATTGCCAAAGTTACGGAGGAGGGCCAAAAATTCCTTCCCTGTCGTTGAGAAGCCAGAAAACTTAGGGCTAGGGCTGAATACGGTTGGGTTCTCCACAAGAGTTGTTTAACATTATGGAACGTCTCTCTTTATTTCTTGTATTTTAGCGCAGAGTTTACCTTCTCCGGGGGAACTCACAAGTACAAGACAGACGTCATTATTTTTGCTAATGGAAGCTCAATTTGGCTTGCACCTGCCATGTTCATTACAGTCTGTCACTTAGATGTCAGGTAAACCTTGCCAGTGTTTTGCATTATCCGTAATGCCGTAGAAGCGATAAGTTACAAGTTGTTGTCTTCGCGTTACATAACTAGCAGTATAACATTTAATCGTACAGAATAATGTTATTGGCCGTAAATACCAACTCAAAATTACAGTCCTATTTGTCATAATTCGTACTAATACGTAAGTCTCTTTTGGAGTGGGGGCGCGGTGGCCTTATGGTCATAGCACTCGACTCTCGATCGAGCGGTCCGGGTTCGAGCTCTGGCTGGGGACATTGTGTTGTGTTCTTGGGCAAGACACTTAACTCTCACAGTGCCTCTCTCCACCCAGAAAATGGACAAATGGGTACCCGCGAATTTAATGCTGGGGGTAGCCCTGCGAAGGACTAGCATCCCATCTATCGATCCATCTAGATATATGAGTCCCTACTCATTTCGTTCATTTCGTTTTAATCACTAATTGTTCCACTTGATAGTTAATTCACTTTTTTGTTTCCTATCCGAGATTTTTCCCTTTTGACGATCAAAAATGCCCGATGAAGTTTGGAAGCTGGACTCATGACGAAACACGTTTAGACATGCGCATTCTTACCAATGCGTCTAGCGATGATATTTACACAGAGCATGGCGAATGGCAGCTACTGGGACTGGAGCAGAAAAGGTGAATTTGTTATTTCTTTTTAGGCAGTTCAAAGTCATAACATGCTCAAAAGGATGATTTTCGCTTTCTTTGAGTGATCCTCGAAAATTTGGTTTAACAAAAATGTTATTTATCTGCATCTATCGTTTTCTAGGACATCAAAATTGTACGACTGCTGCCCCAAACCGTACGTCGACATAACATACACTATTCATGTCCGCCGGAAGCCGCTGTTTTATACTCTGTACCTGATTGTCCCTGCCATAATAATAACAGCCATGGTCCTTGTTGGCTTCTACCTGCCGCCAGAGTCGGGAGAGAGGATGCAGCTGGGCATCACTGTGCTGCTGGCCATGATTGTGTTTCTTCAGCTGGTTTACCAGAACCTTCCTTCCACCTCCAACAGTGCCCCCCTTTTAGGAAAGTTCTACATCGCCACAATGTTTCTGATTTCCCTTTCACTAGCCGCGACCTGTGTAGTGCTAAACTACTCGTACGGTCGCCATTGTGATGGTGAGATGCCGATGTGGGTTCGATTGATCATTCTAGATTGCCTCGGAAGAGTTTTTGGATCATCAAACAAAAATTCTGGAAAGAGAAGGCGAATGATAACAAGTGATGACATTTTAAAGAGAAATGAATGGAAAACTGCTGCTCACATACTGGATAAATTCTTTATGGCTTTCTTTGCACTCATAATAACTATCATGTCACTCTGTTTCTTTTACCAAGCTCCTCATTTTTAGGTTGTGATAGATATTTATCAGTAAAAGAAAAGAAAGTGAGAATAAACCCTTTACCAATGCATTTAACATAACCAGGATATTCCAACCCCCTCCTAGCACAAAATATGAATAGCAAGAGTGCTTTTACGCACTGTCATTCACTACTTAAGCAACTCACGTTACATGCTCCATTACGTTGCTGTTTAAAATCAATCTTTTTCTTTGCTTGACTACTTAAACTACGGCCATCTTGTTGTATACTGTCTAGCTGGACGGCCTTACATTCACTCCTGTTTTAGCCTCTTTACAATGGCCACCTCTCCACAAAGGCAACAGCCACAAAACGTGTCCCAACTGCCTACGTATCGTCTTGGCAATGGTCGATCAACGACCAACAACTGCATATCTAAAACCCCATTATTTATTGCAAAGGTCGCGAAACTTGATTTATACCGCGCGTCGTTGCTCTCCGTTTCTATTTGTTTTCTGTTTTTCATATAGATATATTATGATCGTACGACGCGTTTTCGTGCTACAACAAGCATGCTGCGAATGTTGCATCCCGTGCGTATAGACAGTGAAAATGTTCTCCTGTGGCAAATGTATCTACCTTTTCGGTTAGACAGAAGGTTACTATAATTCTTCTATAACTTATTTATCGCAATTTCAAAATAATGATTCGAAATCGCAATATGTGGCATATATTATTTAGAAACCAATGCCAAATTTGCTCAGAAGTGTCACTGGTTATCATGTTTGTGACTGAGCACCACAATAGCAACAATCCTGCCAAGAAAGAGACTTGTTAGGATATCGATATCTCGGTATCGACGTCAAGCTTTTTTCTCTTCTATGAAAAGTCTAATTCGGAAAAATAATGGACTTTTAGAAGAGAAATTACGTAAGTATTGGCTCCTTTTCTTGGGAGAAAATAAGGCGGTAGATAAGGATTTGGCAGAAAACGAAGATTTTATACAGACTGTACAGACTTTTCTTGTTAAACTTGGCCATTATGGGCAAATCTCATGAACTAATCGGTAGCTGGTTATATTGTTATATCATTGGATGGTCTCTATCAAAAGATTTGTGTTAAATCATTAAGACAAAGCAACTGACAAGAAATAAGGTGTAGGACAAACCTCCAACTACTTACCCAATTCATGTGGTTTTCAGGTGTGAGTCAGCAGTTTGTAGTGGATTCTTATATGATCAGGATCTTAGAAAAACGTGATTACTATAACGTGGCACCTTAGGAATTTTAGAGAAAGAAGCTTCTAGTCCGGTCTAAACGCATGTGCAGATTAATATGCGTTAGTGTCAACTACATATTACGTGGAAGATACATTCATACAAGATCACACGCTAACGCTGAGTGCTTTACCTTGTGGTAGAACCCTAACATGTCATACGCATGCGTTCTAGCGTCGTTAGCATAATACAAGAGAGCTACTGTGACTGCATATCTTTTGGAATTACGCCTAACTTGGTTCAAGAAATATCATCTGTTGTTTCCAAACTACGCTAGTACGTTTAGTTCATCCTTTAACTGTCTCTATCAAAGAGACCAAAAAGTTCATAACCGTAGCCGAAACTTTCCCGATGGCATTAAAAATTGTACAAAAAAAACTGAAACTAGTCAAATATTGCTGCAGACTTCGTGGTACCTATACTGAAAGCGTAAATTAATGTCATTAGTCTTTGAGGGGACTCGTTCAAAAATGAAGGATTTAATCTCGGTCAAGTAGCGCTACTTCTCGAGTTGAATCGCTGCTCAGTTGTATTAATCGATATCAGTGTGTATTAAATTTATAAGTGATTTTATTGTTATCGCGAAAGGTGGCAACAGAACGTGATGAGCCGTGACAATTTGATAATTAGATTAGTTCTTGTTTATCAGTGAAAAGAAAATTTGCGTGTTAAATAAGTAAAACAAATCTTTCCTCTTCGATTTCTTCATCTGGCAGACACTCAACTTTCTTCCATTTATCTCCAGCTGTGAATAAAAAAACACGGGAACTTCTTCCAAGTGTTTTCGAGAAAACAAGAGTTTCATGTTAAATTCCTTTGCGAGGAAAACAAAAGTATCAAGCTACAAACGTTGGCGTAAAAAGTAACATAGTCACGTTTGCTACTTAAAATGCGCAAAAATCGGGGTAAAACACCACAGTAAAATTCAAGAGCTGTCTTGACAAAGGGTAATTAATTGTTAGTTATACTTGGACTGTGAATAAAAATACATACATGAAACAAAAATCCCTAGCTGACTAGTAAGGTCAATACAAACCAGGAGTGAACGCCAGGGGTTGTGTAGGAACTGTGTTATGAGTACTGCGTCACAGCCATACATTACACTCTGCACTATCTGAGATTGTCTCACCAGTTTTCTTTGTTTTTTCTTTTTTAACCGTTCATATGCCTACGTCGAACGGTCTCGAGATCTATATGCAAAAAACAAATCTATTTTTTAAAAGCTTCGAATAAGTCGCTTCGAATAAGTCCCTTCGCCCCTATTCAACCAGTAGAGGCGGGTTCTAATTAATGAAAAGTAAAGGTTTTAGCTCTAATCACGAGGTAAAACAATAAGTGACATAAGTCAAGTTTTGAATTACATTTAGTCTAAAGGTTTCGAAGATGTTATTTCCTCTGGACAATTTTTTCAAACAAAATCAAATTCAAATGCATTAATTAGATTTAATTTTCCCATCATTTTTCACAAACTCACGACACATTCATAGCAAAGAATATACTACATTTTCTCTTTCACCTTAAAAAGAAACCGCGCAAAAAATTCCTCTCTCTACATAGATATTGAAAATTGTAAATAGGATTCCAGAGTTATATCCTTTTAATTCGATGGGAAAGATCTTTTGCTCATTAACTCTGCCTTCTATTTAATTTTAAACGTAAATTTTGATCGAATTATCTGTCACCGAACCTCAAGCATTTACAGTAAATGTACCGTTTCAAGCCCCTTAGCCAAAAT
Source organism: Orbicella franksi (assembly GCF_964199315.1). NCBI lineage: Eukaryota > Metazoa > Cnidaria > Anthozoa > Scleractinia > Merulinidae > Orbicella > Orbicella franksi. The sequence goes on from NC_138146.1 coordinate 35,674,499, forward strand.
TGCAGGATAAACCGTAGAAGAATGCATCTATTGTAAGAAAAAACTATCGTTTTTCTCTTGTTCGTGTTCAGTCATTGCATTGAAATATTTAAGATAGTAGAGCTTTGCAATGAAGTTTACAAAGTTCTGCATAATGTTGATACAGCGAGCATCGCCCAAGTTCGAAAGTCACCGAACCGCAAATTATGTCGTGTTTACAGGTACTGAGGTGACCGAGGAAACAGTTCAATTTATCTACCTTGGTATTACCTATCCCGACCTAACCTTGAACCATGCATGCATCGATCCTACAAACTCGGTTGACGTGGATGAAGAGTTGCTTTACAATTCAGCCACTTCAGGGAAAGCAATAAGACGACCTCTGAGTAACCAATTAACGGCTGTGGCTTTTGACAGAATGAATGATACATGCGACGACATTTACTTGAGGAATCACCAGACTCACAATAAGTTTGTTAAGACTCTAATTTCAAACCAGGCAAATGGATTGTCATTGCTTCGCAAAAGTGGGTCCTCAAATTTAACGAAAGTTTTTTAGTCATATCAGTTTTATATGTTTTATTCGATTCACTTTATGTTTTGTTTTTTCAACTTACCATAACTTATTGGTTATATCCCTTTCAGCATTTTCCTGCTCTACCCCTTTTACATGTTCAAAACATACCTCTGATACCTGCCTGTAAGGACTATCAGTGTTATTATATTAATTGTTGTTCTTGAGGAAGGTCTACACTGACCTTGTCTTGAGAACTGATAAAACAACAATAGTGTTCAACGTTACCCTTTAGGGCATTACTTCGCGGATATTGTCCAACACCCGTGACATGTTAAGGTTTCGCCCCCGGATATTCTGTTTCTCTGTCAGCCATGTCTTCTTTTTGGTATCGTAGTAGCGATCCAAAACGTATAACGACCATGGTATGTTTACACTGCGAAGCTCACTCACAAAAAAGCGTGCAAAGCTTATCACTTCATCTTCATTCAAGTCTCCATCTTTGTTGTCTTGAGGCATCCAGGCACCAAGGTATGTCCGCAGTTTGAATTTCTCCGTGAAATTAGTTGCCTCATAGATCGCATTTTTGACATTTTCTTGGCCTTTGGTGGTACCGTTTCCCTTCCAGTATTTCTGCCCATCTTTCTTTTTGTTCGGCCCTGAGGCATAAATGTGCCACTCCGCCATCATATATGAATCATTGCTATAAATTGTGCTTTCGATGTTTTCCAGGTCCTTCGCAGTCTTTCCTGGCGATCCGAGAATCAGTATCCGCTGACCGTTGTTGCCACCTGTTCCACGAATCGCTGCCACCACATCTGCGGTCCAGTTGTTGTATTTATCAATTCTTTTGCGAAGACTTTCGTCGCAGTTTGTCCCACATTCGTCTATTCCTAATTCTGTAAAAAGATTGAAACTCAATTTGAAATGCTTGTCTTTCAATTGCTGCGCCACTGCTGTCCACCAAGCCACATAAGCATCATGGTCCTCTTCTGTAGCATAGGCCTCGGCGTGGTGGTGAATCCACGACACAATTGGGATGACCTTGTGCTTTAAGCAGTGATCAACAACGGTGGTCAAATTTCCAAGAAACCAAGTAAAGTTTGTGGCTGTGTAATCGTATGAGTAGAAATCTGCCCTGCATCGCAGCCTTAAGTTCTTAAATCCTTTATCACTGACGTTTTTAATGTTTTGTTCGGAATATTTCTTCATGGGCCCCTTTGTCTTGAACCAGTTTGTGGCAAAGCCCGGACCTACCAGCTTTTGGTACCGTCCTGGCGGAATTGGTTTTGATTCATCTGCCACAACCAAATTGACGTAGAACAGTGCTATGGCTAAAATGATGACAGTGTTTCTGGCCAACAAGACCGCCGTGGAAACGTAATAAGGTTTGGATGCTAAAGGACCGCCTTTTGATGTCCTTGGCATCTCGTGGGGTGACGATCTGACGATTCAAATACATCATGGATCAGTTCTAAGAGGTAATAAGCTTATCAAACAAACCACAATTTACAAGCCAGTTTAGCTGAACTTCCAAACAAATGTAATTTAAACGATCGTAATAACGGGATGGCCGTAACGCAGAGTTCCACTGTAACAGTACGTACCGGCACTATGTCTTCAGTTCAACAGTTCAAGAAAATAGTTTGGTATAGGATCAACTAATGGAATCACTATTCTGATCATCAGATAATAGTTATCGTTTAGGCTTATGGCTTTATGTTTAAACTATCTTAAATTCTTACACAAATCTTTTTTGAGGCAATCTGACAATTCACGCATTTGAGAGTCAATAGCGTTTACCTAGGTTGCTATTTTGTCTCACGTTATGCTCCGCTCCATGCCTCTGCGGCGTTCCCTATGTGACGGTGTGAAAAAACTCAGTAAACATCAACATAATAAATTATATATCTTTTTCAGATTTTTCTCTGGCAGTTTCCCTGGCTTTTTTTATTGCCAGCAGATTTCTTCCGTTGAAAATGAAACAGGTACATATCAATTCCTGCTGAGAAAAATGTGACAGCTTGGTACAGGTTATTTTTTGACCAGTTTTCAACGACGGATCAATGAATTTCGCGTTTTTGTACCCTCACGGAAAATTCTCACTAGGACCAACCTTGCAATTGTGTTGAGTTCTCAAAGTTTTGGTTGCACTAGTAATGGGTTCGAGTAAAGTGTTTATAAAATAGCTAACAGACTGTCGCATCCTTTTACACACCTGGGTGGAGAGAGGCCCAGTGGGAGTAAAGTATCTTTCCCAAGAATACAACATAATGTCCCCTGCCAAGGCTCGAACCAGGACCACTTGATCCGTAGTCCAGAGGGCTTATCATTAAACGACCACACCCACACAACCAAGAAAAAGGACGAGAACAATTTCCCTTCAGAAATGGCAGTATCACGTTATACTTTTGGTCAGTACCCTTTGATAAAAATAAAATCAAATCTGACTCTCTTAAGGGACTATTATCTGTCAGCCACTCATTGCCACCCCGGGAGTGCCACTAAATGACATTTTTCCGCTGACCAAAGTGGGATTAAGGGAATTTGAGGAGATAATCGAAAACACAGATTCAAAAATAGCGAGAACGCACACACAAACATTGTTTGTTTCACTGAATAAAATCACTGCAAATTGGCCTGGAGAATATAAAAGATTGAAGCAAGAGATGATGATCTAAGAGAACACATCCCCCAAACATGGGCCTCTTCCGATGATAATCTTTTCAATCTAGTTTTAGCGCGTGGTCATACTGCGAGGCTATTCTAGGAAAGACACGTGATTGTTCGATTTAAATGACGTATAACATTAGGGGTTTGGTTTAGGGAAGGATCCTTCTTTTGAGGGGAGGTTGGGCAAATTTTGGGGGGTATGAAATGTTGTTCTCACCGTCAGGTTGTGCATGATTTTTGTTTTTCGGTGGGCAATAGCTTGTGCAATAATTTTGTAACATCAAGAATCAGAAAAAATGATAGTAATTAGAACTTGCTCGATATTTTCCCCATGGCTTCCCATGCACGATTTTTGTTCAGTCATCAGTTTTTTCTGTGCAGGATTTGTATTGGCGAAATTTGACTTGGCAGCCATTGCGCCTCACGTGAATCCGTCATGCAGAGAAATGAAAAGACTTATTTTCGAAGTAAACTTCGGATAAGCACATAGAGGATAATTTTCCTGCCCAGCGATTTGAAAATGCTTTCCAAAAAATGCTTTCATTCCTGTAAATGATACCGAAAATTACTAGGAATGGCGTGGACTCCATGAAAAGTCGACGGATACGCGAAAATGCAGTCAACTTTCTTGGAAGTTCGCAGTAGTCTCCAAATTCGAGGATATAGTGAGCATCCTGTGGTAGAATACATCTCCAGTGACCCAATAAAAACATCCACGGAAAGACCTAGCTGGACGCTGGATAACATTTTTAAAGTTATGAGATGTGCATTCAAATCGTTCAAATTTTGCTTGCGTTACATATAGTAAATGTTGTATCAAAATATTGCATTATTACTGGGAAACTAACATGAAAGCCAGACATTTTTATGGAATGATATGGTATAGCAAGGAAATAGCCAGTGAGAAAAGTAAACCGACCGCAAACAGCAACGGTAATTAGTTTGTGGTTTTGAGGTTTCCTCCTGTGTCCTGAACTTTATTGTACTTGGTCAGCACACTATTGAACTGTCAGAATCAAATCAGTGTTCACGGTTTTCTGAGCTTCACAGTGAGAAAAAAAAAAATCAGTTATTTAAATTTTAAATCCATCCAAATTCCTGAGTCCAAATATTTCCATCATTTATGGCGAGGCAACCATTTCCGGTGCGGGAATCATTTATGGTGGGATCCCGGGAACCATTTCATATCTGTCTGTTACGATCGCTCACGCAATCTGTTTGATTTCGAGAATATGTGCAATTTTAAGCACTCTCTCATAGGCCACGGCCTAATTTCCCCAGAACAAAAATCATAGCTTTTAAAAGCCCATCCCTAAAGGGGTTTCATCTCTAAATTTCGTTTAATTCGTGATAAAGGTAGATAGTGATAGTGATTTCCATAGAGAAACATGGAGGTTTCTTCCAGGTTTCGCACAATGTCAGAATTTTTTCAAATGTTATATAAATTACAATGTAAAACTGGAAAAGTTGTAGCATAAGCTGATTGCATGTGGATATCTTCTGCCTTTATGCAGTTTTCTTCAAAATGGCTAATTTTCAAGCCTAAATTTTTCATATTGGCCCTGAAATCTAGTATCGCCATTTTCTGCCAAAATAAAAATCCATTTGGCAAATGAACCACTTAGCAATGAATAGTTCAATATGGACTACTAATAGCCAGAGTTTGAGCGATTTCGAAATGTTCAAGTTTGCCACTCAATGTTTGGTTTTTATGGACAAGTGCTCTTAAAAGTTGGGTCGAAACTATCTTTTGAAAGGTACAATGAATTTCTTTTGTCGAAATCTTATGACCCTCTTCCCAAAAAAGCTATTTTGTCAATCTGAGAATTGTCAATTCACTGGAGTGGCTAAGTTCATTTGCTACGATCGGGGTATTCCCAGTATTTTTTAACTTAATTTTTGAAATTGTCATTGCTGTCTCTTGTCTAAATATTGTTTCTTCTTGGTTTCTTAGTCCTCGGCAGATCAGAGCATTTAAAGATTTTTCGCGGGAAATAGGTCAAAGGTCAATGACATAAATTTACAAGCCATGCTTAGTGTATGAATTGAAGGCATGTAAACCGGTGATGACTGGTGATTGTCAGTGTGTTCGTAAAAATAAAGAAGTTCAAACTTGATTGGTTTGACCTGGCAGTGTCTCTATGCGGTTCCGCAATATGAAAACAGTATACTTACTTAACCAAAGCGCTAGCAAATGCGCGGAGTGTGGGGTACATGTTTCCTGGCCCTCTTAATAGTATTTTATTTACCTTTTTGGTTCCCGTAGAGTATTCAGTTGTTCCCTAAAATTTTGTTGCTGAGTTCTCTATAATAGTAGAGATTTCCATTGTTCCCTGAAAGTAATCCGAAAGAAATCTTTTGTTTCCTTGATAAAACGCCCATGTTCCTTTGTTCTTAAAAACTCCTGAGAGGTCTTCATATTTAACTCGCTGATAATTGACAATAATTGACAAGCTGGTAAAATTCAGTTTCAAAACCAAGTAAGTGGGTTGTATTTACCCTTGCTAGAGCAGGTCTTCCAATTCAAGAGGAGGTCTTATTCATATTTTATCATTTTCACAGAAATAAAGTCAAACGTAGATAAACTGATGTGACAACCAACTGATCTTAAATCTTGCTACAGACTTGGTCTTGAACAGAATACATTTAGAGCAGGCCTCAAGGTAGGTATTAAGAATAGTTACAATAAGACAAGAAACATGCAATCTCATAACAGTTTTAAAGTATTCAAAAACTTTGTGTTCCTTTTTAATTTTTTTTTTTTCAAGTTGTGTTTTTTTTATTCGGTGCTTTGGCCTCGCTGCTCGTTGACTATCTCTTCGTTGTTGTACCCTATTTCAGACCAATCCGATGAGACCAATTATTACAAAGTTATTTTAAAACTATTTTCGGGAAGCTTTTTAGACTAATGTAATTTTACTAGCGCTTTATTAATAATTTGGTAAGGCTACCGATCTTTGTAAAAATCAGCTAGTAATTGAAAGAATTTCTCTTGCTCACACCTAGAACCCTTTGGAAAAAAATTATTACAATTTAGTATAGTAGTATGACTTACCTACAAAGGTTATACTAACCAACAGTTGATTCTGTTTTGTTTCTGCTTCATTAGTGCAGGAGAAAGGAAGAGATAAAATGCTTACCTTCCTTGTTCTACAACAAATCTTTTTGCTGTTGTGGAGCTGTGGACCAATACCTACTTCAGGTATGTCATCTTATTCAACTCTTAGAGTAAGAGATACGTAGAAAAGTACTCAGCACAATGTAGCAAAGAAAAAGAAACACATCAACTAGGCTGGTTAAATAGCTTCCTCGTAAAAGTCCATTATCCATAGTATAATCCAAAGTGACTGAAAACAGTTACATTAACCAACCAACTTGGTATAAATCTTCGTCAGCTTCGTCAGGCTTCGAGCCATATCTCGGTGAAGGCAGTTTTCAATACATGCGACAAAATTATGTTATGATTTTGCTGTAATTCTGGCATTTCACGGCTAGCCAGTTGCTCAAAAACAATGTCATGTACATGGTTTTACCCATATTATAGTAAACCAACGAAGGAAAAGCCCCGGGGGGGGGGGCACTGCCATATATGGGCTATATAGGTATGTGCCGCTGTGAAGGGTATGGTTTTCAAGCAGTTTACTCTAAGATAGGGTATATCAATCAGAGCGTTTGGCTCTAGAATAGGGTATAATTTTTCACAAAACTGACTAGTTGGTTGAAGATTTTATCTAGACTAAGGAAACCAGGAATTGCTACTCAAAAATATAAAAAAAAATCAAATCAGCAAGTTTAAGTTTACGCAAATCAGCCTCAACAGTGTCGATAGATGAGGCGGGGGGGGGGGGGATTTGGGGAGTTTACTCTAGTATAGGGTAGCAGCAAAATTCAGCTGAACTAGCTCTGGTATAGGCTAAGGGTTCCAGGGTTCCAGCGGCACATCCCCACCCAGAAATTCCCAAAGTACCTCCCCCGGGGGAAAAGCGAACCCCCAATCTAAAGAGGAAAGTTGTTCTGTTAAAAAGCAGGCAGAACCTTGCTTGAATCTTTGGAAAATGTTGAATTAATTCGTCACTAAGTAAGGAGGTTATAAATGTTATTACAAATATCATATTATTCTTCCCACTATGGACAATTAGACAGCGCAGTAAAAAACCTACATACCCTCTTTTTAGGTACAATTATTTTTCTCGTTTTCTATCGTGCTATATGAAAATATGATTAACGAGATGCTCGTTACGCACGAAAAGACTGCAATCAACACAAATCAATTTGGACCCTTAGGTGCTAACAACACAAGATAAATTCACTGGCCCAGCGGTTTAAAAATTGATGCAGACCCGTAGAACAAATTTGAAAGTATATAGGGGGTACCAAGTTAGTAACTCCCAAGGGAAATACGGTGGCATCTTAAAGTTAATTCTGGAATGTTTTGTGTCCCACAATGAACAATTTTGTTGTGAGATCCAAGGTATTTAACTTTGTATCTGCTTTTTTCCACCTGGTAGGCAATTCTTCGTGTCTTCATAGTACTCTTTATGACTTTGAGGATCCAAACCAGAAAAGCTGCTTTCACCCAATTCCAAAGTCACCGGGAACCGTGGACCAGTCCACTGACATCGAAACTGTAAAGCACGGGCAGAATTCGCTCATGTGGAAAGCGGACAATGTGTCAAAGCTGCAGTTACAGGCTTCAACATTCACGATTCCTAACGACTGGCTTAAACGCGGCGGCGTAAAAGTCTGGATCTACAAGAGGGAAAGTTCTCCTGGAAAAACGTTACAAGTGGAGTACGAACATTCGTCCAAAATCGTCGGTAGGTTCAAAGCCAATCTTACTTTTCAAGGATGGCGAGGAATTTGGGTGAAATTTTCAGAATGCAAGGTGTCACGTAGGAGTGTAACAAAAAGCACCGTTATCGACAAAGTAAATTTTGTACTAAGCGACGCCGACACCATCTACATAGACTTGCTCGAGTTTCAGAAAAGCTTTGCTAAACAGTCACGTGACAAAGTAGTTCCTCCAATCAGTCCACTTGGCTTGGCAGTGTATGACGCGAGTAATACTTTTCAGCGAACTCAAAAGTGGAGTAAAGAACCAATTCCTTCGTCACCCTTGGCAGTTGACGAAATAAAGAAGAAGAGCTTGGAACATATCGAAAGCCGACTCAGAAACTGGTATTGCGACGAGACTAAAACAACTTCAAGCTTCTCAAAAGGAAGCTTCCTGAAGAAAAGGTGGAATTCCCTTTTAAGCAGTGTTAATAAGGCGCATAAAGAATACGACAACTTAATTTTTGACGGAGGAAAAATCGTTGGACCACCTTTGTTTTGCAGAAACTGCAGATATGGGGAATATAGCAAAACGGATAAGACGAGAAAGTATGGTTTTATTATGGAAACTATTCTTCTACCGCTGGCGTTGGAATATTATCTAAGATCGCGTGCAAATGAAGTAGCGGATGCTGCTTCAGGCCAACTAGCCGAGCTTAACTCTGGGGACCCGGATAGGATGAAAGATGCGCACATTGTTATCGCAGGTGAAGATAAAAACATGCAAACGATATTTAAAAGGTACCTGCCCAACTCGAAAACGTGGACGCTAAGTCAAGTTGAGACTGCAATAAACACGTTAAACCTTGATCGACTAAGCAAGATAACCAATCTCCTGGAATATGTAAAGCAACAAGGATTTGCAGATGGCAGTGGCCTCGGATCACTTGATCATGAAATGAACAGGGACGACACTGGATTCATGCACGCTCTGTTTCTTATTAGTGACTCTCTGAGAGTTCCTTCCAACAAAAGCAAATTGCTGGATCTGATAAACACAGCCAAATGGTATAACGAATTTGGAGAAATTTATCAATCGCCGACATTCGAATTCAAGGGAACCACTGCAGACCGCATGATTCAACTGCCGCTGTACAGACTGATGACTGTGCTGGTTATGCCAAGTGATGACGAAGATGAAGTAAAAGCTAAAATCCGTGACATGGACGCTTTAGTAAAGTGGATAGAGAATGCTTTGACTGTGAATGAAGGTCTTGGAGGAGTCTTAAAGCCTGACTTCACAGGATTTCACCATAAAGCGTTTTATGCCTCAGCTTATGTTCCGCAAGCCTTACACGAGGCAGCAATGATTCAATACCTTCTTGGAGGAACTGAATTTGCTTTATCACAGTCATCAATCAACAACATCAGAAGAGGACTGGAGACTTTGCGTCTTATAGCTCTCAAGTATTCAACTCCAAACAGTGTCAATGGACGTTTTCCACATTACTTTAACCATGCACTCATCAAGGCTGTATTACCAGGCTATGCTTACATCGCTGTTTCCCATCCTTCAAGTTTACCTTCCACGATACCAAAAGGGATAGAAGTGATCGATGTGAAAGAGCCGCAAATGTTTTTGCGGTTATATAACGACTCTTCTATTAACGACTATTTAGAAGATGGACAATCAGATAAGGGCAAGTACTATCCAAACAGTTTGGGATCTCTGGACATTATGGAGAAAGTGAGTACATTATCATTCTTTCTTATTTGAATTGAGCTAATTCTCTCAGCAGTTGTAGCGTTCATCCTTGGCTATCAAGTTATAGTATAGGGCTTGAAGAAAGAATGTACCTCGATCTAACTTTCCAACAAAGTATATTATCCTTACAAACTACTCAGTTATACCACCGAGCATTTGTCAGGCAAAGGAAAACGTTAACACAAAAGTATGATTTCAATACAATTTGGAAACATTTCAAATTGAGTATGGGCTGCCTCTATACAAAGGTTGTTTGCTCCCATCCTTTGTGGATAATAGTAATAATAATAATAATAATAATAATAATAATAATTACGTTTCTATAGCGCTATAATTGTAACAGATTTCTTTATCAACATGATATTCGGATATCCCGCATCAGTAGCATCATCGAAAATTATGGGACAAAGGTTTCTGGAATCTTATGAAACGTTTTTTGTTATATTGGTAGGTAAACTCCACTGCTGCGTCTCTAGGCATATCTGCTGAAAAATCCCCTGAAGGGCACTGGTCCAAGAATTTTGCCGCTTTATCCGTCCATCGACGAGAGGACTGGGCTGTAACGGTCAAAGGCTTTAACCGTTTCCTCTGGGACTATGAAAGTTCATCCCGCGAAAATATTTACGGATTATTCGCCAGTCATGGTGCGCTCCTGGTTGCAAACAGTGAAAGAGATCTTGAGGTGCATGACGTTAAACATGGATGGGATTGGGCCAAAGTCCCTGGGGCAACGACCATTGCGATGGCGACTAAAATTCTAGATGACTTAGACATGGGAGGAAAAGGAAGGTTCTACAACCCACGGCCTCTAGCCGGAGGACTCACGTTTAAGGGTTCCAGAGACTTGGAAAATGGCTTGTTTGGCATGGACTTTAGACAACCGCAGTATGGATTGAAAGACTGGAGAAAAAAGATAATATTCGAGTTTAAGAAGTCAGTTTTCTTCTTTGAAAACTTGCTGGTGTGTTTAGGTAGTAACATTCTCGCAGAAGAGACTAAGGGGAATGTTGTTCAAACAACCCTTTTCCAAGACAAGCTTGTCGATGGAGTAAATTCCTCACTTATTAAGGTTGATGGGGTTCCCAGAAGGTACTCACCAACATTCTCCGCCATGACACCGTCGTTGTTAGACAGAAATCATACAACTCTCACTGATGCCAAAGGAAACCATTACTACATACCAAAATCCAGCAGATCAATGTTAAAAGTTCATGTTGAAAACCAGATCTCTAAGACAGATAATGGGAAACGTAAAACATCTGGGCATTATGGTACGGCGTGGTTTGAACATGACAAGTCACATCCAGACTACGAATATGCTGTCTTAATACCGACCATGTCGAATGATTCACAACTGGCAGATGACATATCAACGGCCCAAGAAACCGTGGGTAGTGAAATTTACAAAGTCTTGAAGAGAGATTCGACTGCCCATGTGGTCCAGTTTCTTCCTTCAAAGCAGCTGGCAGGGTCAGACCTCAACTTTCCTCTCACAGGTTATGTGATGTTTGCAGCAGCAAAGTCACTTCCACTGGATGGCCCAGTAGAAGCAGTAAATGAAGATAATTGTCTTGTCATGGCCGAGGAAACTGAGGACGCCATATACCTCAGTATTTGCTCGCCAGACTTGAATCTCAACACGAAATCAGGTCCTCTACATGGTTCCAATGACGTGGGAGTAGAGTTGCTTTACCAGTCATCCAGTCAAGAAAGAGAAATAGACGTGACGCTTAAGAAAACAGTGGAAACGACAACTAACGATGTTAAAGTCCACGGTAAACCAGATGCCTACGACGCCATCGTAAAGGTCGATGATCACGGCAAAATCGTTCGTTTTCTGAATCTCAAAAATGGCTTTAGTGTTGAAGTGAAATTGAAGAAGAAGAATAATAACATTGTCTCGTAGGTAATCTACTACAGCTTAAAACCAATCTCAATCATTCAATCAATCAATCAATCAATGAATTTATGCATTTACATTGGTCTGTACAAAGACGTAACCTATAAAAAAAAGGTGTAAAAGTGCCTGATGATCTTAAAAATGCAGATTGCGTAGATCTGATTTAGAGTGGTAACTGAATACTACTAGTTAAAACAAATTCTAAAAATGTCAATGCAAATACAAATTACAATGCAGATATAATCCTTCTTCTTTCGATGTTTGTATGATCATTAATGAAAAAAATAAAAACTGTTATCGATTCACTTGCACTCGTTTGATAGTTTCTTTGCTGTGCTCCTCTCTTGATCATAAAAATTGATTTCTCCCTCCAGCTCTAATACCTCGCGGGCATGTGGGTAAAAAAAAACTACCCCTCTTGGATTTTGATGCTCTTCTTCGTAACCTAAATGGTTTCTTTTGGACATCTCATTCACGACCCAGCTACTCTCTATACAAGTTAAAGAGTCCCATTCAATCATTCATCGCCTAAAATTGCTCAACCATGTAGCTTCTTTTTCCGTATGATAAATATGACAAAAAGACTTCTAGCTGAATTAAATAGACGGATAACGTACCTTAATAAATTATGTAAGCTGGGAAAATACATAACTCAAATATCACGCTATACTGATATATGTGATATCAAGTGCTCACTTGAATCAGATAAGACCATCTCCGCCAATTTCGTCCGTGACAAATAGGTACAGTTTGTTGATGAGACACTCGGCAACCTCCTGCATCTTTCAGTAACAAAGTTTATGATGAAAAAGAGCTATTAGATTGGAATTTGCTTACAAATATCAATGGGAAAGTGGAAATATCACAAGCGAAAGCTTCAGTTTATTACTCGAGATCTTAAGGGATGACTCGAAAACGAGATTCTCTCGCGCTCGATGAACTGAGAAAGGAAAAGGAAAAAAATACTTATGATCTCGATCTGCATGTTGGGGTATTGCATTTACCAATGCGGCGGAAAGTCAGGTCATGGAGACTCAGATTCTGTGATCAGTACTGCAATTGAATGAGTTTGACTTATTACATTTTCTCTGGGCACACGTCTGTACACACATACCCCGCCGAGTCTGATGGAAGTTTGTTGCTTCAGTATAGTACAAGACCTTTTTCCTTACTAGTCTTGGCACAATGTAACCATCTTGAGTAAATAAGTTTTATTTGTGTGATGCTAGCAGTTAGTAGTTAAAGGATTTACGAAAAGCATGAAACGATGTCGTTAATTGCAGCACTCTTTTAAACAAGGACTGTACTAATTTTATTTTGTTTAAGGATAGCTGTGGGAAATAGCATGGGTACTTGATACATGTATGACTGTTTTCGTGTAATAAATATAATAGGGTTAAAAGTATTGTCTTGCAAACCTGCATAGTACAATGAAGCAAAGTGATGAAAAATGAGCTAGTGGAAAGACGCCAAAAAACATAAGTAATGCACGCTCATAGGCGTGCCAACAAAAATAATTTACTCAGGTGGGATAACTTGGGGAGAAGGCATATATGGGGCCAGTTAACTCTGTTCTGCAGGCGCTGGGGTTATATGCTGATCATGTCTTCCGTTTTGGCTCCCTGTTGACTAATTATTGCTTTCTTTCGGGGGTTGAAAGGAAATAAAGTTTGTCTGAGCTAAAAATATTTTTTTGGTGTTGGATACGGAAAATCTGAGATATTTCCGTGGTTATTAGGCTTAATTCATTGTGTTATTTGCGGCTGTCCGCCATTTTTTTCACTCTTTATTCCCTACATTATTGCGTGTATGACCTTTCAGTATTTGAACAGATTCTGCCAATATGCTCAAAACTAACTGTGAGTGTCCGAAGTGACATTCAGTTTTAATTACTTTGTCCTCATTCGACGTGACCACTGGTTATCACTGTCAGTAATTCATTATTGAGTTGTCTTCTTCCAGCTTAAATCGTTTTGTTTATCATGGCGCTTTTTAAGCTCTTTATTTTGCGGTATCCATTAGCGTTATTGCCAATCCCTTAACCTAATAAGCTCAAGCAACCATAATAAGGGAACACAGTTATGTTTAACAACGACAGCATGTTAAGAAGCCCCTGTACTTTTTTTTTTTTTTTTACAATTTAAGTCAAAACAATTTCGCCCCCTTCTGAAGTTCGTCATATTAAGCGGATAGCCTGATAATGGCCAATTGAGCGTTTCTCCAAATTAAAACTAGATTAAAGAATTTTCATACCAGCAATAACAAGGCCACCAGTGCGATTTTAACTCTGAGATAAAGGTCCTTATTGCATACAGGTTTGACTGGAAACCTAAATGAATCGCAAAGGATCATCAACTGCCATCTTGATGTTAGCAAATATTTTCTTATTTTTCATCAAGATCTCCAGTTTTCTTGCTAAGATGCGTTAAAACGGAGAGCGTAAAGGAAACACAGGAAACTCTAATAATGGGAGCTTTATTTTTAATAATGTAGATGTTGTGTAATTTTGACGTTGTTTCCTGTGCTCGATAAGTTTTGCTATTATAAAAACCATCTGTTCTTTGGCACCATCCGTTTTGTAGCTGTAGTGAGGAATGGACTGATGTCCACAGGCGACCAGTTGCACCACCAGAAGTAAGGCCTTCTAAGGCTTGAATGATAGCGAAAGTAAGTATTTGTCAAACGCTGTTAAAAGATCAATGTAAGTTATACTGGATTTAAAAAAAATGCACAATACAGACATGACAACGTTAAATTTTTCTTCGTGTCAGAGGCAACAAAAATAGCTATTTTATTATTTTATCTGTAGTTTTTTAACTTCGATGTGGGCCATTCAAAAATATATTCTTCTTTAGGGCAGAGACATCAACTAAATAGCAATTTTATCATTTTACTTGTATAGTCTTTTAATTTCGGTGTGGGACATTGGAAAAGAGAAAAGAGTTAATACTCCTAAGTATTTCAACAAGATTTTTAAGCCTTGAAGTTCTCTCGCCTTAAATTGGGATGTAATAAGGTTCAAATTGTCCATGAGTGATAGAGATATTCTGCGTTTTAGAGAAATTGCTATTGCTATTGACGTTCCTTACGTTTTTTGCATACATGCTGCAAAAAATGGAATTCGAAGCCTGGAACAAAGTTTTCTTTCTTACAGGATCTCTTTAGAGTGTAGAATGGTCGTAATTTTGTATGCAGCTAGTGTGTGTGAAAAAAGAAAAAAATTAGAAAAGGATTGGAAAACTATGGGTTAACTACTATATTGTCCGGGAGCGCTTTTGAATGACAGAGGCTTTTTGTAAAGAATTGAATGATATTTTTACACAAGTTTCTCGATGTCGGATTCGGTTAATTACCAAGAACAGTTTCCATTTCACGTCTTGCAGGATTGCAAATGAAAAAATGCGTCCGAATTTTGGATCTGCTCATATCGAGAAACCTCAAAGGAATATTTCTTTTACTTTTCATTTATTTTCTCAGGTGTCCGCGCTACTTTTCCAATAGGACGATATCAAGCGTTTATATATTAAATGCAAATTATCTGTTATTGAATTTCTAACTTTTCTATTGATTTTGGAGTTATCTTGTCCGCTCTTAACAAACAGCAGACCTTATTTGTATTAATTTGGTGTATTAACGATGCTGTAAATTTTGTTCTTCCTAAAACGAAATTTCTCAAAATTTGGTTAATTAACGGCCGGAGTATCCACCCGTTAGAAAAACGAACAAATGTTGTCATTAACTCCAGTAAGTAATACGCAAGGATTGGTACGAAATAGTTAACTGCCGACAGCGAATATCAGTAAAGCTTCGTCTACATACATAATTGTTCTGAGTTCAATTTCAAGTTTCTACGCGGTTAATTTTCTAGTTATCGGGGCAATAGACAAGTATATGTCACACCTGCCTCCATTTGACTTGTGAACTGAGATAATTAACTGTCATAACTGCATGGCGTGCAATCAATTAAGAGAGTTGTTTTTATCACTGTGCATGGTAATTTTCAGGCAGTTTAAAACATTCCTAGCTCAGCCTATTTCGGTTAGTTTTAACATTTTGAATTGCCAATTTGACCCAATTGTTAAAATCTTGATTGGTTAAAAACTTGCAAACAAGAATTTTCTAAATTTCAGGAAAAAAATTTTCCTCAAAATTTTTATTCACTTCACGCAGTCAACACTCCACCGATTTAATTTGCCGCTTTTTCATCTAGTCGTTTCCTTTAGATCAAACTTAAAGTCCTTTTTGTAAATTTGATTCAGATAATATGAAAAATATCGGCATATATGAAAACACCAATGTTAAAATATTGTTTAGAGAAAGCACCGATGGACGGAAATGATGCAGTTACGTTCTAATAGCTAGTTAAGCACCAAAGAGACTGGTGATTTAGTTCTTTAACGTGAATGTTAGTTGGAATATTTTCTATTCAACACTTCGTTGTCGGCTTGTTGAAACATTCTTTGTTGTTGATAAAGACAACTTTTGACAACTCTTGTCTCAGTTGGATTTTTTCTTGTCTCTTAGGTAGCAAATATGTCCAACAACAGCAACCTGTCCTATACCCAAGGTATTGATCTTTCAACATATTACTTTCTCCCTTCTCCACAAACATGGGCCGTGATAACATGGAGTGTGTTACTCGGAGTCATCGGAATAGTAGCGCTTGTCACAAACGTACTGACCATAGCCGCCTTCACCCAAAAGAGGCTCAGACGACCTCCTCATTACTTACTTATCTCACTGGCTTGTGCTGATTTCATGGTTGCATCCATATCAGTACCGTTATATATCTGTATCACCCTGGGAGTTACCAAGTTAACATTGCGAGCAAGAGCTGCAATCTGGTTTTTTGATTTCCTATCAGGGATGGCGTCAATATTCACTTTGGCAAGTGTCTCACTCGAACGACTCTTTGCCATGGGATGGCCTCTTCGTCACAGAGTTATTCCACCGATAACAAACGCTGTTTTCGTTACAGTACCTTGGGTTCTTGCATTGATAGTGGCATCTTTGCCCTTGTTTGACATGTTCCGGTTATTGCCACACCTTTTCATGTTTCAAGTGATACTAGCATCTTGTTCCTTTCCAATTGTAGTGACTATCATAGCTTACATAACGCTTTGGTTTAAGGTAAAAACAAGCGACACATCTGGACACGAAAGAAGCAGAGAAAAGAACAAGCGACTAGCGATCACACTTGTTATCGCCTCTTTCATTTTTCCATTTACCTGGTTGCCTTATACAATTGTGTTAAGCATTATAAACCTCTGCATGAAGTGTGTTTTTTCGAATGTTAAGCTTTTCAATGGTCTTTCTATGATATGCATGTTTATGCACCTCGCTAATTCTTTTCTGAATCCACTTGTGTATATTTTAAGAATTCCTGAATTTCGTGGAGCTATTCGAGAGCTCATCTGTCGCAATCGTCCATTCCGACGAGTTGGCGTTACACCATTGGCTAATACAAGGGCAAGAAATCAAGCCAATCAAGCACCATCTCTTGCTGGTAGCCATGGTAACTAGAAAATATAGTGTAAAAGTAAGCTTTAGTTCAAGTGTAAGGGTACATAAAAGAACCTTAGACCTTAGACCATCGCCAGCGTTTTCTCTGGCCAACATATTTTTAAGTTCGCCAAAAGAGCCAGGATGCAGAATAAAAGAGATAATCCTCCATGGAAGACTTACTCCCAAAGTAAATGTATTTCTTTTAGGTGTTAAATAAGGTTGTTTTGTCTTGTTTCCCATTGGGATAATCAGACCTTTATAAACCACTCCTTTTAAATATCACACCACTTGACGCCGACCAGTTTACTCCAGGCTACTTTTCCTTGTTATAATTATTATTGTGTAAAATAGTATCTAACTCTTTCGTGTATATTCTCTGCTTTGTAACTCGACGTGTGTCAGTTTCTTGTGAATAAACTCGATTACTGACGGCCCCCTCCCTCCCATTATTTGTCTCCTTTACTTATAATACGAATTTTGTCTAATGGGCCGAACGAAGCGAAATAAAAAACAATCCGCGGACAAATTTACCTTACCCCTATCAGACAAATAAATTTCCTACCCTTTGATTACCAGACGTTATTAAATTAGACGAAAAACGAAATCGAAAAGAACAGTTCTATGACTTTCTATGTATCTCAAATTAAGTCGGCAACTTAACAGTCCACTCCTTACTCTACAAGAAGCTCCTGACTCTGCGGGATACTGATTTGAGGATGCGTTGTCAGTATAACACCAACCAGTCACCACGGGAACTTCCGTTGATCTTACGTCATCATTAACCAATCACCGTACCCGATACCCCTTGGCGGGTGTTTTATCACATTTCCCGATACAAGTTTTCGCGCTCATTTCCTGTAAATCGAGATCTTGTCGAACAATTAGTAACTCCGTCGCGCAAATATATATATGTTATTTGCCCGCTGGGAGGTCCGTATAGTGAAAAACTGTGACCGAGGTCTTGAAAATGCAGACAGCATGATGGCTCCACTCCATGGAGTCATCACCTGATCGTGGTGGAGTGGTTTGCGTGCCCCAGTGACCCCTAGAGCTATGTCGGCGGGTGCCATGTGCACCTGGTAGGGTCACCCATGCCGAACAGGTCAAAGGGTAGGGGTCAGACGAGGAGGCTCCCTGGTCCTCCAGGTTGGGGGTTGGGCTGCGGGCTGATAACCCGCTCCTGTAAAAAACATATTATTACCGAAACCAGAAGCAGAATAATTTCAAATGATCTGGGGGACGTCGTGGTCACTCCTCACACCATGAGAGGATCGATGACGCATGGGGGTGAAAGCCAAACGGAGGCCCTTGGGCAGATGAGATCACCAGTCCACCCAAAGAACGTCATGAAGATAGGAAACTGGAACGTGAGAACGCTATACCAGAGTGGAAACATAGCACAGGCATCAAGAGAGATGAAGAAGAGAGGTATTGAAATCATGGGAATTAGTGAGACACATTGGACAGGACAAGGAAAAGCAGTACTGGAGGGGGGAGACACTATCATATACTCTGGCAGAGAAGATGACAACCACAGAGGCGGAGTAGGAATACTGATGACCAGATTCGCAGCAAGATCACTCATAGATTGGACACCAATAAGCGAAAGGATAATTACAGCCAGGTTCTATTCCAAGCATGTTAAGATGAAGATTGCACATGTATATGCACCAATAGAGGATGCAGAAGAATCTGTAAAGGACGAATTCTACGAGAGACTACAGGATGTGTTGAATAACAAAAAAGAACACGATATGCTGGTAGTCACAGGTGATATGAACGCAAAGGTCGGTGAAGACAACCGAGGTTATGAGAGAATCATGGGTAGACAAGGCATTGGGAGAATGAACGACAATGGAGAAAGACTTTGCGAATTTTGTGATATGAATGAACTGATAATAACAGGAACGTGGTTTCCACATAGAGATATTCACAAAGCCACCTGGGTATCGCCGGATGGAAAAACGAGAAATCAAATAGACCATGTGCTGATAAACAAGAAGTTTCGTAACTCAGTAATTGACACCAGAGTCTATAGATAAGCAGACATTGGAAGCGATCACCATCTTGTATGCACGAAAGTGAAGCTAAGACTACGAAAACAACAACCCAAAGAACAGGGAAGTATAAGGGCAAGGTATGACACCAACAAGTTGAAAGAAAAGAACGTTTTGGAAACCTTTATGATCACTTTGCAGAATAGATATCAGGCATTGGAAGAGGAGTCACCGGATGGAGAGGAGGAGGACGAGATAGAAAAGGAGTTTCATATAATGGAAGAAGCATACACGAAGACGGCAGATGAAGTATTAGGCCGTCCTAGGAAGAAAAGAAAGCCATGGATAACAGAAGAATCATGGGCGCTTGTGGACCAAAGAAAAGAGATAAACAAGAAGATTCTAAGTACTCGTTCAGAGAGGATCAAGAAACGACTAAGAACAGAATACAAGGAAAAGAGTAAAGAAGTTATGAAGAGCATAAGGAGTGATAAAAGGAAGTGGATGGATGGCATCGCAAGTGAGGCAGAGGATGCTGCAAGAAAACAAAAAATGAGAAAATTATACGGATTGACGAAAGTGTTATGCAATGAAAGACCTAAGAGCAGCACAGCCATCCTTGATAAGAGCGGTAATCTCGTGAGCGGAAAGAAAGAAATGCAGGCAAGATAGACAGAGCATTTTAGAGAAGTACTGAACAGAGAAGAACCAACAGATCCTATAACAATGGAAGATGAATGTGAGTTCGAGCTAGGCGAATTGATTGAAGAAATCGCGATCGCTGAACCAACAATTGGCGAGGTAAAAGTAGCAATTGAGCGTTTAAAGAATGGGAAATCTCCAGACGTCGACTCCATCACGGCTGAATTGTTAAAGGCGCACAAGGAATTCTCGGCAACGAAAGTGCATCAGCTACTGGAGAAAGTATGGAAACATGAAAAGATCCCGGACAAATGGAAAAGAGGGTTGATCATCAAATTGCCAAAGAAGGGAAACCTCAAAGAATGTAAGAACTGGAGGGGAATTACTCTACTTTCAGTAGTCGGCAAAATACTTGGACGGATTGTGATTGATCGAATACAGAATGGAGTTGATATCAGACTGAGGAACGAGCAAGCAGGGTATAGAAAAGGCAGGGGAACAACAGAACAGATTTTCATATTAAGGAACATCATTGAACAAGCAAACGAGTGGCAGGCAAGCTTATATATTAACTTCATAGACTTTGAAAAAGCATTTGATTCCATCCACCGTGAAAGTCTATGGTTAATTATGCGGAAATATGGAATCCCGAACAAGATAGTAAGGATGGTAAAAGTGTTCTATGAAGACTTCAATTGTGCTGTAGAAGATCAGGCAGAAGCATGTGAGTGGTTCAACATCAAAACAGGCGTCAAGCAAGGATGCAATATGTCTGGATTTCTATTCTTGATAGCTATGGATTGGATTACGAGAAGGACTGTAGGAAAAGGAGAAAACGGAATCAGGTGGAACTTTACATCTAAACTCGATGATCTAGATTTTGCAGATGATGTGGCGCTTTTGTCTTCTACTAAACAGCATATACAGAACAAGACTACTAAAATGAATGAGGAAGCAAGACGGGTCGGACTGAAAATCAACAAAGGAAAGACAAAGGTGATGAGGATCAACGGGAAGAGTCAGGAGAAGGTTGCAGTAGATGGGCAAGATATCGGCGAAATTGAGGAGTTTAATTATCTGGGGGCTACCATTTGTAAGGAGGGAGGAGGAATGAAAGATCTGAAAAACAGGCTGTCCAAGACGAGAGGCACATTTGCCAGACTCAAAAGAATATGGAACTCAAGGAACATCATGAAGAGGACCAAGCTTAGACTGTTTAAAACCTTAGTTGTACCGGTGCTACTGTATGGATGTGAGACATGGAAGATGAACATGGGAGATGACCAACGAATAGATGTGTTTCACAACAAATGCCTCAGGAGGATTCTCAAAATAAAATGGCAAGATCACGTTACCACTAGAGAGCTCCTTGAGAAGGCAGAGACGAAGTTCCTTAGTGAAGAGGTTAAGAGGAGAAGATGGAAGATGATAGGGCATGTCCTACGACAAAACAGAAACAGCCATACCAACATAGCCCTATCATGGACACCTGCAGGAAAAAGGAAGAGAGGAAGGCCTAAGACCACCTGGCGAAGAACAGTTGAGAGAGAGAGGAACAGCGCAGGATGGCGTACATGGGATGAGGCAAGAGCTGCTGCAGCCAACAGAGAAAATTGGAGGCATTCTGTGGAGGCCTTATGTGCCACGAGGCACAAAGAAGCTAAGTGAAGTGAAGTGAAATGGCTTTGCGATGATGGCAGAGATGCTCAATTCGTAGCGATATTGCCAAAGGAGTTTTGGAAAATCTATGAACGCTAACAGTTCAATGAAGATGTAAACGCATAAGTAGAATTATATGTAGTGCTTACCTAGACATTTCTTCGAACACAGTGCCAAAATGGATTTATCAAAAATTGTTAGAAAACTTACCACCAGTTTAGATAACTAAAAAAAACTTGATTCATTTCCTACAAGTCTAATATCATTTAAAGAAAAGATGAAAAGCCAAAGGGTAAGAAAGTAAATCCTCCACGTGGGACTTATCTAAAAGGTAATTACCTACTTTTGCATCTTCCACGTCCTCCACGAAAACAGCCACGTGGCAACAGTCTGCAGGAGTACTGGATACCATATCTAATAATACCTTTGGCGGGATTGTCTTGAGAACAAGGATTACATGGGTGATTAACTCCCTAACGGATCATACTCTCTTGGGTCTTATTGTTGTTCAGTGTCGTAACTAAGACAATCGTTTAAGCACGATAAGTATCTGTAAGGGTTAGGGTTACCCTCACCACCACCAAAATTCAACGATGAAAACAGCAGTGCCATTTAGTCGCCTTAAAGCATATTTATTCTACTAGCAGTACAACTGATTCAAAAGCGCTCTCTATGGTTTGTGACGCAGTTTTTAGAAACACCAAGAGATTAACAAGAGATTATAATCATAATTTTGGGGACAACTAAACTTTAACCTGTGTACATATTACAGCCGCCCTCATCGAAAAATAATCACAATACGTTTTACAGAGCTAGCGAGTCCCGTTTGTGGGATTGTAGCAACAAGAGTTAAATGGTTGTCACTGTATGTGTACGAGTTCGTCTCCGGCTCCCTGTGTCTCCGTTATATTGGACGAGGACAAACCACTAGCGCATATGGGGCAGAGACGCCCAGCCTGAGAAATCAACAGAGATTTTAAACAAACTGATCAATGTGATTGCGTCATCACCTTGTCCAAAAAGCACGAAATCCACAGTAAAGAAAAACTAACGAGGATATCGTCGATGCTAAAATTTGCCGATGACTATGCAAGGAATTCCAGTTCTGGAAAAAAATCTCTCCACCAAAAATCTCTCTCCCGTGCTCCCATTATCCAGTTCTGTGCTGGATTGGTTTGTCAAGAATAAAACAGAGAGGAACTCTTCACAGACTAAAAGATACTATTGTCTACTCAGAAGCCACTAGCACTATTACTTGCCTTACAGAGAGGATCATTAAAAGCCAGAAGACCTTTAAGTGGCCTTTTCTTTTCTATTAAAACTACTGCTCTCCTCGTAGCTGGATTTTTCAAAAGCTACACAAGGTTACCTGTGTATGTTAAACTAAAAAACAACTATGCTTGTGCATTCACATGTACATGCAAGTGAAAACTACTTCTTTAGCTTGTGCACGACTTCTACCATCTTGATCGACTGAGGAGACTAACCAGGAGGGGTACAGGCATTACCAGATAAAAAGCATTCAAGGAATGTGAGGTCTTCATCGTCACCCCCTGAGTGGTCTCCTTACAAATTCCATTATCTCTAGAATGTACCCTGTCAAAAACACATCTGTTAAATGTATTTTATCTGCGAAAATAACATAAATGATAACAAAACGCTTTTGAGCTTTTCTTTGTAACTACATATTTTACCTAACACTTTAAACTATAACACAGGTGGTACGAACCTAGAGTTTAACTAAAAGTGTATACCCTGGAAATAAAATGTTGAAACTGACTTTCCTACAAACAGAAATAAGAGGCTCACAATACGAACCTGCCCAGGAAGCAAACAAGCCAAATCACATTTTTGTCCAAAACCTATGAGCCAGTTATTAAAATGAAGCCTAGAATGGGTCCAGGATGGGTCCTAGTATGGGTGAATGGGTGCTAAAGCAAGGTTTCCATGACAACTCCAAAGCAACAGCTTGGTGGGGTCAGAATTGAATTATTTGAACACAAATGAGCAAGAGTTCACGAAGACCTCGTTTAAACGTAATCTGGAAAATGTGGCTTTTGTTTTGGAGTCAGCATGCATCCTACTCCTACGGTCTTGCTATTCAGAAGGGTTGCATAAATAGTGTAGTACAGAGCTGTGTGAAAACATTTTTAAGACATCATATTTGAGTTTTGTGACCGGAAAGAACAAAAGAAACAAAATATTCTTTTACAACCATTCAGATACAGCAAAGCATCTAATCAAAAAATTCAATTCTCTAAAGTAGCCTAAATGCCGGTCAAAGCCATCACATCCTTAACCCAGACTTAATTCCATTTACATAATTGGCTCTATAAATTTACACTACTTATACATCATGAGTTTCAATAATGCTTTGAAAAGTTTTATCCTCTCATAAATGTAATTTCTTTCTACTGCATGTCAACAAGTGTTCTTTCTTTACAACTGCACAAATTAAACATCAACAAAGTGCTGCAAACTACTGACAATGAAGTTATAAAATAAAAGTACACTGCAGGCATCACCTAGTAGCAGTGTTTATAGCTGGTTCAAGATGGCTCACACCACCAAAGGAGCCTTATCATGACTCGCCATTGTTTGCTCGTGATGCATTGCTTGTCCAGGAGCATCTAATGGATATGCCGGCCCGTAAGCACCTGGGTTATAAGCTGGCAACTGAGCACCTGGGGTATAAGCTGCTCCACCAACCTGCATGGATGTATGGGACACCACCACCCCGGGTGCACCCATTGGTTGCTGGGCTATCATCACCATGGGTGGATCCTGTAAGGAACAATGATTTATAGTGAGTGGAAAATGCAATATTTATGCATGATTTAATCCATTTGAAACATTAATAAAGTTACGGTGGCAGATGAATAGCAAGATCAACCACAGGCAAATTTTTCCCTGCACTCACTGCTGACTGCGTTTTCTGAAGTGAATGGGTGGGAAAGGCTAGGGAGGCAGGAAAGGACATTAGCCAGGATGGGACAGATGTAAAATTTAAAAAATTGTCGAATAGTATTTTAAGATTATATTCTGAGCAGTCAGAGGTGTGACATAAAATGCTGGTTTACTCTCCCCTCCCCAGTCAGTCATAATGTATGTCATGTGACTAAGCACATGGAATGCAGTAACACACTTGAAGTTGTCAGCCATCTTTGAATGCCTGTTCTTCCGAGAGGAATTTTCAAATCTAATTGAAGCGAACCAAAACCAGTACATGTACATATGGAAGTTTTGAAATATAGCCGTCCAAAAGTGTGGTTCAAGAGTGTACGGCAATGTTGAATGCTATTCTGGGTAATGGTGGTTTGTGGTGCTTGATGGAAGCTGAAGCTGTTTCAGGGTGATAGAAGGAAACAATACAAACATATACATAAATTTAAGCTTCTTCCTTATTCTTGTTGCTGACACATTGTGCATATTACTACCCATAATACCAGTAGTAATACTCATTTGTGGGGCAACCTCTGTCAAAACTGCTGTATATCAAGAGCAATAGACCATCTTTCAGTTGTCTGTTCAATGACCTGGCCTTTGAATGGCAGCACAGCTGCAGGTGACCTTGTTTTGATAAACACCTCACTGTTTTTGCTGTGTAAATTAAGTTGTTCTTATGCTCACTAGTTGACATTCAAAAGAGAAAAGCAGAGAGGTCTGTATCAAAGCAAGGTCATCTCCAGCCTTGCTTGCATTCATAGGCCAGGTAACTAAGCATACAACTGTAAAATGGCCTATTCATTGAAGTCGAGTATTCTAATTAATCAGCTAACAAGACTAAGTTGACTCCAAATGGAATGGGGAGGCAAACTTCTTGGGATGCAGTCAGAAGTGACCTTATAGACAATAACGACAAAATTGCCTAAGGTAACAAATTACATTCGCAGTGGAGGTTTACGTACGGTTGTGTCATACAAAGTCATTTCAATACAAGTTGTTTCGATACAAATCAAAGTCGATTCGATACACATCTAAAGTTGATTCAATATAAACTGAAGTCGTGTCATAGCAAAAGTAAAGTACAAGAAATATCTCAATGAAAGTGCTTTCATCTTTGCATTGCATATTATGACAGCGATCAATTGAAAGTATGCGGTTTCCGGAGCTGCGAACTCATCCCAGAAGAAGAACACATTTATCTAGAGATCTTGGAAATTTTTCTGCTAAATACACAGTAGCTTCTTCTCTGAAACAAGCCAGATTTGAAGGGAAGTCAGACGAGCCTCATGGTGGAGCCATTTGTCCACTATCAAACAAAAACATTATTCACAGTAACATCACTTGGCATTTCTAAACATGGAAATTCTATATTAATAATGATTTCAGACTGCTGGGTATTTAGTTTAGTTTCTGTAGCGAATCAAAATACTTTAGGTAAAATGGAGGTTGGATTGAATTGACTTCAGTTTGTATCAAATCGACTTAAGATGTGTATCTAATTGACTTTCACTTCCATAGAAACAACCTGTGTTGAAACAATTTTGTATCAAAATGACCAGACACCAGTGGTGATGATGTTCTTTTGCTATTTTACGTTGCAGCTGTAATTCATCAGCAATACATGTTACTTATGATTGACTTGATCCTTCAGTAAATTATACAGTACTTGTAGCCTTCCCACCCGTGACTGCACATAACTAGTCAGTTCATATATCAGTATTTTGACCCAGTTTTTTCCCCACAATTTATCACATTTCTAACCAAACTGAGAGTAATGCAACCCTTCATTTCTGTCAAGCTTGATTTTTATGTTTATAGTACTATTAAGAAAGTAATGTCCTTACCGGTGGAGCACAACAAGTTGCAGCACAACCCAAAACGGATCCGGCGAAGGCCAAAATAGCGGAGGCATAACAAGAAGCCAAGATTACATAAAAAACAGTCAAGACATTTTTCAAGAGATCACAGTCGTCAACTGGTATAACAGAGGCAAAATATAAAAAAAAATTCAATTAGTGATCATTGACACAATATACATTGTATGTACCCATAATTGGCTTAAATCAGTTGCAAGCTTACACTTCTAGATCTTTCTGTAGTACAATAGTTCCACCCAGAAACAAGATATGGGCATGCAGATAGAAAAGCTTTGAGTCAAGGTGGCGTCAAAACTGTTTCCAGTACTTTTCAAGACACAAATTTCGATGGGTCATTAATAACCACTCTTTATTAGTTGATGCTACAATGTTGACACTATGTTACTATAGCAACAGTATAACCTGTTAAAAACACCCGTAATTTCAACTATAAGTCTTTAATAATATACAGTCACATATTTTAAGGTGGCGTAGAATGCTTTTTAAACTCTGCCAAAAGTTGAATACATGGCCTTACGCGCCTACTGGTGCCTTGAGAACTGATGATGATGAAAAGTTGAATATCATCCTACCTATTATAATTCAATAATACACCGTGCGGTTTTGTTGTCATGCTCATGCATGCATTCTTTGCTTTTCTTGGAAGGACACCAAGAATTAAAATTTAGTTTTATGGAATCATTTCTCAATTGAATGATAATTGTATCTACCAGTAAAGGTACAATTTGGCACGCAATTGTGTCTGCATGAATTCTGTAATCTTACCATTATAAGTTTCTGCACTATAGTCATTGTAACAAACACAACTGCCGGCCACAGTCTCACAGTTGCTGATATCGACTACTAGAGCACTCCAAATGGATACGGCAATGGTGACAAGAATAGCTGCACCTGCTGTCACAATCGTCATAATAATGCTCAGCACCAAAAATGTAACCATCTAAAATGAGTGACAGAACATAACATTACATATTAGCCACAAAACAACTTGTGACTTCAAAGCAAATAGAGGCCATTGACACATAATTATTTAACTCAAACAGGACACTATTCACTCGCTTTTAATTTAGTGCCTTACTGCCCTCATTCAAAAAAGCTGGCATGACCTGTTAATTTAACACTGGATGCC
Source organism: Orbicella franksi (assembly GCF_964199315.1). Lineage (NCBI taxonomy): Eukaryota > Metazoa > Cnidaria > Anthozoa > Scleractinia > Merulinidae > Orbicella > Orbicella franksi. Next base: position 35,701,858 of record NC_138146.1, read on the forward strand.
CAATTAAGATTAGGGGTTCTGTAATTTGAATTTCCATTCCGGATTAAAATGTAGCCTTGTGCTGTCCACATAAAATGATATTAAAATTATACCTTTTACCTGTAATATCATCTACAATAAGATGAAATGTTCAAAAATATTAGTCCCGACCAACAGCATTTGAACCCATGACCTCTAAGAAACTAGACAGGTTGCAGGGCATTCCCAAACCACAGAGCTATGGGCCATAATTTTACCAGCTAATGTTCATAAATTATTTTATATGTGCATACTGCTAGGAGAAAGTCGATCACTATCCGTGAATATTAAGTGCCCCATTTTGATGTAAATTTCTTACTAAGGCCCGCCCCCAAATAAGCACCATCCTCAAATAATTACCATACCTAGAATGTGGTGCTTCATTTGGGTTTATTAATTATTTTAAATATTAAATAAGTTGCAGAGAGCTGTCGAATGCTAACTTGAAGAGTTTTAAAGAACAGTTTCATCTCAGGAGTGCATTAGTTTGGATCTTAAAGTTGTTCCACCACTCTTAAACTACTTTACTGTTCTTGTTAAACAAAGAAAAAGGATTTTCAAAAAAATGAAAAATTTTGAATATTAAGTAATGCCCCTGAATAAGTGCCAGCCTCACGGAAAAGTGCCGCATCAACAAGTTGATAACTTAAATAACAGCCATGGCACTCTTTCAAGTACACTCTGCCATAAGTGTCCTGCACTGTGTTTATTAAATTAATCCTGGTAGCCCACAAAAGATAACTGCATAATGATTCAGACATACTTACACAGCACTGATTCTTTGAAATGCCAGCAGCAACTCCAAATGCCCCAGTGATGAGAAACTACAAGTAAAAGATCCAGTACAAGAATGTTAACTAATTAACAGTTTTGTATCAATTAATTTATTACAGCAGGGTATGTAAATTAAACCTGTAGTATGCTTAACCCAACAAAAAGCAGGCAATTGTTGGAATGCCATCACTGACCTTGAGGTCCCCAACAATATCACCCCTGTGGTAGACAAATCTGGCACCCCAGATGACATTGACATGAACTTACAATATAACTACAGAATTGACTTTAGAGGAAAAAACTACAAGCAGACCAGAATCAGGGATGGATCCAGGATTTTACAAGCAACTGGGTGTTTGCACCCACTTAGCTAGTGGGGCATGCTCTCCCATGAAAATTTGAAATTTGGTTCTCTCAGAATGCAGTTTTCCTACATTCTGAGAGATTTACAAATGTAGAAACATTTGTAGTGTGTGATTTCTGGAAATCACTTGTTTTGAACTACTCTGGATTCACCCCTGATAAACCCACCTCTAATACTTGTAATTTAATGATCCCATGTACATGTATATATATTATGTAAGTGTAACATGTCAAAATTTATGTGATCTTTTAAATTCTTCTGAAATATTTTGTCACGCAGTACAAAAAAATGTGTAGCCTGCAGAACAGGCGTAATTTTTTTTGCGTATTTTAGACGAACAGAGGTGAAAGCGAGGCGAGCACGAAGCGCGTCAGTTGCGCACAAGGGGAAGAGCATGAAAAAAACAAGACGCCTAAAGGCAGTTCTGTGGGATGCTTTGGCTAGAGAGCATAGCATTGGAATGAATTGTGAAGTTACAGTTAAGTGCGATGATTAGTCAGTTAGATCAGCCATAGAAATCACTGTAGAAAGTGTTGAAGAAACCATCACTGTGCTTGTAGTGGAAAATAGGGTAGGCAGAAAATTACTGTGTGAGCAGAGCCTCCTTCCCTGGCTCCTATTTCTTCTTTCCGGGTGATCTACAACATGGAACGAGAGTATGCGCGGTGTTTAGAAATGTGTGAGAGGAAAACGTAACGCAACATAACACAACGTAATGCAACTGGTTGGTAATGACGTGTGCTTGTTTATTCGAGATAACGAAAGGATTAAGCTTCCATGAGAAGCACGAGGAATTCTTCTTAATAAATATCTCCCTTTGTATTTATAAAATGTTAACAGTGGAACACTGAAAACAAAATAAACATTGACTGGAATAATCCTTCTCGCAAACACTATTTACATGTGTGTTCTGGTAAAGAGGTAAGCTCAATGTCAGCAAGAATACACAAAACCTTACACATACACGTAGCATGACTGTCGACTCATGGATTGAACTGTGAAAGGTTCGATAAAGTAAAACTCTCGAGGCTTAAATATCTTCAATTGTAAACCAACAAATATTTCAGCGAATTTTTGAAATGGTTGGTGTCAATGTTTCCAGTGATGGACTCCTTGATTTTTGAATACACTGATTCAGTGAATATCGTGTGTCAAAGTTACTACAAACTTCTTGTTTAGACTAAGCATTAGGTACGTAGGCCAGATGAACATGCAGGTTTGGTTGCTGAACTCGCTGGTTGGTTTGGCAGGCCGAGTGAACAGTGAACTGACATTGGTTCGATGCATAACACGGAACGGATGATCTGCGAACTCTGTGCAATTTTCACAGTTCGATTCAATACACAAAGTCAAAACACTTTCTAAAATGTCTTATCTTCAGTTTATTTCCTGAACATGAACACGTTGCTACAAGCACTACACTGCATGTCTACACAAGCTACTCCTTGCCAGAATTGCAGAATCTTTCGAAATTACATTCTTTTACTCCTGTCCTGGGGCCCTTTCTTGAAAGGCCTGGAAACTTTTCGGGCCCATAAAACCATTTTCAGTTCATCTGTATCTAAAATTGGAGAAGTGTATGCGACTGAAACTTCTTGTATGAAGAGAATCTCTGTTCATATTAAGAACATGTGAATTTAACAGCTCTGTAATCGTAAGGTTCGAGATTTTGCTTAATGGCTTTACGGGCCCGAAAAGTTTACAGGGCTTTTGAGAAACGGGCCCCTGAAGTCATGTCATCTTGCATGTGCTTCCAAGTTTAACCCAATAAAAGTAGTCCCAGCTGTGACGTAATTTCATTGTCAATCAAATTTGTCGTTTTGCGTCGACAATGAAAAAGGAACCCCAGGTAAAGCTAATACCATGGCCTGCCACAGGTGTCGCACAGAATAACGCCTGTACGCATACCATTGTTCAAGCTGTTCTGCTCCCAGACACAGCCTAAATGACCAGCCAATTACAGCATTACAACAACAGTGGTAATCATGCTGCATTGAGGGCCAAATCTGCAAACTTTCAAGGTCTTGTTTTCATCCCGAAAATAGAGAAATTACTTTGGGACTTAAATGGAAAGAAAAAACACAAATCAATGTTTAGGTGGCCTCAGAGTGGAATATCAATGTGTACAGAGTCCTCAAACCTTTCTGGTGAACAATTTTTTCCTTCATTACTGCCGTGAAAGCATGACGATCAGTGAGCTTTCAAGTGAGTTTTTATATAAGATCGTGGATTTAAAGCAGCTTCCTGGACTTTAGAAAGTGAAAATGGTAATGTGCAGTATTACTTCAAAGTTGAATTCAACTTCTGGAATGATTGGTAAGGTCACAGCAGATAAAATGATTGCAAAAGTCATTGGTAAAGACTGAAGCTTTTGCTTTAGCCTGAAAATTTATCTGAACATGTGGTTCATGCAGTGATGCACGTCTGCAAAATTTTAACCATTTTTTTAGACAGGTTTCTCTACCTCATCTACGTCTTTAATGAAAATTTATTGTTACTGAACTTCCTATCACGTTTCTTTCCTTTGGTTGCCTTTATTTGGGAATTTTAGGTTTTAAAAGTGAACATTCTTTTTGCATGCTGGATTTCTGCATAATTAATTTATGGCAACCACCTTCACAGTTTGTTTGTTTAGTTTATTTGCTTTGTTCAAATACATTTGTTTGAGTGTTATTCAGCTATTACAGAACTCCTGAGAAAAGAACTACGTCAGGGCACTAATTTAACACAGTTGAAATTTGATTTATACCTAAATAAAATTGGCTTGTTTTCTCGTCTTTTTGATTTTCATTCTCTGCACTGTATTATTTTCATTGTGTGGCCAAGAAATTATCTGAGTTCTTGTTTTTCAATTAGGTTTCACTTGTTTCATTTGCTTTTATTTTTCCGATGTGTCATTTGTTATGGTCAAAGAATGGAAATTCAGTTTTATTCATTTCATTTTGTTGTCAGAATTTAATAACTCATTTTTGCACATTCAATTTTCTTGGCTTTTGCCATGCCATGTTGCATTTGAAAAACATGCAAGGATCATGTGATGTAAAGTAACCAATTGGGTAGTCACGTTCATATTTGAACGCCAGAACAGCTTGAACAATGGTATGTGTACAGGCGTTATTTTTTCGTGCTCTTCCCCTCGCGTAAGACTAGCGCTTTGCGCTCGCCTCAGTTTCGCCTCTGTTTACCTAAAATATGCAAAAAAATTACACTCATTGTGCAGTCTACAAAATGTGAGACTTTTGAATTCTTAAATTGCGAGACCGAGACTTCAGTGTGTTGTAAGTGTGAGTGCAAGACTGCAATCAGACACCTAAAATTCTTAAAGTTCTCATTCAGATAAAATGAAAAGTTAAGATTGACCTTTTCTTGCGGAATTTGAAAACTGCATTATCAAAATTCACAGCCAAGTGACAAGGAGATATATGTCATTTATAAAAACAAACAAATGATTTGGGACTTCAAGACTTCCTGAGCCTTACACAAATCTAGACTTCAAGACAGCCTTGTATAAAAAGTCAAGACTGCAAGATGTCCGGTTAGCCTAAATAACTGTCTGGTTAGCATAAAAAAACAGTCTGGTTAGCCTAAATAGAACTGGGTAAGCCTAAACAGCCACCCCCCCCACCCCCCCCCCCCAAAAATACAAACAAACAAACACACAGTCAAACAAACCAAAGAAAGTTGGCCTCATCCCTAGAGCCAGTGTTACACTTTGATATTTACTATTCAAGTTGCTTCATTGAGTGTCCTCTTTATCCAATCGCATATAAATTTGTTTGCCTCACCTTCCAAGTTCTGTTTACGACGATTCTTGTTTCTTTTTTTCAACATCGGAGGCACACGTCTCAGCAAAATGGTTTCTTTTTAAGTCACTAGTCATAGTTTTTTGTTAGTGTTTTCGGCGTACTTCGAACTCATACATGGCTCATTTGTTATCTCGTGAGAACGAGTCGAGCATAAACTTTGCTTACTTGGCAGGCTTTAGAGCAATGTAATTCGTAGACCAACTCGTTCCGAGAATGATTGAATGATATCTTTGTATGTGAGATGAACATAATAAGGCGTAATTCTTGCCAAAATTTTCTTCCCAAAACACCACATTCTGTATAATATGTTGTTTACAAAGAGAGAGCACACGATACAGAAAGATGTTGACTTCTCATCCCCAGTTTCGCCGGTCTACTCTAGGAATGCCTGGGACCATGACCCTCCTTTTGGCAACCAAGAATGGTTTGCATTCTACGACTCGGGCTTTCCTACAGAAGCCCGAGTAATTAAGATGGCCGAACACAATTTCCGCATGCGCTCTTGCTAATGTGATTCAGCCTGCGCACAAGGATTACACAAAGCAAACATGGCGTTGACACGGTGATCATTTTATTTGGTCAATGCCCGCACTATCTGTGCTTTCTTTCTTCATAATTGAACACAGTGTATTTATGGTTTTACTCTTTTATTAAAAATGTATATTAGAAAAGGTAACAATGCTAAGAACCCAGTAATTCTCAGATTTTCCTTTTTTACTGAAAGAACCCAGTTAAATGTACAGCATGTGCCTAGTAAGGCAAAAATTTGCGATTGAATGTGGAATAGCTTTCTTGGAAATACGCCTATTTCACGAGAACCACTCGTTAGAATTTCACCAAATTTGGCACACAAATACCGTAGAAAACAAGTAACTGGAATGTTGAAAAAACTTGAAAATTATTTAACAGAGGCAATTCTAGATATTCCAGTTAACCTTCTACAAAGGATAATTAAAAATCTCTCTATTAAACTTAATTATTAAAATAGTGTTAACTTGTGAGTATAATGTGACAATCCTGTTGCATGCATATGAAAAAGAAAATATAACGGCTAGATTTTCTGCAAACAAACAAAATCGATTTTTAAGGCGTGTTTATATTTATTCATGTTGCCATGGCACATACGTCAGCTTAGCTATCAAAACTCCGAAGTTTGTGTTGTTAACTTGTGTGTTGCCATTTTTGGCTATCAAAGGATCAAGGGTTTTAGCGAAAAAGGAGAATAAAACACAAGTATCAAAACTGTGTTCGGCCACCTTAATTGACATTTCTAAACAAAGATCTTCTAATCAATTAATATAATTAATTGACATTTCTAAACAAAGACCTTAAGGCCCAGTTCATATGTCACATTTCTGCCATGTCGAATTCAATTCAATTAAGTGCAACAGAAATGAAACTGTGGATTCATATGTTGCACTTGCGTCGCACTTAATTCAGAATTTATACTGTCGGGTATGTCGACCAGCGGAAAATGCTTTAAACGTAGAGTATTCAATATGGTGGACGAAAATACCAAGCGATGAAGGACTTTAATTTTGTGAAAAATTGTCTGCCAATGGAACGAGAAGGAGAAGGCTGACGATGGAGCAGTATGTGTTGAAATATGTTAAGGTTGCATTGGGTCGAGAATGGCCAAATCTCTTCTTTTTCTTTGGCGGGAAAACATTTACACATGCTCAATACATTAACATAATGTATGCATTAGATTCGACACGGCAGAAATTCGACGTCTGAATCGGTGTCGCATTTCTGTCGGATAATGCGACAAGACCGGTCGAACGTGCGGCAGAAATGCGGCAGCCGATTCAGACGTTGAATTTCTGTCGAATTTAATTCATTGAATTGAATTCGACACGGCAGAAATGCGATGTAAGAACGGCGGGCCGAATCCTATCGTGCATCTTGAATCAAACTGGCAATTCCTCCCAATGATTGAGAAAACCTTATGGAAAAAAAAAGGTTTGAAGATATTGGGAAAAAAGTTCGGCTTCTTAAAAGTCTAATCAACTCGCGTTCGTAAACTTGGGAAACGGATCGACCCTTAGCAACGGTTGCCACCACGGTTGCTTTCGTGTTAAGTCTGTACGTCATTCTACATGAATGAGGAAACAACTTTCATCGCTGAATTCGAGGTTAGAATCGATTTTGCTTATACAGCATATCAAGGAGTTTGCAAAATACACATTGCGTCGTTAATTAAGTTTCCGCTCTTCCTGTAAGGAAATGGGATCCTTCTGTCTTTGAGTTTCTGTGATAACGTATATATAGAAATTATGAGTCACAATAATAAAGAGGGAAAGAGAAGAGCCCAACCTCAGGTTGGAATACCAGCTTTACACAATTCGATCTCAGTCCCAGCCCTTGAAAAACCGTAATTACGCATTGAGGTGTTCAGACAATGAAACTAATCGACCATGAAGGAGCATGAAGCAGACAGAACGAAAAATACCCGGGTTGTGAACAATCCCTCACGCAATCTGTGTTTCTAACCTCATCATATACTAGTAAATTAAAGAAATGCCTCGAATTAAGCTTATTTCTCGAAGCAGGCAACAAAATAATCAATCGTTCAGGAGTTTGTATACTCACCGGGAACCCACTCCAGTATGGAGTCTGCGAAGTGCTCATACTGCCATAACTCGCAAATATGAACGACGCGATTATCAGTCCACCAGCCACAAGCAGCTGTAAAGTACCAATAACCACAGCAGCGGTACCGTGTCCTTTAGTCATCCCCATTTTAGCGCCTGGTTGTCGTCCCTTTAGCGTTTTTCAAGACCAAATATTGCGTGCAAGCGAAGCTTTGCGTGCAAATATTCCAGACTTTGATCAGGTGGGACTTACGCATGCAGAACCGGTAAAACCTGTTTGAAGCCCGTCAAAAATGCATCAATAGGAAGAGAGTTGGACGACAGACAGATGACCTTTATTTATATTGAAAAACAATAGCAGTCATACAAGTTACAGTGTGGGGGGCTTGCAATCCCACCAATCGGAACACATGACTGATCAATACCTTGGAAACGAGCCCTAATGTTAGTGGTATATTTAGCGTGACTGTTGGTATTGATACTGGAGGAAACGACCATCACGCGAAACTGATTCATTGGGTCACGCGATTTTGCATACAGCTGGGCCCCGCAGGAGAAACTTCATTCACAATATATTAGACTTTTCTCAGACTAAACTTGTGAAAAGTACGGTAAATGTGCGTAATTCTGTTTGCCAAAGCGACGAAAGTAAATTCATAATATTCAACACCATATTGATAACTAAAAGGAAAAACTTTATTTGCATTTACTTCCGACAAACATTTCCGCACTTTGTCGGAGAAATTTGACAACGTTCGCAGATTTATTTCCACGGTTAGGCCTACCGTCCACACTAATCCGCCCAGAAAACGGAGCTTTCGAAAACGCTCTTCAAACCGGAGGAATTTCAAAACGCCGACTTTGCGTTTTAGTGTGGACGGAAAACAGTTTGAAAACGGAGCTTTCCGAAAACGATGACATTACGATAATCGTGATATTTCCCGGGCCAAGTCCTCCTCAAACACAAATCCAGAATGACCGGTGAACGGTGCGTTTTCAAATTTCTCCGGCGTAGTGAGGACAGAAAACATTTGATGCGCTTTCAGAGCGAAAACGCCGCTTTCAAATTTTTCCGGCGTAGTAGTATGATCGCGTATTTAAATGTATGTTCAAAATAAATGCAAACAACGAAGCTCCAATTTGTGCGCGACTGGAATGCGGATAAGCTCTCCCTACGGAAACGCTTGCCACGCGGGCTAAGTCACGTTTTATGGGGCCATCTTAGGGTGAAAACTAAGCAGATAGAAGATTTAACACTGAGATCCAAGCTCATAAGTGAGTGATTGTCAGTCGATGAAATAGGACTATCAGTGGATGAAAAAAGTTCCGAGGACGCCAAAAATTGGACCAGACATTACACGCCGAGTCCAATTTGACAGTCAGGAATATTTGACTGAATGCAATTAATTCCAAATTGAGCTAGAAAGTAGTCGTATTATAATTATTACCTGTTAATTACTTTACTCACATGGCTGTCCAAATAAGTTGTTAATTTTGACACATATTCGAATTAAGATATACTATCGGGACTGTTTGCAAAATTGACGACAAATCGTACGTGTTCTTGTAAGCTATTTTTGGCCTGACAGAATAATTATAAATATAAGGAGCCTGTGTCACGGCCGCCCTCCCCGAAAGAAAACTTCGTGGAGGGCGAATGCAGCTACGACTGGTGATATACAAAAGGGGCATTTAAGGCGGATTGTCCAAATCATTAGGGAACTTTAGATTGGACTACGAGTACTGACGAGATTGAGTACGAGTACGATTTTCGATTTTCAAATCAGTGACGTTTCCAGAGCCCTCGCTCTTCATGTTGGTTTTAGGCAGAGAGGGTAGCTCACGGGATGAAATGGGTATGTGATGTGATAATGCGAAAGTCTGAAAACTAGAATTGAAAAGTCGTTCTCGTCTCGACCTCGTTCTCGTACTCAAATCTAAAGTTAGGGCTTGCCACAAGTTGCTCGAGATTTCCCAAAAAGTTCCCCGAATTTTCTCAAAAAGTTGCTCAAAAGCTGCTCAAAAGCTGCTCCAAAAAAAAGTCAAAAGTTGTTTTTTGTAACGAAAGTTGCTGAAAAGTTGCTACAAAAAGCAAAAACTTTTTGTCTCTCTCTTCTTTTATTTGGTTTGATGCAAAAATATGCAATCTGTACAACAAAAGTAAACTTTCTAAGCATTTTTGTGCAATTTTGCGTTGTAAGCAGCGTCGCTGAATAAATTTGTTCGCAATACGTATGAGTAAATACTACGCATCAATATCAATATAACAATATTAGTCTTCTAAAAATTCTATTTGCGCCAATAAAATTGTCGTTGCTGTTCACGGTCAAGACTTCTAACCATTTTCAATTTCGTTGGAGTACTCAGTCTTGCCCCTGCTTATGCGGCTACCCTCAAAGGATCTGAATGACCTTCGGAACCTGAAACACTCGAATCAGGGGAACGTGAATCTTCGTCCGCCATTTTGGATTTTCTTTAAAAAACCGCTGACCTAACAGCCCGGCTGCATACATCTTTCGCCCCCTTTCACCCATGATCTGCCGCAGGGGGGAGGAACTGCTCTTTTTTCACAGGAAATTCACAAATTGTCCACTGAAACATTGTAAAATATAGAAGCATGGCCAATTGAAACCCTAAACGCTGCTCCGATATCCAGAAAACTAGAAATTGCTCAGAATGCGGAAAGTTGCTGTAAACAAAAAAAGTTGCTCGAAATACGAAAAGTTGCCAAAAAGTTGCCGAGCAACTTGTGGCAAGCCCTATCTAAAGTCCCCTATTATTATCCAACAAACAACCAGTGCTTCAGAGCGCCCAGTTCCAAGTCCTCCATATTTGTCCACGGTCAATCGAATCAATTGACCGCGAAGGCCTGGGAAGAAAGCAGTAGAGGAACTAGGCAATGAAGCTATAGGAATGTACAAACAACTCCCTGTTAAACATTTCGCGATAGATGACTGGAATTCATTGTTTCTGTGGTATCGCCACTCTTGACACAATTTAGTCTCCATCTAGAAACAAACTACGAGAAAAATATGATTCTACCAACCAGGGCTCGTCACGGCTCAAAGATTGAATTGAGGTCTTTGATTTCATGCCCTAACAAGTCATTTCCTGCGCTCGTGAGATTCAAAGTCGGGTTAAGAATAGAAGACTTCAAAGAGTAAAAGTGTTTTTTTTTTTCATTTCTTTATTGTAATTTTATTGTGGTCTGAAACCACGCCCGGTACATCAAGTAATTAAGGGCGGACCGGCTTGTCAGAATAATAATAATAACGCAATTGAAATAAATTATATGTGCCTAGGAGGCTTCAAAATTAATCCATCTTCTCTTCATCAAGCACTTTTATCATGAGCCCCTGGCTCGGGAGAATGGGCAACCACTTCCTGTGTCGCGACTTTAAAAAAAATTATTACTTATTACTATTACTATTGAACCAAAAATACCTCATCAGTCTCGCAAAAATCTGACGATATTCTTGAAATTTCGTTACATACATTCAAAGTTTGAAGTCCTTGCCGTCGGAGGAACAAGCACTTCTTTGGTCTAGTCTGTCCACATACGCTTTTTCTTCTTGAGTGCGCTAGCGCGAGAACGATCGCGAAGCGCGCAAAAAAAAAAAAGGTCTGTGGACTTCTTTGCGCCAAAAAGATCCCTTTTAGCTTTCCCCTCATGTCTTCACCTTCTCTTCATCACTTCTGCCCTGGGTATACCGATTCTAAATTACAAATTGCACCAATAAAATTTGATAGGAAGCATCAATCTATCAGTGTAGCTCGGTGGAAATTGCCAACTATATCCTTTCCTGATTGGACGAAAAAAAGTGAAAACTGAGCACTTGCAAGCTTCAACGAAGAATTGCCGAGCACGAAGTACAAATTACGTTCAAACTACAAGAAACTTAAATAAAAGCCAGAAAACTCCAATTGAAAATACTATTATTGTGTAATCTATGTTAGGTAATAGCTTCAGGGCTCCTATTGATAGCAGATATGCTTTGTAAGCTCCCTGAAGGGACTACCCTGAAATTTTACCTTTAATTTTTTACTTTTTAATAAAGGTGTCCAGCTATCTAAACATGCAAGGATGGTTTAAGACAGGTTAAGAACAATAAAGTTGGAAAAACTACTAGCCATTCTAAATCCTTTCTGGCTCACTCCAGATAATGTGGTTTTCATTTTAGAATGTCAAAGGTGCAATCATTGCACTTATTCTTTTCAAATTCTCTTAATTTCTCTCTACGCCATTTTTAAGTGGAATACCCGCGTCCATGCTGTTGAAGACATCATCTTGGCTGGGCCAGTGAAGGAGGAAATTGTCCTGTCTGTACATAATCATCAAGCACCTAGACAAGAAAATCAAGATTTAAAAAGCAAGTGAGCACTTGCCGTTACATTATGATCGAGGTCTTTCAATTTATCAGCGACCAACGACATGATAAGAACAATCGCGACACTTTTGAAGGGAGAAAAGGACTTAAAACACTCGCCTCTCTTAGACCTTCCACAGTAAGCTCAGGATAGTTGTAGCTAAAACCTGATTGTTCCAGCTTTGATCCATTTATACACAGGTGATTATCGTACAGAAGTTCCTGGTAAAAATGCACAAAAATAAGATTGAAGTTAAAGTTTGTAGCCAATCCAAAGTGCCTTGTGTAACTTCTCCTGGTCAGGATCTGATGTTAGTCCATCACAGGGTTAAACGTAAAATCATGGACAAAAGTCTTGGGACAAATTTGCACTTTTGGCGCTTTTGCACACACGCCAGACGCGAATACAATTCACCTGCCTAACCTCGCCCCCCCCCCCCCCCCCCCACCCCCTATACAATGTTGAAAACTACTACCTGCAATTTCTTCTGATTTTCAACCTGGTATTGGGCGGGGAGGGGGAAAATTAACTCGCTTTCAAAAGGAAAGCAGCGCTTTTTTCAAACTTCAGTAGTAAAACACGTACAATTCGTTAAATTACGTAAGTGTCCCAAAGACTTTTGTCCACGATTGTAAAATTGAATTCGCTGGCGTCAGTATTTCCTAAGAACACAACACAAAGACCGAGGCCAGGGCTTAAAACCCGGAAAGTCCGTTTCGTAGTCTAGAACACTAGACATAACGCACCCTTGCCTCTCGCAAATAATTGTTGTCTCTCATAGTTCATGCTGCTTGTTTATTTTTCAGTGATAACGCTCGACGTGCGGGTGAGTTGGAGCCTGAGCGAGGAGGGAAGGGAGCGGAGGTTGCAGGATATAAATCCTTACAGCGAAGACCACACAGCAAAAAAGTTCAAAGTGCTTTGGTATGTGCATGGTATTATCGAGAACCACACGTGCATGCTATACTCCACTGCAGAGTTGTCTGACTGAATATTTCCTTGCCAAATCAAAATTTGCTTCAGAATCATGTCAAAATATGTATGGGTTATGGGCCAAGCGTGAGATCAAGCTGGCAGGCTATTGGCCAAGTTCTTTTTTTGCATGTTCATGGACCGAGACGAAGTCGAGGTCCATAAACATGCAAAAAAAGAGACCAATATCCAGCCATCTTAACCAAACAAGCTTGGTCAATAAAGGATTTATTATAAGGAAAAAGAGCGCTATTTTCTTGCGGGACACAACAGGTAGTCCTGAACCGGCAAGATCGCGCCATCCTGCCTGCTCAGGCAGCCAATCACAGCACAGGATTTGGTTCATCTTGCCCACTCATGGAGCCATATGATAACCGTGCAGACTTACTTGACTTACCTGATCTAAATAAGGACTAAGGGGAGTAGTGTGGATGCCATCCCTTTCACAAGCTGCTGACCAAGGTGCTAAGTGTTTTTCATTCGAGTCTTCCACAGTACTTGCCATGTTCAACTGATGAGAATAATATGTACCAGTGAGTCAATTAATAGAGCTGCACAACTGGATAAATCCACTGGTGTTTGAATTTAGGAATATTCAAAGTTCTCTGGGTTTGACGTAATGAATCAAATATGAAAGGCGTGTTTGGCCACATTTCTTGACACCAAAAAGAGACCAAATAACTATTATTATGCTGTCTGCCAACTCACCCGGGCCATATTGGACAATACAGTTCCAAAGTAGTCGTGCTGAATTCCAAATATCTCACAGACAAAGTTTGTGATACTCCCCTGAGCTGGAAAAAATAAATTAAATACAATAAGATTTACATAGACAACTTGAAGGACACAGAAGTGACTGCTTCAGTTTACTGGAACCCTTTCAACAAAGGACTTACTGGAGTCACCCTTGTCTGCCAAGTTAAACACGTCACCACTCTTGCCATGGCTGGTCAGGTGCCACAATGCACGACAAACATCAGTCACGTGAACAGTACTCATTTTCAGGTCCTTGGTCCACAGTAGCTAAGTTAAAAGAAAGAAATTGAGAAGAGTCCATGTCAACATTGTGAATCACAAGCTGCAGTGCAAGCAAGCCGTTAAGTTTAGTTTTGAACTTTAATACTAGATTAGTGTTATTAGCATTTTGAACAACTGAGCCATCAGCATAATTGAATGAAATTTGCATTTTTTTTGATGAGGGCTACGAAACACACCAGCTCTTATTCTGACACTGTCACTGGTGAAACTTTGGGTCAGCAGCATAGAGTCAATTTAACACTGACAATAAACAGACCTGCATCCATTTTGAACGTACAGGTTAGTGTTGTTACCTTCATTTTTTCTTCCATTTGCTTATAGACAGCACCAATAATCAATCTTGGAGCTGAAAATTATAAAAATGTCCTTGTTAGAAGAAGGATCAATTACTGTAAGTCACTTTGAGTCCAAAGACCACAAAGTTACGGTTCAAAGAGAACGGAAAGCTAAGGGATGTGTGTGAGGAAATGGTTAAAGTAGCTTCATTTTTGACAACCCAGAAAGTAGAGGAAAAACAACACAATTTTCGTTTTAATTTATTTAACAATCAGTTTACCTTCAATTACCAGGAGACCAGAGGGATGACAGGCCATTGTTTACACAGAAGAGAACAAGAGGTTGAAGCCTCTGACTCCTGTAACTACCATTCCTCTCCTTCCCACCGTGACAAAGGGAAGAAATGGAGGGCACATTCCCCTAATTTTGGTCTCTGATAAATATTTATTAAATAGTCTATAGTTAATGAATGCCGTGTCTGTTTGCAGCCACCGGTCTTTTCATAGTTTAGTCCACATTCTTCAACTGCCACTTGCTTGTTCATATATTGATCATCTCTCTTTTTTAAATTTTTTTAATAAATTTTCTTCATCACTGTGACATGATTAAGACTGAAATGAGAGAATAGGATGTTCCATGTCCTAACACACAACACCTGCCCCTTGGCTAAGTCTTTCTGTCAACACAGCTATCTGACATGTATCATACATAGCAACTTACTTAGTCCTTGCCGGTCAGCCAGTCCATAAATAACAGCTGGTCTAACAATGACATAGTTTAATCTAGACGAGAAGATGGGAAAAAAAGCAATAAGTGAGTAGTCTTTGGATAATAATACTCTTTGACTGACTAATTTGATTTCATACCCATCAAGTTTAGATAGTTCTTCCTCTACCATCAGTTTGTACTTTGCAATGTAAGTCCAAGGAGATGTCCTGCTCTCCTCATCACTAACACCCTGCAAATGAACAAACCATACAGTGACTACGTCAGTTGACAGGGAATTACTAAATCAGCCAATTCATTATTGTCCAAGCACTGGACCAGGCACTGTCCCAAATGGTCCCCCATGACAACTCCCAAAGATGACTTCCCGTTGGTCCTGTGCACTCACGAGAGTGTGTTTAGGTCTTTGTTTTTGATTCATAAAAGCCATCACAAACTGTAACATTCTGCAAAGTCTACAGAACTTATGTGAGGTAAATTAAAGGTTCATGTCAAATGCCATCATGGATGTGATGCTTTATGCATCATCCTTTCTGATATCACTACGTGAAACAACTTTGTAGCTGTAATAGTCAAAGAAACTGTTGGGAAAAGAATTTAAAATGCATCAAAGATAATAACAAGGTCTATGAATAACAAGGTCGATTTGCATCCCATTAATCGAGACTCACAAACATTGAGGTGCTGACACTTCACAGTACAGACTGGAAATAATCTTTAAAGGTTTCCTACTAGTTTTTAGCTCATACAGCTACAAACTGTTCAGTTAACCTCTGACTTCACTACATTTGACTGACGACTGATCACACAATAATTGATGGAAGTGTAAATATTAATTATAAAAAATAATGTGCAATTGTTTGTTATTTGTTCTAAACTTCAGAATTAATGAAAGATAGATTATAAATACAATTTAATTAGAGAACTCCTGACCAATAAATTCTTGAAACCTTCTAATGTTTATTAGGCAAATCTCACAGTACCTTGTCACAGGAATAGACTTGAGCTGTGGAGATCTCAATGTACCTCTTCACATTGCACTTTACTGCTTGCTTTGCACAGTTCATGCTAAGTTTAAATACCCCATCTGCATAAACCTATAAACAGTCAAGTTAAAAAGCAGGTGAGTGAGCTGGACTATTAAGGGTTCAACCTTTAGACTTATTCTTGATTCATGTTAGCAGCACTTGCATGGCATGGGGAACAAGACAACAAGACAAGCAAGGGACAGTTATTTACCCTGAGCAAAGGACAGGCTCTTGAGCTTACATGACTCCATGGCTCCACCTCATACTAACTTCAGAGCCTTTTTTCATGGACTTTTCAAGCACAATTTGGTGTTATAATTGTGTTAATTAATTCAGCATTATTGTTAATAAAAGTACTCAAACACCATGGGAGCCTGGATTCCTTTAGACTACATACTTCAAAATAATAATCATTTCTGGTAATCAATGAAACTGACTTTTTGATACTTGCCATACACACATACATGTACATGTATGGCCAATGATTTTATCGTTGCCATCTTTCATGCCAATTTTTCCCCTGTAGATAATTACATGTATGTGGAGGTGCAGTGGCCTTGTGGTTAGTGTGCTTGTCCCTGGACCGAGCGGTTCGAGTTGGAGCTGTGGCCAGGTACACTGTGTTGTGTTTTTGGGCTAGATCCTTAACTCTCATAGTGCCTCTCTCTACCAAGGAGTATAAATGGGTACTGGTGAATTGTTGGGGAAACCTAACAAATTGTGGGGGAGTGACCTGCGATGGACTAGCATCCCGTCCAGGGGGAGTAGAAATACTCCTAGCCACTTCATGCTACAGAAACCAGAATAAGCTCCGGCAGCTATGACCCAGTTGGCTCCAAGGCTTCACACAGATAATTACATGTAGTAGTAATGGAACACATTTTACAGTTTTACCCACATGTATGTGTGTTGTATTCATGCTGTTGGTAGCCTGTATTGAGCCACACCAATTTCCATGGTATCATTATTAACAGAATTCAAGTAACAAGACAACCAGTACTACTGACAACTTTCTGACACAAATGAAATAACTGTGTACATATGAATTAATCCTTGGCATTATTCACCTCCTCAGACTGTCCATATCGAGTCTCTGCAGCACAGTTGATACAAACATCAAAATCTCCGTCAGCATCCAGAAATGCTTTCTCCACACTAACTGAACAAAGGAAAAAAAGTCATAATTTCATTTATGCATCATGAGGGGATTTTCAAAGTGCATGTTTATTTCACATTTTATGTAAGTCTGAACAGGCTATTAAAGCAAAACAAAACACGAATCCATATGGTTTTATTCTCATGCACTTGGTAAACAATTTCAGAGTTTGGTCAGACAATGTCTGATGACTGACTGTTACGTCCAGCACTGTACTGCTCATCATTTCACTTACTGTTTAAAGTGTGACATCTTACAGGTTTGTACAATTATGACCTAATGTGCCACCCCACAGTCACTGTGTTATGTTCCTGGACAATAACCCTCACAGTCCGAACTTCACCCAGTTGTTTCAACAGGTACTGGTGAATTGTTGGGGCACCCTGATGGACTGCTGGGCAGTAATAAGCAATGGACTAGCATCCCATCCAGGGGGAATAGCAATACTCCTAACTGCTTCATGCTACAGACATAGCAGTTGAGCTCTGAGAGCTATGAGTCAGTTGGACTTAATAGCTTTAATTTTTTAAAAGTGTGTCCTCCTGATAAACTACATGTATATATTGTATGTGGAAGAACGGCAATCACCGTTTGATAATCAATGACACTTTCAGAAAGAATGTCTTGAAAGAAGTTCTGTCTGCAGTTTTTCTACACGATTTAAGGTGGCCGAACACAGTCTTCGCACTTTAGCTGATGCAATTCAGCGCGCGCATAAGGATTGCAAAAAACAAACACGCCGTCAATAGAGCAATCATTTTATTTACTCAACACTTCTCTATAGTTAAACGCAGTGTATTGATGGCTTTAGTCTTTTATTACAAAGATACACTATGTTAGAAAAGGTAACAATGCAAAGAGCCCAGCAACTGTCAGCTTTTTCTTTGTTACATAAAGAATCCAAAAGAACCCAGTAAAATGTAGCACATGCGTAGTAAGTAAAAAAATTGCGATTGAATGAAAAAATTGCACTCGCGGAAATATGTCTATTTCTTGAGAACCACTCACTAGAATTTCACGAAATTTGGCACGAAAATACTTTAGGAGGTAGGTAACTGGAATATTACAAATAATTGAACTTTAACAAAGGAAATTCTACATATTCCAGTGAACCTTCATCAAGGGATAATGAAAGATCTCTCTATTAAATTATTAGCAAAATGGTGTTAACTTGTGAGAATCATTACAAGCTTGTTGCATGCAAATTATAAAGAAAATCTAATGACTAGATTTTTTTACAAATAAACAAACCCGACTTTAAAGGCCTGTTTATATTTATTCATGCTGTCATGGTAATGACACATACATCAGCTTAATCATCAAAAAACCAAAGGTTGTGTTGTTTACTTGCTTGCTGCCATTTTTGGCAATTGAGGGATCAAGGGTTTTAGAGAAAAAGGTGAATGAAACACAGGTATCAAAAACTGTGTTCAGTCACCTAGTGAATGATATCATAGTAAGTTATAGTAAGACTGATCCTCCTCACAGTGGTTCTTTTTCATGCAATCCATTTAACTTCTGGCAAACTATTAACAAATAAATCTCTCACCAGGATTAATAAGATTGGCACTCCTGAATTCAACACTGCTGTGCTTAAAGGCTTCCTGTTAGGTAGTGAAGAGTACAGTATTTAAATCTAACTACCGTATCATCTTTCAGAGTTGAACTTTTGAAGTACAGAGAAATCCTGATTTCTGGAACCCTTGACTTTTCGAAACCTTGTGATAACTCAAACCAAAAGTCATTTTAATTTGTTTTTGAATTTTAAACCCATTACTCAAACTACCCAATTTTTCAAACCAACATTTGTTTCCACTGGAGGTTCAAGTTATCAGGTTTAATGTACTTCTTAAAAACATAGTACATGTACATGTACCTCCAACAGTTGTATTTTTAATTAGCAAATACAACATTTAATTATCATGCTTTTGTCTTATAGATTCTAAGGACAATAGAAAATACTGGCAATCTACTGCATACAAATTCCAACTTGATGAGCAAGAAACTCTTACTTTGTGTCTTTCATTCAGCCAAGCAGTCTGTGGTGGGACTTTGTCAACAGCTCGAATCTATAAATCATACCATAACAAGTTGTTGTTATTTACATGTACAGAGATTGCCAATTCCACCTTCTTGAACCAAAATAAAGTTATTTAAAGTAGTCAGAGCTGTGTTGATTTGGCCACAAAATGTATCAAATATCACAAATTTTCCCCAACTCCCCCCTGCCAAAATTGACCAAAGCATGTGTGAAAAACGTATTGTATACTATGAGTACCGACAGTCCCTTTTTAGGTTAGCAGGGTGTCCAGTGACAAAGTTGCTCAAAAAATAGGAAAATAGGAATTTCAGGATTGAAAAAATAGGAAAAAATAGGAAACTTTGTCTAAAAAATAGGAGAAAAATAGGAGAATCAATAGTACTTTGATGGACAAAGATAGCCTCCCTTCAGCCCATCAACTATCCCAATCCACCACTTTAGTCCACAACAATGATGACCATATGAAATACAACAAAAGGAGTATTTCAATATTAAATGTGTCTCTCATACTGGTCTAAACATAAACAAATCAGTTTTTTTAATATCAGATTATTTGATGGTACAGAAATTCAAGGGCAAGCAACGCCTTTACAGAGTTGTATGTTTTCATAGAAACATGAAGAACACTTGTGATTCTGTAAACCATCAATTGAATTTCCTAGTCTTAACAATAACAGCTTCACTCAGTTAAGAAACAAAGTTCTCTTTTCATAACTTCAGAATTAAACAAGCAGAAAATGGTAAACACAACAAATCATTAGTGAACACATGCTGTTCACTGACAGTTAGTCCAGTTACTGGACTAACTGTTAGTCCATCCAATATGACGTAACAGAAAGCTGTGAGAAAAAAATGGCTGTGTGAAATCCTGGGGGGCAAGAAGCATGGTTTCTTTTGCATCATGCACAACAGACTATTAAGTGAGAGAGTGACCACTCATAATCTAGGTTCCATGTTTGGCCATGTGAACTAAAGTGGTCACTGATTTCTCATAGTTTATTCATTAACAGTCCACTGAAGAGTAATTCTCTCTGTTTGAGACAGACATGGTATCATGTTGTTTCACTTTATACAGTATAGCCCATGTTTGATGTGTCAAATTTCTAATGTTACTCTGCAGCTTTCTGCCCTAAGATCCCTTTGTCAAGTAATTCCAATAGAAGACTTTATAAACAAAACAAGATTTGGGAGAAACCTTTGGTTGATACAAGTATATCCAACGTGTCTTTTGAAAATTGGAACTTGTCAGAACTCTACAGAAATTGACCACAGATCAAGTAAATGTCAATTTCATTTGCAAAACTTGTTGCTTGTACTAACTGCCAATCAGTATTAGAAAATTACACTAATTGCAAAATAGACTACGAGTAGTCCCTCTTTCGCTTAGTCCGTTGTGAGTGACCCAAAAGAAAACCGCGCGAAAAAAATGGTCGCGCAAAATCCTGGGGGCATGGAGCGCACGAAAGGAGGGGCTACCGCCTAAGCCCAAGAGTTTGCTCTTTCACAGCTGAATGATTTTCTGGTGTAGGATTTCTCATCTTAATGTCCTCTTATTATTGCCTGTTGTCAATAACCCCAGGAGATATCCTAATTAAATTTGCTCTACACTACTCTTCAAGGAGTTCAAGAAGCCAGACAAAAACATATGCCGTGAAAAGTAGATCTTCGTTCAGTGTTCATTCAGCGAAACTGCAGAAGACGTTTTAAAAAGAAGACGGTCAATGAGGCATCATGTAACAATATTCTGCATCTGTAGGTGTAAATCTAAAAGTTATTGCAAAAATTTCAAATGCAGAGTTTCAAACAAGAATTTATTACGTATTTGACATAGGAGATCATCCAACTGCAGTGACATGTTTGCCGATTGTTTGCCGATAGCAGCGGAAAGTTTCAGGTGAATGTCCAGTTTCAAGTGAAAGTCCGGTTCAATCTTTCAAATGGACAGCAGAAAGGACAAGCTCAGTGAATTTATATTCGCTGACTTGGACGATGCTGTTGAGCAGCGAAACTACTAACACACTCACAGTCAGGTTGGAGGCGGAAAGCTTTGCCAAGCTATGCCTCCAGGATTTTGCGCAGCCATTTTTTTTTTGCGGTTTTCTTTCGCGTCATGCACAACAGACTAGGCGAAAGAGAGACTACTTGTAGTCTACTTGCAAAATGACATGGAGAAGAATGTTGGTCGATATACTATCAATTGAAAATCATTGGTGATCCAGTGAATTTTTTCATTTACAGTTGTTTACCTTAGAACACAGGTCATGCTCAACAAGGTAGCACACAAGGTTACGACCAACAAATCCCAAACCTGCAAGTTTATTGAGATTAAAAAACATGTACTTAGTTTAAAGGTACCAACACACTCCTACAGGACATGGCTACTCACACTGTTTTCCTAACATTAATTAATTAATTAATTAATCAATTAATTTTAAAATAATTTAATAAATTGATTAATTAATTAATTGATTTTGTTTTTCAAGCCCACTGTCATGAGAAACACCAAATCTACCAGATTGCACTTGCAATTTGAGACCAAGAGAGCAGGTAGTTGAAATATGTGTGCATGGTGATCTCAACAACCAACACACAGAAAATAGGGAGCGAGCTGTAAAGTAAGTCTACTAGGGGTTCAGTTGCATGAATAGGACATGATTCCTTAGCCTGCTAACCCAGACGTATTTCCAGCTCATGTCACTGAAATCAATCTCTCGTCTGGGTTGTTTGGAGACGTTATCTTTGGCAGAGGCAAGCAACAGTCAGAAATACATCTGCATTCGCAGGGTAATGATCAAATAATGTATCTTGTTAACATCCAACAACACAACAAGAAATGAGCAGAGAAGAGTGAGCCCTCCCACCTACCCCCAGTCCCCAGCTTCACACTAATGAGTACACAACAAAGATCTTCTTGAGTGATCGTACAGTATGTAATGAGGAAAACGACACAATTGTTTACGGCTATTAAAAAAAATAATAAATGGCAATAAGTAGCTATAAGTAAAATTAAGTACCGGGAAGATAATCGACAGCTATGGTAAATATATAATCTGTATGATAAAGCAGAGGATGGATCAAGGTTTATTCAGTATTAGGATCGATGAATGGGCCGCAAACTGTTTCAAGACTGGACCCTTGACTAAAACAGTGAAATATTGATAAGACACTTACCTCCAAGTACAAGAACTGAAGGTTTTGATGCCATTATCTTTGGTCTAAGGATTTCACAAAAGATGGGCCGGCAGCTGCAAGATGACGGTTAACTCTGCGGTTAAGTAAAGTGCTTTAAATTTCAGGACCGTAAGCATATTAGTAATTTAGGCTTAGGTGAAGAAAAAAAACGCTTTATCTGTCCAAAGATCGAAGCGATCGAAGGTAGTGAAGGAATGTCTTTGCTCTTACCCGCATCCAGACTTCAAAGGGATTCCTTCTGTTTTCTTAAGCAGTAAGGCATGAACGATACTGAAAGTTTACAGAATCGGAGAGAAACTGACAAAGAAAACTAAAATTCTCAAAGGTATGGAAAGGTATCGACAAAATGGTAAAGGAGCAGTAGCCGCTGGCCACCATGTGGCCAATCGATGAGGTCGGCTCATGAGTAGCGCGCAAGTCGGACGATTACATTTTACAACGTAAAGCCCGGTTTTAAACCGTTGCTGCCCGCTAATTTTGCCACTTCAGGAGTGTTTTGCGGTAGATTTAAGCAAATTTTGTTTGAATACAAAGTTCCGTCCCCTCCTTTCCTCCGATGCCCCTATACTGAAGCTACTGAAAGTCCACACTCCTCCCTCCTTCTCACCTGTCTTTGGTTTTTGCGCAGTGCCAGTTCCCACTGTATAACCAGTGTTTAACCGGAGGGGAAGGAGGTCACAAAAAACAAGGCGTGTCGTCCTTCAATCGAACTGAATAATTTTGATTCGATTTAAGTAATAAGTATTGCGGAAAACTTTTTCACAAAATTATAAAATGAGCGAAGAGCTGCGAAGCATCCTAGGTGTACTAGGCATATAAATGTTGCTGCACAAAACTTCAACAGGCGTGCTTACAAGCTACAACGCCGGTCAGCTCCTTGGTTACTAACTATTTAATGACAGAATTTAATGGTTTGATCAGAAACCACAAAACAGTTTCTTTACAATCGACATGGATATACGAAACTAGCAATTATAGTACGCTGAAATGACTGAAACAACTGCATTTCTGGCGGGAAGGCTTTGACATACGGGAACTTAGAAGTAAAGTCAATTAATTGAAGTAAGGAGAAACTTGAATGCAATCAAAACGATTTCTACCTTGAACCATCCAAAAAACCATTAAAAGAAACACACTATAGTATATAGAAGTTGAAATATCTTGACCTAAAGTACAACGCTTAATTCAAGGGCCAAAGAAATTGAACTTTAGCCAAACGGAAGAAGTTTCCCTTGTGACAGGGGACGTGTCACACATGCATTTTCTTGTTGCGGAGGTATCACGTGATTATGCGTTGAACGGCGTCCAAGGAGCAAAGGAAGTTCCAAACGAGCGACGAGAACCAACCATGTGCTTCCGCTCTTAGTTTCCGGCCTTTTTTGCAGCCTGTAAACTTTAGATGGCTCGGTTTATTTTCTCGTAGTATTTTCCAGGACATTTTGGATCATTTCAGGGATCAAAGCTTCAAGGTATGTGTAATCCAGTCGTAATTTCCAGAGTAACCGAGGAGAAGTTTGAAGGGAAAATTCTCGCTTCCGTGTTGTTGTTCTTTTCCTTCGAGTGGCGGTTGTCATATTATGTTATTCAGTTTGTGTTTGAGGCAAATAGATCGATTCGAAAGTTTATTTAACTGAGTATCAACTCCGTCATTTTTTGAGCTAAGATTCTGCAAGTTCTCCGCGCAAATTGGAGTTTTGTGCACCGGTAGTTTGGCTGTTGTGGACGCGTTTCTATTTTTGCATAAATTAGGAACTCCGGATGTGAAAACGTTGGTTGGCGTGTGTTTTCTACATCGTCGTCCAATCCACCCAGCCTTGCACCTGTCGATTTATACCTTGACTCAAATATCTTCTCTTGTGAATTTCAATATGTTTTATCCTTTTCGCGGATAGTCTGGGCTGCTGTCTGTAGAAATTCGTACTTGTGAAGTCAGCGTGAAAGATGTGTATTTACTCGATCGATCATCTCCGATTCCAAATTTCGTCTTTCTCATTAGTTAATATGATATGGATAACTTTGAAACAAAACCCAAATAGAATCTTTCTGTCATGTTAAAATCTTTTGGTTGGATCTAAGTATTATATTGTCTACTTGTTTATCGTATCTAGTGTAAATTTTGTTTGGTGTTGATGTACACTGTACGGAGCCAAGATGGCGGAGTTGACTTCCGGACAATCAGAAAAGTTAGCAATCTTCAATTTTTTTTTAAGTGTACAGATGGTCTTAGGAGTATGGGTCCGTTGTGATTTTCGTTAAGATGAAAATCTAATTTTCCTAAATATGAACTGAAAAACATTCGTTTGAAATAGGAGAATTATGATAGCATTGTATGTATGGTTACATGTTATTTACTTGTAAACTTTAGAATGTATTTATTTTACCTATTATTCCTACAATTTTTGGATAAATTTGTTGCTCTGCAGTTTCTTATTGCGGCTCTTTGTACCTCTGAATTTTATTTAAAAACTAATAAAACGGTTTTCGTGTACGGCATTACTTAAATTTTGATTAAAGACAACACCTCACATGTATGTCTCGTCTAATTCCTTCTCAAACTAAGCGAGACTTATTTATTATGTAAACAATGCCACCATGTAATTTTAGTCTCATTTTTTGTAGTATAATTTTTAACAAAAAAAGTTATTGAAAGTTACACATCCCTTGGCCAGCCCTTTGTTGTATTTTTAATATTTTAGTTAAGTTTTCTCCATGAAAAACTTGTATAGTAAAAAGTCCTAATACTTGCACACAAAAAATCTGGTGGTTAGTCGCAGTTTGTTTTGTGATATCACAGTATACATCTTGTTTTCTTAAATGCACATATCACCGGCCACAGTCCATTTCCCTCAGGGTAAACTGCTAGAGGTTGTAAAGAAGATGATTAGAACCAATCTTTATCATTTTCTTTTGGCCAGTCTACTGGTTAACATTCCACCTCACAGATACATCCTGCTTCAAACATCAACGCAATGTGACAAATTTCCTATCTCTGCTATTCCAATCATTTGAACCTTCCCCAATTCTGCAGCTATTCTGATTTCTGGCAAAAGTCATTTTACTGGACTCATTGGGGACTGGGAAATGTTTAAAACATCTTTCGATATCTTTGAAACATTCTCAGTATAATCTTCAGACCTGTTCTGATATGTGGGGTCCTGTTTGAAAATCCAGGTGACACTCTCAGATTTCATGCCCATGGACAGGAAAAAGTTGATGGGTATACTACATTGCACATATTACCACTTGACTTTAGTCATACCTGCACCTGCACTCACCAAATAATAAAACCTGGGAATATCATGGCAATACTTTGGACCTAAATTATGGAACAGCCTCCCGAACTCAATTAGATCCTTGGCAAACTATACGGCTTTTAAAAATGTACTTAGTGACTTTGACATCAGCTGCCTTATCTAAACTTATAATTTTTTTCATTTTCTAATCTTACTTATGCATAGTTTTTATCTGTACAATTTATATACATTTTTATATTCTTATACATTCTCACATATTTTAGAGTAGTTATATATTCTTAGATAGTTTAGATTAATATTTATAACCAATTGTGTGTACATACACTTTTACTTTGTTATTTTGTTTTCTTGGCGCACCTGTAAACTAGCTGGTGCATCCTGTAGACTCTGCTTATCAAGTCTATGGGACACATGGTTACCACAGCTAAGTGTGTTGTTCAAGTAAAATAAACTGTCTATGTCTAGGTTAAAACTAAATTACTCCAGGTTTGTCTGTCAATACTATGTATATGCAGGAGTGGACTTTTTAAGTTATTCACTCCACTGTACCAATTTGTTCTAGGTTTTCCTGCCATAACATACTGCACATAGCCTGACTTCAGTATGAAAGAGAAGGAAAAGTCGTCACTAGTAGACCTTGGGAAGAGGTTGTTGGAAGCATCTCGTAAAGGACATGCAGAAGAAGTTAGCGTGCTCATGGCATCCGGGGCACCTTTTACCACAGACTGGGTAAGACAATACTATGTTTGAGAAAATTCTATGTTTGAAGTGTAAGGAAATATTTCTCCCTCATGGTGGCCTCCATGGTGTGGAGGAGGTGGTTGTCAGAAAGAGGTTTTTGTTCTTGCATGTATAAAACTGATCAGTAATATTGAGTATTTATATATGTAAATAGCCTTTATAGCTTACTTTACAAGATTACATAGTGGCTAGGCGCTGCAGATCTTTCATTATTCACTTGTACTTAAAAATTATGATTAAATGAGGAACCAAAAAAAAAAGACAATGACACCTTTCAGGGCCAAAGAATTACTGGTGTACAAATAAAGCCAGCTTGTAAAGTTCTTTAAACTGATGCATGGAATGATATATTCACCTTTTGCATTAAGATGATCTGTACTAGCAAATTGTAATTTATTCCCAGCTTTCCCAAGGATGATTTATTAGTTGACTGATACATGTATTCGTAATGTATTTGTTTAGCTTGGTACCTCACCTCTACACTTGGCAGCCCAGCATGGTCACACTCAGACAGCAGAGGTGTTGCTTCGGGCTGGGGTCAGCAGAGATGCCAGGACAAAGGTTACTTGTGATAGTATATAATAATTACTTCCTTCAGACCTTTTACAATACCACAAAATACAAATGAATTCAACTAGCCTTAGAGTAGAACCCATTGTGTATTCTTTGTTTGGCTCTTTGATTACCAGAGAAACCTTTCCTACAGTAGCTAAGGGGTTCACCCACTACAAATATGACAAAATTTGACTAACCAATTTGACTAACCAATTTGTAAACTGGCAACCCGGCATTTTTAACCTAGTGGTTATGTTGGGTTGCCAGAACCCTAATACTTAGCAATATTTTTATATATTTCTATATTAATTAATGAAAAAAGAAAAGGGTAATAAAGAGGATGTGTTGTTGTTAAATCACTGGAAACAGACTTCATAACAAGTCGGAATAAATTTTAGGAATCATTTAGTCTTTGAAGTGTAGGCCAACTTTCAGAATTCTTCAAAAGTCCTGACATCCTCATGAAACCCACCCTGACTTTTCATCCTTGCCTCTCAACAAATGGAGAATACTGGCAGGTGTATCCAATCCAACTCCCAGTATCAATTGACTGGCTGTGAGAACAAGTTTTCCCATCTGGTTTGATCATCTTGAGGGAAGTTTTCTTATAAAGACGTTCAGTTCAAAACCTTTTGCTCGTGTGTAAACCGCAATTAATTGCTGAAAACAATAATGATATCCCTGTACTACTACAAAACTACTATTAATAGCTGTAATAAAACATCTTTGATTCAGAGTGTTTTAGGGGGGGGGGGGGGGGGTGTCATTAAGGAATTCAAAGTGCCTGATGATGATCCAAGGCTCAAGTACAGAATATATATATCATAATATTGGATGGGTAAAGAAGCAATCTGATTTGTTGATTTCACTTATTTACCCAGGCTCTGAGAACTAACTGTGCATGTACATGTCATTGTCTAATTGATTTATAAATTCCAGCAATTGTTAATCAGATTTTAATCCCATTATGGTGTTGTCCAGAAGTTGAATTACCTGAAGTATCACACTACACTTGAAAGTAATTTTAATTTGACTGATTATTTTTTCCTAGGTGGACAGAACACCTTTGCACATGGCTGCACAACATGGTCACACAAATGTGGTAGAGCTGCTTATTTCCTCTGGAGCCTGTGCCAACAACACTGACATGGTGAGCACTTGACATCACTAAAGTGTGTGTTACTTTGAACTGAAGGTTTTCCAAATACTGTAGAATTTTTCTTGGAAGTTTTTGACAGCAATTTGTCACCATAACTCTATATTTTAGAAGGATACTAGACTGTAAATATGTTTAATACATGTAGTTGACAGATGTTCTTTCTTTACTTGACTCTAGTTGAACATGACTCCTCTTCACTGGGCCTGTGAACACAACCACGTTGACATTGTCAAGATTCTTCTCAGAGCAGGAGCCAAGATAGATATCAAGAGCAAGGTAAGGTTTCAAAACAATGGAAAGTCAAGCTGGACTTGTACGAGTTCCTTTGTTTTGGAAGTCCCACTGTGTAACTTGTGACCCAGCATAATTAATTCTGTACCATGTGACCGGATCGTGCAAAGGGCCTATTGGTACTAGCAATTGTCTCTTTCAAATGAAAAATATGAGAACAGTGCTGTGCCTCACTTAGGTCTTCAAATAAGTGGCAAATTCTCCTTCAAAACAGTCTTGACTTAAGACTGGTTTTCACTTGTGATGGAGTCATACAATAGTTGGCAGGCTTCGTAATAAGTAGAGCAGAGCAACATGATCTAGGAGAATCAAACTGATGGAGTCAGAAGCAATTACCGATTCCACCTATGACTCTGTCACTTTATACATGTTTGGGCTAGTGAAAAAATACATTCAAAAGATGGAAAGATATGGACAAAGCCACTTACTGTTAGCAGTACTCCAATTACAAGCAAAGCCACCTGCATGTTCATGTACTCCCAAACCTTTTGATGACCCTGGATAAGTCACGCCATTCCATCCCAAACTGGAGTTTCTTGGCACGTTTTTACAAGAAACACTTATTAGTTTGGGCCACTTTGTTGAATGTCGGTAACTTAGAAAGTTCAGTCATCCAGAAGTGTAGTATTGACATCACTGTTCATGTTTTTTGATATTCAGTTTGGCAAGACACCCGTTGATATTGCAAGAGCTAAGGGCTACACTGAAGTGTTGACAGTGTTATCATCAGATCAGGTCAGTTGAGACTGAAAAATTCCCAAACTGGTTCACCACTCATGCGAGCTCATAGAGATGAAAATTTTTTTAAACAGCTAGCAATCAGTAACTTAACTTATTGTTTCAGAGAATTTCCCAGTTCAATAAGAGATTTATTGCATGAATATGTGTGACTGACGATGATTTTTTGAAAAAATCCCACAGTCACAGATTAGAACAACATGGTCATTTCTCAATTGACAACTTCCCTAATGGGGCTCTTCAGGGCCATTGGAAACAAACAATGAAACAAATAATGTGAACATAACATGTTTAAAAATCCCAACTGACTAGAGGTAGACCAGTTGACCATTTACAATGAATCTCTTACATGCATGCCAGTCTACGAGTTGGTGCTCCCAATTCCTTTCTCCTTGTGGCAACCATAGTTTTAGATTTGCAGTTGTCAATGCTGCATATAGTTAAATAAATTTCGAGTGAGATGATACTTTTGGCATTAAATTTAGTGCATGTGACAAGAACTGAAATCATATTGCTGAAAGTTCTGTGCCGGCTACTACAAATTGTTCTCAACCTACCTCAAATTTTTGGGAGAACCCTTCACATGCTATTGCTGCACAATAAAGTACAGCATAAGTTGGAACTGGAATTGCATTTACTCAAAGTGGGTAGATTTTGAAGTTGGATCATCTCTCTGCTTGTTTTCCTTGTTTATGTAGAGAAAGGGTGATATTTTAACACTTCCTGCCTTTGCATTAGAGCTCACAGTGTGATCAAGCTTTCTGTTAAACAATAGTTTTTGTTGTTAAGTAATCATGTGATTTTAAATTTTGTTTTAATTACTCTTTCATAAGGATCAAGATTTAACACTAACAAAGACTCCAAAGAGACAAGGTAGGATAATATTACAAATTAAATTAATTTACTTTTTATACCTTCCTCTCTTCCATGAAGTGTATGACATCCATTCTCCTCCAGGTCTGTCCTGACTATGGGCTTGGTGTTATACAACACTTATTAATAATAAGTAATTTCATCAGACAGCATTAAACTCATTTAACTACCCTAGGTGCATAAAATCTTGCAGCAGTCTTCATGTCAACAACCACCAATGCCTTGCATAAGATGCATCCAGGCTGGATAGTGCAAAATACTGCTCTTGAATCATTACTACAGAGTTTTCAATAAGGGCCAGGCATCAGGCAAAATTGACCAACTGTGGCCTCGGACAATTTTGCCTGCCTGATTTGACCATCTAGAGAAACTATTTTTCTCATAAAGAAGTCAGTTCAAGAGGTTTTGCCTGCCTGTTAGGACCGATTGCCTTCCTTCTAACTTTAATGATTGAACCCCTGTCACTACTGGCAATAATTGCAGAGCATAGTTGTGAACCAGGTTAGACCTCTTGTAAGGAAAAATCTGTTAGCAATCTATGCAAATACTTTCGAGATTCTAGTGAGTTATGTAATTATAATTATACAATTGTTATTTTTGTATAGCTGATCGTAACAACCTTTCATTGAACTCGATGAAGAAAAGACAAAGAACCAAAAAGTTTCCCATGACAGCTGGGTCCTGGACTGGCCCAGAAGGCCCTACAGGTAAGATCTGTACCGTCACTTCTGGAGTTTCTTTGTAGCAGTACATATGTGTACAAGTAATACTCAGAGCTACATGCACATGTTATAAATTAAGCCAAGCCTATTAAACAGCCTTGGCCCTGTGTTTGAATGTGTGCAAAGGTGTTCTGTCACTGAGTGTTACAAAGCATCACAGACTGCAGCTACTCCCTGGTTTGCAATACTAGTTTGCTTTTTTTTTCTTGAGTGACAAATTTGCCAACTGCTGTGCTTAACAAAATTCCCAATTTTGAATGTTTCTCCATACGTCTATTTGTAATGTTACAATTGGTGCATGATCATGATGTGGGTGTCCAATTACAGATATCCAATTAAAAGTTAAAATTACATTTCAATTTAATGGTAACTGTGATTGGACACCTACACCATTCAAACAGTTAATTGGTTAAACCTAAGTGGTGTTTCTCTATTTCCCAATTGTTTGTAAAACTTATGACAAATGGTACTAAATGAATTTTGTTTCTTCACTTGAGAGAAAATCTTCAAACCTTCTTGATCGCAAATCGCAAATTTCAAATTGCCTCAAGCTAAGAACTTGTCCAATTGTGAAACCACTTGGAATGCCTGATTACTTCTATTTGGTCCAGTTACAGTACTGTCACAAATCAGTGTTGAAACTTGAACCCCAAAACATAATACATGTATTTATTTAAGGCTCATTTATCACAGAAAATGGTAAGTCACGTAGAAAGGCAACTACACCAGGAACAGTGCCAAAGTCTGCAGTTGGTGGAGGAAGACGAGTGTCAGCACCTCCCCAGTTTCCTAATGCAGGTACTAAGTAAATGCTGCTGAATGCAATTTATTGGAGTTAATAACAACAAGGAGCACTTGTCTTGCATGTACCTTTACAGCCAGTGGGATGTAGATACTGCACATGCACCAGGATTCCATGTGCTCTTAGACTAAACTGCACTGTAGCAGTTTGCTTTTAGGGAACATTTTCATTAGTGTTTATGTAGTGTTTTCTTGAGTAAGGGGGCTATTCTCATAGCATTTCCCTCTTCCCTCCCTCTCTCTCCATTATTTTATCAGTGTGGCAGGTGCCTATTTTCTCACCTCTGCAAGGGGGCTCATGGCTTGGTTGCCAGGATTTGCCAGGAGCCGGCTGCTATGGGTGGAAGCTTCTAGACATCTCAGTCACTCAACCTCCATTTTGTGGGGTAGTTTGGTAATAAAATTTATCACCAAACTGTGCATAATTAATGAACATAAAGTTATAGTATAGCTGCTAAAGGTGTTTTTGTAAGGACTGGCCAATCACAACAAATTCAAATACTCAAATACAGTGTAATGCAGAAACAATTTTAATGAGGCACTACATGTAACTTACAAATAAATGTGCATTTTGGAAGTGACTGTGCAGGCTCTTATACATGTACTGGTTGTAATGTTCACTTTGACACTGAATTGACAATTGGTTGTTCTCTATGTTTCCCAGGTTCACCATCCCTGCGAAGTCCGACTGAGAACTCTATTGCCTCCCTTGTGTCTGCAGCAGCCATAGTAAAAGCTAAATCTGAAAGTGAAGGAGAGTGTCACATGTCAACTGGTAAGCGGACAATTCATGCTCTTCCAGGTGCAGACTGTTCCAAGATAATCTGACCTG
This sequence comes from Orbicella franksi, assembly GCF_964199315.1. Classification (NCBI taxonomy): domain Eukaryota; kingdom Metazoa; phylum Cnidaria; class Anthozoa; order Scleractinia; family Merulinidae; genus Orbicella; species Orbicella franksi. Next base: position 35,734,177 of record NC_138146.1, read on the forward strand.
ACATTGACCTGACATGTTACAAAACAATCCTTAAGTGTTCCGTTTGTCATTGCAGCTTTTTAAGTGGGTCAAAGTCCCCCTCCCCTTTTTTATCAAAGAGTGTAAAGCCCTATAAATGCCTGAAAAATATCACCTTTTAACCATTTTTAGGTAAGAAAATAAGCATCTTAAACCCTCCATTTTCTAGTCAAACTTAAGATCTGCAACTGTTTCTAGTTTAAAATGTACCTAGAATAATTTTATACTCTACTATGTAGTTGACCAAACTATGGGTAAGGTGGTAGGAAATTTGTCCAAAACCTTTATTATATATTAATGCTTGTGTAGAGCTTCCCCTTTTTGCATCAAATACAACACTGTATGTGTTTGCTATTGTGCAATAGTTTTCACTGTTTTATATACCTTCTTTGTTTTCTTCATTATTTTCTGTAGTTTTGTCTGAGGGCAAAAGCACTTCAAGTACTACTAAACCTCAAGATTCCAGTGTTCTGGACACACTGGCAACTCTTGCTACAGCTACCTTAAGCCACAGTACATCTGCAACATCCACGACACCTCCACAGCAAGTTACAGCCATGGCTGGCAGACCCATCGGTATTGCACCACTCACCCTTCCACCAACGACGCCCACCTTTACCACTCCACTGACTCCTTCAAGTCTTTTCCCCATGCCATCCCCGCTAGCTGCACTCTCTGCCCTGTCTTCATTATCGTCACCTGCTCAAACCTCACCCCTGCCACTGTCATTCTCAATGCCAGTGATGACGCCTCAGCAAGTGGCTTCAACAGGAGCGCAGCTGATGCCTCTGATGCAAACTGGTGCACCCTTCTTCTCCAATGCAGCTGGTATGTCAATACAGCAAGCGCCATCTCCAGTGACAACTGCGGGAGATGTACATGTGCCTATATCAACAAGCGCAGCAAGTGCGGGTGTTACCATTGCAGGAGCAGATTCTGGTGCAGTGAAGAGTGGAACCTTTGGCACTTCAGGCACACACTCTCTTAACACAGCTGCACAAACAATGCTTCCACAGACCATTGTGGCTCCTTTCCAGCTACCAAGTGGATCAGGTCAGTCGCAGCTCCAGACACAGCTTGCATTAAGTCAGATGCTTGCTCCGATGCAAAGCGTACAGCCTTCAGTTGTGCTCGAGCTAAATGCAACAACAACCAAGGATGGAATAGGTGAGGAAGATGATGAAGTTCATTAACCTCTTGTTCCTCATTACAATGCAAATCAGAATACCCAAGGAAAAAAGTATTTCCATACGTTATCAATTGTACCAAATACGTAAACACTAGGTAAGTAATCTGTGCACCAAGCAAATGTATGGGAACTAGGCAAGATAATTTTCCAATTGAGACGATACAAATTGTTCTTAATACTGATACGTGTACTGTACCGGATTTCCATTCCATCACTCAGTCTCTACACGTCTTCTTGTTTTATAACTTTGCGACAAGGCCACTAGCTTACCACTAATAGTTACCATCAAACCTCGTAATTTGAAATAGCGATTAGTAAATGTACGTCAACAGAACCATTTCATCGTGATTTTCATTACCTGCCTGATCAATCGAGTGTAAATCTTCCATGTCAGTGATTCAAAAATTATTTCATTTCTTTGTTATAGCTCACGTGAAAGTTGACCAGAATCAAGCAGCGGAGTTGTTAAAAAGCCAAAACCAGTCACAGGTATGTAAAGATTTGAAACGATTAGAATAGATTTACTGGATTAACATCATTCGTGTTGGCATTGTAATTTCTATGTTAGCATGTGCATGAGGTTATGTAGGTGGCCCTGCTCCCTGTGGTTGTCTTAGTGGTAAGAGTGCTCACTTTCCAGTAATGTGGCTCAAGTTTGAGTGGTGTCCTAAACCCGGCATCATATGATTGCTTCTCGTCCTTGCTCTAAGGGGTTTTTTCCAGGCTCTCCGGCGGTTTTCCACTCTCCACAAAAACCAACGGTTCTAAATTTATTTTCGATCTGGATACTGTGCCACTCCGTAGATTTGCTATATATGTTTAATGTTTTATTTACATGTATTTTATCGTTGTCACACCCATTCAGGAAGTAGCACACACCCAGCTCCAGCAAGATGGCAGTGAAACAAAACAAGATGACATCAATGGACAGAATATTCCAGGAACACAGGAACTGTTTATAACGCTTCAGGTTCCAGCAGGATTGCAGCATGTTCAGCCGCAGCTGTTGACAGATCCAAGCTTTGCACTTCAACAGGTGCAGCTTGTTCAACAAGTGGCTGCGCAGGACTCCCAACAGGTACATTTTTGAGATCACAGGCTGTCAGCATGTGAGCATTCTGCCTTGTCTCGTGCGGATTGTTGAGCGAAAGGCGAGCGAGAAAACTAGCTGCGTAAAAGTGCTTTTGAATGCTTGCTCCACTATCCACTCGTGAGAGAAATGACCAGTTTGCAGTCTACTTATCGAGACCACAGGGCAAAACGATTTTGCGCGTTTTGGTTTCTGGTTTCACTAATGGCATGTCGCTGAAGTGCACTTTTAAGCATACTTTTTGCAACTCCTCGTCTAACTTAATTACTGGCTTGACGCATAGATTAAAGGCAGCGAGACGTTGATCCTGATGAGGCTCAAAGGCGTTTTCCACTGCTGTTGACCAAAGTTGTTCGCAGCCAGTTCTTATAGGATGTTATAACATGGTGTATCAATTATGTCATAGTTGGCAATTTTCGTTAGTCTGGTCTGCTGGTCAACTGACTGCTGTACAATGTATTCATATTGCGAGGTTTAAAATAGTGTTTGTTGTTTGAACATAGCAAACATCTGGAGCAGCTCAGCCACAGCAGAACCCGGTCACCGTTGTTCAGCAACACGATGCTAGTGCGCAGACTACACAGGAGCAAACTGCTGGCTCAACTGCACCGCAGGCCCCGATTGTTCAGTTGCAGCTTCCTCAGGAACAGTTAAACTTGGCGCAGTTGATGCAAAGCGTCGGCCATGGAGCGTTGCCGCTGACGTTTTCTACTCTCACTCCACAACAGATACAGCTCTTAGCGAGTGAGTAAACTTCATCCTCCATGCTACATACCAGTTACATGTTGTATGCAACGCTTTCGAGTGGTATAGCATGGAATGTCCCACGAGTCATTTGTATTTTCATGGTCTACACTCGAGCCTTAAGGCGAGTGTGTAGACCAGGAAAAAAAACTATTGACAAGTGGGATATTCCGCGGTATCACACGAGAGAGCACTGCATAACTATATTATACCATGCCATGGAAAATACAATGGCCAACACAATCAATGCGGCATACACGCTGCGCATGATGGGAAGGTTGGATGTTATACCGTCTAATATACAACGGCTTTCCTGTATTCTGTGGCTGTATTTTCTATGGGATGGTATGAATGCATGTATTACAACGCCCATGTCACACGTCTGTGCCGCTGACTGACTGGCAAAAAGAAATTCAGAACTTACGTGGGAAATTTCCAAGTTGTTTCCATAAAGGGTTTTCTACCGATACAGTTTTTTTTCCAGCTGCTGGTTACCTCCAATATTATTACTTAACCCGGAGTTTGTATTTGCTTTAGATACTCAGCTGCAAATGCCTCAGCTTAGTCAGAACTCACAACAGCAGCGTCAACAACAGCAACAACAACAACAACAACAACAGCAAGCCACAGGATCACAACAGCAACAGCAGCAGCAGCAACAACAACATCAAAACATCACTCAACAATTACTGGCTCAATCAGTGCCACAAAGGACTCTGTTACCCCAGAATTACGTGGCTCAGCTTGGCCAGGTGACAAGCTATGATTACTGTTAGTCTTATGGGGTACAGGGAGTAGCCCTTGTCCTCGCAGAACGTCTTAACCGGTGTGAACCAGTTTGTTGTTTTCCTTAAAGAAAAACACATTTCATAGATGCAATCATGAACACTCACACATTGCCTCTCATTTACTGTTGACTGGCGCGTAGTTTTTGTGCTGCTGTGAATTACGGTACCTACCTAGTGCTACCGTTTCCCTGCAACTGACTTTTTACCTGCTGTCAATTATGATTATATGGTCTTAGGTGTCCTGCGGGGCACGATGAGGTATGAGATGAATTATGATTCTGGCCGCTCAGTGAAAACTGACAAATGATTGGGGGCGAATGAATTTCTGCGAGGCTTCGTTCTAAAATTGAGGCAAGGTACTCGGCGTGTATCATAAGGCATTGGATTGACAGGTTTTTTTTTGTTTTTTTTTTTGTCATTTTATCTTCAGAGTCCTGTCCAAACAACAGTCGATGTTCAGCAGCAGCAGTCGCAACAACAGTCTTTAATTGGTCCTCAAGTTTTACTGCAAGTCCAAGAAGACCTTCGGAAGCTGCTGGAACATCGGCAGGCAGAGGAAGACAAAATCAGAAAGGAGTTGGAAGGGAAGGTTCACGCTCTTCAACGAGACAGCGACAAATATCGCACGGAGCTCGAGCATGCGCAGAAGGAAGCGGAAAACTACCGGGGGCGATTAGAGGTAGAACGGAAAGAAAATTCCAGGCTCCATCAGTTATATGAAGCTGCTGCTAAACAGCCGGCCGCATCAGACAGCACTGAGGATAGGAATAGCTCTACCGCCAAAACTGACAGCAATACTTTAATTTAAAGCGTGTTGTTCTGTTTTTAAAACGTAGTGTTATTTAGTGAGTGAACACATCCGGCCTTAAAAATTGTCTCACTATGAAAAATTTAACAAGTGCATGAAAATTTTCAGTCGTGTGCTCTTTGGAGTTAGATTAGTAGTATAGTGTGAGAAAAATAAGAGGGAAAAAAGAAACACATGAAAAACGGGGAAAAATTTGAAGGGGCCTTAACCCTTTTATCCTTTTCAGTAAGCCTTTAAATCAGGACTCAGGGATAATTAAGTCATAATAGAATGTTTTCACTCACGTGGGGGGCCAGCAGCCATACAAATGTATTGGAACAAAAGGAAATCTTTACGTGAGAAAAGAGTTTCAACTCTGGGACACCAAGATGGCCGCCGATTCCAATATGGCTGCCGTCACGTCATATGAAAACACTCTATAACTCTCGGAGACTAAATTTGACTCGACTTTTATACCCTTTACACGTGCTGAGCATGTTGAGGTTTGTTAAATGCATGCTGCATCGTACAGTTAAAAAATGTCAATGGATTTTACGTTATTTTTCATTGCAAGTTGCAAGGATATAATATATCAATCATTGGTGGTTAAGCATTCCTCAGTATGGGAGGCAAAAGAAGTACTATTTTCAGCGGGAATTGGCTGAGCAAGCGTTCATTCCGACGGGGATGTTGCTAAGTAACATGACGTGGCGACAAACTGACGGAAAACCTTTCGGATTATGCATCCTCTCTGATTGGGTGAAAGTAATCGAAAGTTGTTCGGGTTCTTCAACGACGATTTGCCGAGAACGGTTCTTAATCACTAAACTGATATTGTAAAGAATGTATATAGTCCATTCGCGGAAGACAAAGTACATTCATGTATATTGTTTCGGTAAGTTATTTGGTATAGTATTTGTCGTCAGTATTAATATACGCAGTTTATTTGTACGGTATGCAGCGAGATAACTACTTTAATGTGTTCGTTATTTTCAAAGCATCGCAGAGCCAATATTTCATTCATTTGTTAACAAAACAACAATTTGCGTTATTTTTTTTTATCTCTAAGTTATGTCTACTCAGGTTCTGTACAGAATGAAATATGTTTTGATTCAGCTGTCGTTATCTCGAATACCCGAGAGAGGCAATAATTATCCAGGCCTGCGATAAATATAAAAGAACTGTCGGAAAATGTGATTGTACCGGTCGAACCTTTGCTTGTGAAGTTCATCTAAGTGTTAGACACGGCCATGTTACTACCTTTAGAACTTTTAGTTAACAAGAGAATATCGAGTTTATTATTTTTTCTGAACTTTGTTATTTCTGACATGCTCTGACCTAGCAGAGTAAAATCCCGCCTTTCCGGACTCGAGTACCATTTGTAGGTTTTTGTGACATCGTCTTCATTTCTTGATTGACTAGATGGAATTACTCCGATTTGGCAGTTAGACGGTTATTTGAAAGTCGACCTGTAAACTAGCTTTAACTGGGAATTTAAAAATCACAGGGTTGTTTTTAGACGTAGTAAATAAAATACTTGTAAATACGTGGGGCACACTTAGGTAATACATATCGCTCTAGTGTGATTTTAATGATGGAAAATACATTGTTTTGTGCTATTGCCACAACATCTCTACCATTGATTGTCATGATTTTCAAAGTTAATAAAGGAGAAACAAGATTAAATCTGGTTTAAACGTTATCGTGTAATTGTCAACCTCGCGTAATGCATTTAATTTCTAGCTTTGTGACTGGTTCACTGAATCTCGGTTATCAGCCTTTATAATCTACCAGGTATTTTCGCTCGCATGCGATTGGATTAAACGCGTCACGTGACTGAATATGCTCCAGCTATAGCTGGGAAATATCCCAGCGACATTCCCCAATTCACGGGTTGCGAAAAATATTTGAAGGAGAATAAACACGCTAGTCCCCAGGTGAGTTTGAAAATGTGTTCGGATTTTCCCTAATTTTTCAAATCTCGCATGTTGCGAAAAATATTTGAAAGACAGTAAACACAATAGCCTCCACTTGGGTAATGCTCGGATAATTGTCCGCGTACATTATCTGTTAGTAGAAGAAAAGCAGGGCAAGTGTTGCTAACATCGACTAATCTTCAAATAGGCGGTAGGCGAGTCAAAGTTGAAAGGAAAAAAAATAGTTGGAAAAAAACAGATTCGGCGAGCTTTTTACTGTAGAGATGCCAAAAGTAATGGCAAATGTCATGCATCCTGGAACCGAATGTCACTATTACATGCAGTTACAACAAGAAGAGTTTTGAAGGCTTATATTGAGGGATGTCTGTGAGCTGTTTGTGGACAGCAAAACTCTCTAAGCCATGCGATTGCTCTATTCTGATAAGTAAAACAAGACGTATGGAAATAAAGATCGATTCAAATTTATTAACGATGTCATACATAGTTCTTTGGAGAAAACGTCTTCCTTGGTTTCGATGACTAACATGGTTTGAAATACACTGCATGAAATCACTGCTTTCCTCGGCTCGCATTCCGCGCAGAATCCATATCACATTAAATTGTCAGTTCATGTTTCCAATCTTGTATTCCGATCTTAACATAAGCAGCTACAGGTTTACTCTCAAGTGACTATGTCAAAAGTGCAAGATTTACCACACATTGGAACATTTTAACGCCACTATAACTGAGTCACTGAGGTCATATATAGGTATAATGTTGCATCTAATTGCGCCGCCCTCTCTTCGTCCCCACTCCTCCACGGGGACTGCGGGAAGTCTTCCTCTTCCCTGTAAGTAGCACACTGGACACTCTCCCAGGTGGAGTGCGGCTTTGATTGGCGACAATAGCAGAGTTCTCGTCAGCATTGTCATTAAAGGATTGCTTGGGTGAGTGGTCTTTCCGCCTTCTTTGACGTCCTTTTCCATCATCGACCATAGGCGACTTGGTGTCTGTAAAATTACTGTGATCCTGTAGTATTGCCCTGTCTCTGCTGCGAGGTGTTCTACATGTCAAGCCGTCATCGCTAACTTGCAGAGGTGATACAGAAGGTACGATCTGTGCCGGTCGCGATTTTCTTCTTGTCTTGCCAGTCGATAAGGACACACTTTTATCTCGCTCTTCAGTGGTAATCTCTACCGAGGCTGCTATGGACGTCATGTCCGTGCAAATCCCTGACATCCCACCGCTGGATGCAAAGCTGTCATCCTCGGTGCATGAATTTGAAATAGCTTCTTCCGCTTCGGCACTTTCCTCGCACTCAACCACAGCCGTGATGGTAGGCTCCTGACTACGGTCTTCTCCAGGCGAGAGCAGAATTCCCAAGGGGGAAAGGAGGGGCGAGAGAGTGACTCCAAGGTCATTTAAACCCTCTTGGCTGATTGTAGTCATGGCGCTCAGAAATACGTCCCATTGGGGAGAGATGTGACCCTCGTCAACCACGTTCAGGTACTCGCCGCTCTCTGTGTAGCCAGGTATTTCAACGACAGGGATAAGTCTGGTGTGGGGTTCTTTAGATTGGGGCTCGTCTGGTGACTGAGGAGTCAATACCGGATTTTTATCTCTTTGATCCACGGCTAAGAGCTGGACTTGCTGGAATGGAATCGGCAAAGGTACTTCTTCAACTGTTACCCCTTCCTCATTAGTATCCACGGAATCAATGGCGACAACAGATCCTTCGCGACTAACAAACGAATACGAAAGTTCTTCTGTTGACAGGGACATTGGTGGAATTAAAATTACAGGAGAATTTAAGACAGTTGTTGATTTTTCTTGCTCAGATATTGTCAATGGCTCCTTTTCTGTGTTAGCAGCCACATTGCATACATCAGTAACATCACAGCTTATGACAGAAGGAGAGGACTTTTCGGAAACTCCTTGCTTTTTATCGACATTTGTTCCTTGAGTGGCATTTTCCAACCGAGTACTGCGTTCAGCAGTTTCTGCCGATTGTAAAGTAGACCACAAACCTGCACCTGTATTAAATTGATAAAAAAAAATCCGAAATCAAAATGATCAAAATATTCACCGATTGACAGAAAAGGGCACAAAAAGGAGTAAGCTAAAAATGATGACATTACCTAAAACTTTTTTCTCGAGGAATCCAATGTACTTGATAGTTTCTTGTAAAATTAGTCCCTGAAAAGTTAACCAAACAATCGATGTCTTGGTTGGAGCAAAAACGCTACGCGGCTAACTTAGGTTAACCAGGCGTTGTGGTGGTTTGAATTCTTATTCTAATTAGACAGCTTAGATTGATATCTGACGCTGAAATTATCCCTATCCTGTTAGCTAAAAACTAAATCGCAAAAAGGCATGATTTAACCATGCGCACGGCATTCGCTAAGTCTGTGAGGGATAACGCGAACAAAAACGATGCTGAAAACACGCTACACATTGACCCGTAACTACTCTGAATTAGACCTTACTCAAACTCTAACACTATTTCAACCCTTGATCTGGTGCTTCGCAAGGACCACTTAAGTTAATGAAGGCCATCTACACATACCCTACTGGAACTCTTCTGAAGACGGGGCACTAATTGTCTAAGCTGATCAAAGGCTTTCTTGAGTTCTGCGTCATATCGCCTACGAGAAAACAAACGCGCTCATTTAAATATTCAATTATTTCTAGGTTCAATTGCAATTTGTGAAAAGGATTATCAACAGAGGCTTCAAAATATTGTCGTTGAGAACACAGTGCTGTTACTAACAACGCTGATTAAATAGTTTGCTACAATTAGAAATTGAGGAATAAAACTGTCGAACATTACCTCGGCGAATTATAAAACGATTTACAATATAGATAGGACCCTGCGCGCGCTCTGATTGGTCAAAAGCCCATGTTTAATCAGGGTATAAAACATGGAAAAAGCGTGTTTTATTGTTTTTCGCCCATTAACTTTAGTCAGCATTTTTGTTAGAGATGGCGAAAAACATTTTCTTTGAAGAAATTTGGGATTTAGGCTTCTTTATTTGCTAAGTAACGGCACTTGGAAATTTACTAGAAGCTATTACAGGAAACTATTTTCGAACCTGTCTCTGATCTTTTTCTTTTCTCTGTCTTCTCCGTGTCTAGTTTTAGGGGTTGGCGTCGTAGTAATTTCATCACTTTTAAGTTTTTGAGGGTCCAAGGGCAGCTCTAGCTCGTTCTCGTTATGACATTCCTGCACTGTACCAGCTGTAAGGAAACACGGTCCACGGTTAGTTGAAGAGATCGTGACATGCCGCACTTCTCTCCTTACCAAAATTCACCCAAGAACTATCGGAATTCTGTCGCAAATACACTGAAAACGTTATTTGATTGGTCATAGACGTAAAAGGTCGAGGTCACAGGGCTCTCCGTCAGCATCAGCGACCGATGAAAGTTCTGGTCGAGTCGACTACTCTTAAGATACCTCGATAAGCTGAAAACAAAAAAAAAATGGCTGACAACCCAAAAACGACACAAGCTACGGGACAAAAATTGCGTAAAGGGACAGTGAGCGGCGTTTGGATGAGCGAACAACTCTTGGCTCATTTATGGTCATGTAACATGACATGATGAGTATATCACTTAAAAATGCTCTCCTCGTAATTTGTGTTACTAATACTGGCTGTGGTGTTCAGTAAAGTAAGTACATAGCCGAGATGATGCATTGGCATTAAATCAGTGGCGTCTGATAAAAACTGAAATCATATAATCATATTCCCCTTTTTCTCCTTTTTTTTTCTTGCCTTGGAGGCTCTGAATGCTCACTGCCGCCTATGCAAATTGCTCCCCTTCTACTTCCGGATAGGACAAAAACAGCATTAAGTCCCTGTTTAATTAAACAGACCCAGACTCTCCAGAAGGGGACAGTTTAATGTGGATCAATGAATGGCACATGGCTGATGGCTAATTGGGACTAAAAGACTTCATGCAGCTCAGAGCATGTTTTAATGCTAATAGTTGGAGCGACAGCAGGCCAGACGGACATTGGGAGTGCCTCCTACCGGGTGAGATCTGAGATCCTTCCTCCTCTGCAGATGGTTTTAATGTTAAAGTGTTTGTGCTCTCACTGGCCAAAAGTTTGCTGTCACCTCCACCCTATAAAAGAGGAAGTTTTCAATTCAGCGAAATAACAAACTAACTTGATGGTGCCTGAGCTAATACCTAAATCACCCAACCGTGGAATGGGTTCGAATTTTTGTACAGTGACCACTCCAACTTTCTTTTGCTGACCCGCTCACAATCCTTTGCGTTGTGAGTTGACTGTGAACGAATTTCAAACTAAAGATGGGAAATGGGAAGAGGCAAACAAATATGTTAAGCCGTTTATCCGCCTCTTTCCCTTTCCCCACCTTTAGTTTGAATTCTCATCCTGTATCCATCACTACACTTTGCTTATTGTCAACGCACAACAACACAAATGAATGTGGGCGGATCAGCAAAAGAAAGCGGGAGAGGTCGTTATACAAAAATTTGAGCCAATTCCACGGCTTACTGATTTTCGTAGTAAACTTAATTTCACCTATACTGCATTAGGATATCTAAGTATTTCTTCTGTGTTGCTCTAGGTCTAGAGAGGTTTCTTCAGTTTTAGGACCAGTTTTCCTGTTACAGAATCACCTAAGAAAGCGTGACCTGATGATAAAAAAACCTCACCGTGCTATCAGTCTGCGGCACTTCCCTGTCACAAGGCAGCTTGCTTCTGACGCATGTCAGTGGAGACTTCTCTGTCTGTGGAACAGTAGCTTCTTGACCATCAGACGGTGAAACGTTTGAAAAAAGTGGCGCTAGCGACCTCTGAAAATCAGCACAAATGGCACATGGTAAATTGTTAGTAAAGCTCACTGAAAATTCACACTGAAAGATTTGTTCTTCAATCTCACGCTGCTGGTAATTTAACGAGAAGGTAATTCACATAGCGTGATCATGCATAGTGCCACCATAGTTAATAGAGAGAAATGGTTATGAAACGTAGCAATCGTTGTTGTATGATTTTGTTGGCTATTTTGTCGGTTGACCCTACACAAAACCTGGCAAAATACAAAAGGTTGTTATGTGTCTTCATACAACTAACCAACAGAAGCATTGCTATTGTAACTCATCCATAGTCAATGAGCATAAAACAAAAGATGTGCAGCCGTCAAGAACCTTCCAACATAAATTATGGCCCGTTTGTTTAATTGCTTCTTTGATGTTCACTGGCCTTCCTAACTATTCCCCCTTTATTAAATATGGTGCCACAGATGAAATAAGCAGATGAGAAGTGTTTTAAATCTAACAAGGAACAGTAACACAAAACAATTCACCTTGGTGGTCCTTTCAGTACAAGAGCCTTCCTTACTCTTCCAAAATCTTCTGAAACCTTGAGGTGGCAGGCCTATCAGAGATGGGTTCAATTAGCTACCCAATGAATTGTATGCCAAACGTGATCCTCACCTAAATTTCATTCTCGACAATAAGTGACAAAAGTGTAACATTGTTGAAGTGAAAAACGCATTTACGGATAAAAGGATATATAGCTTGGAGTGGCAATAAACCTACATGTAGGAACATTTACCCTGGACATAACAGGGCATCATAACACATGTGACTGAGATGTAACTGAAATAAGATGGTTAAGGCCTGCATAATCGGCTGATTCATTTCTTGAGGGTAGTGTTTGAACTGGGAATGAAAAATCCAATTGAATCCAATTGGACTGGCTAATTTTCTCTTTTGTTTTTTCCCCTACAGTTTGCATAGAGTGGAACCTACCCTACGTGTATACCCTTGGGACCAGAAAGGAGTTCTCTGCTTATGGAAGGTTTAAAATTCTGAGTTTTTTGTGGCTGGGAGAATAACTAGGTCTCCTTGTTTGGGAACTTCCCACCTATGAGATTGCTCCCAAGTGGAGGTGTAACTCCATGTGATTTATTTCATGTTGTGTTTATTCAATATCTCAGTATGGCACACTAAGTCGCAATCTTCTTGCCTTACCTTGTAGGTATATAGGTTGATGATTTTCCTCTACTGAGGGAGTCCTGAAACTGTCCTTGTACCTTGCAATCCCTTTCAAGTGCCTGTTATTGCCTTGAACAATGACATACTGCTGTCTGTTGCCTTGCAGGGGTTGAATTGGAGTTGACGTCGTCGATACAGTTATAAGAGGGGAGGATCTACTACCTTTATTAGGGCTTGGTGACACTCGTATCCTGGTTGAAGGTAAGGGTGTCCTGGCTGGCTTTTGTGGTTGTGGAGTCCACTCAGGGGGATGTATGAGTATTGGATGCAATGCTGTGAAATTACATGGATAAAGTATTAATGGATTTGTGCAACTGACATCCAATATGAGAATCAGGTGCAGGTTTGTATTTCACTTCACATTACTGATGTTTGAATAGATACACCTGGGAAATTCTAAAAGATAACTTTCATTCATTCTTAAGTTCAGTAACTACTCAAGACCAGTGTCTTGTCACATGAGCTTACTTGAACTTAACAGAAAAAATCTTTGAACTGATACTCATCATGCCACATTTAACTGCACAGTCAGTGGAGAAAACAACCACTCCATATGGTCACTGACTCAGCCAATCAGCATTTTACCATATGTTATTGTATCATTCACGTTTTTTTATGTATGTACATTATTTTTCTTTGAAAATGGACAAATGTACTCCTTGTGGTAAAAACACACTCAGTGTTTTGAACTGCATATAGTTGAGATGAATGACTGTAATAAGCAAGTAAAGCTAAACGCATTCTTCACACAGCCCTTTACATATGCATATACCAGCAAATTTAAACTTCATTTTGCCAGCTTTTAGATAACAAATGTAATTTATTATTTATATGGTCGGTGTTGTCTATAGTATGAAGTTACAGATGTTGCTTCACTAATCAAACAGCACAGGTCCTAAGAAAAAGGGAAAATCTCATTTGCTGTTTCTTACCTTCAGGGGTGGCATCAAGTTTTGTTACTGCAAGATGAGCTTCAGTTGGGGAAGTCACAGGAAGATCTTCTTGGTGTTGTTGTTGTTGTATTTGCAGGTTGTCTTGTGGAGTAAAATTTTTATAATACAGTGGGGCTGGGACCACAAGGACATAACATGACACTTTAGCATTGGGATCTGGTTTGGGTGCAATGGGTACACTTTGACTGCTACCATGCAACACATGGGTAGAGCTTGGTTCACTGTTACACATAATCACTCCATGATCCTCTATTGTAAAACATTGATCTGCCTGCTCGTGTTGGTAATAACTGGAAGAATCTGTGTTGTACAGTTTGGGGAGTATTGTCGCTGGTCTCTTCTGAAGTTTATTAAACAGTGGAATAGATGAAAAGAATGCCTCTGGAGAAAATGGGTCTGCCACTACGGAGGACTCTTCTTCAGCTCTCTTTTCTCGGTACTGTTGGTTAAATGCAACAGCAGAATCACTAACACTTTGCAAGTAGCTTGCATCACATGAGTCTTCATCAGTCAGGGCATGGTAACTTTCATCTTGACTAACTGTGAAGGAATAGTTATCACTACAGTCTTTTTCACTGGCATAGTCCATGACTTGGCAACCAAGAGATGGTGAATTGTTTAGATTGGACACCTCCATATTAGAGGAGGGTGTTTTTTCTTCTGGTAGAGTTTGTTCCAGCACTTGTTGTGTTGGTACACTGTTGTCTGTTGTTGGCACTAAAGCAGCAACAGGTGATGATGCTGAGATAGATGATGATGATTGAGTGCAAGGTACACTGTGATCTACAAAACAGAACAAGAACTAGTGTAAACAGAACTTTCACCAGGGTAAAATATCAAAGCCAAAGGACTAATGATCTATATTTCCTTAATTTCATTAAAAGAATTTGTGAGAGGAGTGAATGTTTTCTTGGACCTCTTCTTTTTGAAAACATACAGGTATAATTTGTTTCAAACAGCCCTCCATCTCATCCCCAAAATGGAGCTACCAGCCCATAACCCATGCAGGTGTGTACCACAAAGAGTTTGCAGTTCTAGGAAAATATCCAAAGCCACCTCAGGAGTCAAAAAAAAAAAAAAAGGAAAGTGTGAAGCTAAAATAGAAGTTACAGAAGTGCAGGGGTGGTGGCTTTCAAGGTGAGCTACAATTAATTGGCCATGCATTCACAGTCTTAAAACCTGATCTGTAAAACCGCCAGGTTTGAATCAAGTCGCAAAGGCATGGGTAAGACCTTTGTTTAACATTGCACATCCATGGACAGTACATGTACATAAGCTATGAATAAGTCTGAAAAATTAAAAATTTTGGAAATGTGTTATGTCTTGGAGGCCAGTGTTGATGACCACATTTTTATTTTCTGATCACTAGTCAACGTGAAATAAATATCTCATGCATGATATATTTGTCATGCATAGAGTGCATGTCCAGTGTCTACTCTACAGCTTAGAGGGTGTCTAGTACCTTAAAAAAGAAATATTAGAGAAAAACATGGGATATTTGGCTGGTACCAGGCATCAGTGTCTGTCTTACAGTGATCTCTGCTTAACAGTAGTTACCACTAGCAAGTCATACCTGATATTTCAGGGCAGTCATCTGAATTTTGTTGGACAGCTGAGGTTACTTTCCCTGAATGATCAGCGCTACTTACTTCTGCGTTTGAGCAACAAAGTTCAGCTCTTCTGTGATCTTGATGCTGGATAATAATATTTAGTGTCTATTAGTCTAGCCTAACATCAAAATTTGCCTGTAAATTTATTTGAGTACTTATAAATATGATGCAACTCAAACATATACAAGTGGGAGGAATCAAAAAAAATCCTTAGTTCTGATAACAAATTGGTATAAAAATCGGAGAAAGAAATTATTTTGTTTCTGATTTCAAGCATATAAGCCTCACGAACTTCTCCTTAGGAACTATTAAAAATGGCTCAGCACACTATGTTAATTCATGTGGTTTAAATTTGTGTCAAAGCAATTGTGGGGGATTTTCAAAATTCAGCAGCCTATGGTAATACAGGGCATTTCGCAATGGGCAAGTTTACCTAATCTTGAATTTGCTTCACAAATAAGCCGGGTTGGTAAATTTTCTGGGGAAGAAGTTTCTTTTTTTCTCAATGTTACACATGATGCAGACTCACCATGATTGTGTCTAAAACGTGTTTTGCCAAAGATTTTTCCTCATCAGGATATGTGATATGAGCTGAAGGGAGGTTTCCTGCAGAAATAAACATTAGAAAACCTTACATCAAAGAGTGAGTTAAACTTAAGCCTTCCGATAGAATAGTGATTAAGCGTCCCTTTTATAATGATTATCAAGGTCGAGGTCAACCTCAACTCGGCAAGAATTTGACGAGGAAACAAATTTTAGTTTCTTCGTAGACTCAGAGTGTAGTTTACCTTTTGTGGAATCGAAGAAAGATTCCTGAGAAACTGAACTGTCGATAGATTTCTCAGTCTCGTCCATTTCTGTTTAAAATACAACCAAGGCGTAAGCTAATACCTCAACCACAATTTTTCATTAATTCATGCAAGGTTTGATAGGTAAGCTTACCTTTTCTTTGACATTAAACCGCTCTCTATATGCCTTTCAGCTAAAGCCAGACGTACTTAGATTTCTAGCCTGTTCGTGCAAATGATCATTCTTCTTTTAAAAGTATCTCCCTGATTAATAAGCTTACTTATAGGCTAAAACTCTCTACAACTCGGCTTTCATCAAGGGTAAACCTACAGCACAGCTAGATATGGCCGCCAAAAAGTAATCACGTGATTACGAGCCTCGTTTAATACCTAGGTAGTCGCGTGAAAATTGGGGCGAGCTCGACAAAAACCCTGCTACGACGCCTGCTACACATGCAGGCGAGAGTTACAGAGCGGAAAAGGGTAAACTCCTTTGGGATCTTGCGGAGATCACACGGGCTTAGAAACTGACGAATCCACTCCACAACAGGTGCAGGTGCATAGCCAGCCCCTTGAAGAGTTGTACTGGCCAGCCAGCTCGTATCGGCCTTTTGAAGTTTATTTCAGGATGTGGGATATTAAGGCAAAAAAATAAACGGGATACTTGGGGGAAAATCAATGGGATGTTTAGATCAGATAACACGGGATATCGAGTAGGAAAATCGCTAATGTCTGCAACTGGAATTAACAGGATACGGGATATTTTGGCAAAAATTAATAGGATGTGGAATACTCAGACCACCCCCTCCCTCCCCCCCCCCCCCACTTCCCTTATGGGGCCTTGGGACTGGAGGGTATGTTCTTTCAGAAAAACGCTTTCTCCTTAGCCTTCTGCTGATTTTTATTTTATTTTATTATTGTTTTTAGCACTCGAATTACTAAATAGGATTTCATAATAGCGAAGGCGGCTAATTTTCGTTCATGAGATACTAAATTAAGTAAACGCAACTCTAACGGCACATTCCATAATGTTTGCCTGTCACCTGTCTAGCCTGGACCCCCGTGTTTGAGCCAAGACCTCATCGTGACATGGTAGTTGCAAGATGATAATTAAGTTAAGTCTTCAATGTTTCCCGTTAACCGGCAGAACATCAGAAATAACCAAGAAACAACCAAGACCATGTAGAACATTTGGACTCTTAGGTCAACTTTTAATTACTGTACATAATAGAAAAGGTTCAAATGAAAAAGTATTTTATGGATTAAATATGCATATTGCATATGCATGGATTAAATATATATAAATAAGAATATTACTGTGACTAATAAGGCTACCAGCTGAAACACATTTAAAAAAATTGCTCCTTAAATATGGGCTTGTTTGTTCACCACCCAGAATTTTCACCCCTTTTGAAATCCCTCACTTTTGACTCAAGTTTACAAATTCTCCATATCTCCCTCTAACCTCCATCTCAAGTCGCAATAATAAATACAATAATATTAAATATCTTTATCTTAAAAAACTAAATGTTCTTTGATTAAAAACCCTGAATATTATACATGAAGCTGTTTCCAAAACGGTGCTCCAAATAAAAAGCACTGGGCAAGAGGATTTCTAGGATATTAAAGGTATTTGTGCTTGATTACGATTCACAGCAGTTCATCAACACTACATCCTAATCACTCTGCCATGCACATTGCATGCCATCATACATCTTCAATGTAACTGGAAACATTTCAAGTCCAGGGTGTTTACTAAAATTAATTGACTATTACCCAGATTGCCTTTCAGCATTGCCACATAAGCTTTGGAAAACCTTTCTTTAAATCGGTGGTCTGGAATACCAAGTCCTGTATTATTACTATTATTTATTACAACATAGCTTTAATTAGATGCACATGCATATGATTGCAAAAACTACTTCACTGTGATTGGCTGACAGCAGGCCAATTAATCATTAATTTTTAATTTGCACTGCGAGCAAATTATCGCACGTGTTCACAATTTTCTTAATCATGAGTAATTGTATGAAAGATTAATAGAGCTTTAAAAGATTTACACTACTAGTCATGATATTTGAAAATTCTTTCAAATTGCACCCACCCACACAGCTCATGCAATTTTGAGAGAATTTTCAAATATTATTCACAAATAGTGTACTACCTGGTATTCTTACTTCCCTGCCATCACAGTGAATACAGACTACAATGACATTAATTAACGTCAGGAGAATTAACAAAATGGTTCGACCATTGAGATAGTCTAAGCTGATGTTTAAAGATATTCTCCCAACTGGAAGTAACAAATATATAAAAATGAGTTGGGAGAATTTTTATCTTATCATCAGCAATGCATGTAAGCATGCTAGTCTTTATG
The DNA here is from genome assembly GCF_964199315.1 of Orbicella franksi. Taxonomy (NCBI): domain Eukaryota; kingdom Metazoa; phylum Cnidaria; class Anthozoa; order Scleractinia; family Merulinidae; genus Orbicella; species Orbicella franksi. The sequence goes on from NC_138146.1 coordinate 35,752,464, forward strand.
AATCTCTTGACTGAACAAAGCTCCTGGTGAGTAACTTTTATGTGCCCCATTATGGAACACCCTACTAACACTTGTAAGATGCATGGAGTGAGTAAATACTACACAGTTTCTAGTCAATTAACGATCATCAGATCCATAAAAAGGCCAACACTAACTCACCCTCGCTAGTGAAAGGTTTCTCGAAATACTGTATGGTGTCAATACTTGCAACTATAAGCCTTCAAAAGGGTTGGCCCCACTTTCTACATGGACACAGCTCATCAAATAACTTTGTTATGCACCCTTTACTGAGTGTGCAGTTATAAATCATTCAATTTTATGATCACAAGGTTTTCATTAAGGTCCCGGCACTGGGAAAATTGACCGGCTGCTAGGACAATTTTGGCCAGCTGGTTTGAACATCTAGAGGAACATTTTCATTCCAATGTTCTGTTCAAATAGTTTTTGTTTTGCCAGTCTGTTAAAACCAGTTGCGCTCCTGATCAAAACCTCAATGAAACCCTTGTTTATGATAACAAATGTGCTATCATTATGCCTGTCTAGTACCTGCAAATTTAGGCTTATTCCTATCTGGGCAGGAGTGATTGAACACTTTAACTCTTGTGCTGGTTTACATAGATTACTTACAACCTCATAACCTGAAATTTTTGCATTATTCTTTTTTTAACATGTGGAAATGTTTTTGAAGTCATAGAAAAAGTCTAGTTTCATGTGCTTTCTTGAAAAAATGTTTCACAAACTGGCTCAAGTAAGTTAAGGAAAACTAAGTTCCACAAAATGAAATTAAGTTGTTATATCGCAAAGTAAAATTTCATGTTATATGACATCTAGGTCCCTATCTTGAAATAAGCCCCCGTGGTACAGTAGCAATGAAATACATGAAGCTACTCCTGTCTCTGATACTGAAACAAGCTGGTTCCCCTTCGCTTCATGATCACATGTGCAATAAGCAGGCCTCCACAGATTCCAACTGCAAGCATGAGGAAGGAAATTCCTGCTGCTGCACCACTAGAGACACCCTCTGTCTTCATTTTACTGCCTCCTTGGTTTGATGGTTTGGCAGTGGTAAGTGGAGACCCAGAGTGCGGAGGAGAGGATGGCCAAAACCCAACATAGAATGAAGACTTAGTAGCATAGATTTTTTCTGTCAAGAGAAAATGATGCCAATAATATTGTCAGCATAAAGAGTCCAGGTAGGTCAACAGTCATTTTAGGTTTACAAGACTGATCATACTAAGAGCAAATGGATTCTAAACTAGATGAAAAAATGAGCTAAGCCTTCTAGGAAAAAAAGAGTCAAATTATCAGGAAGCAAGACAGAATCCAGGGCCATAGCTACATGTAGCAACAGGCAAACCAAGGCACTTTGCTGTCATTTCTTGTTGTTGTTGTCATTTATAGACATCATAAACACGCTAAGCACTTAGGAAGATAATTTTTATTAACCATGGACATGCCCCTGCAGTCATACTTTTTTTCATGAAGTCATAATTTGATTCTGGTTAAATTGGCCCTGGAATTCCATCACAAAGATTGTGTTTCTAGAGAGTAGACCCCTTAAATAGAATTAAGCCTTAACTTATGCAAAATGGCTGGTCACCTGACCAGTTTTCATCACCAAAAGGTGGTACATGATCTAACACTAAATTAAGGGAATAATTAGAATCCATAATTTTACATTTTTAAAGAAATAGAAAACATGTACCGTGTTTCTATCGAGTTATAGAAACAAGAGTGGAAGTTTGGGAGAACAGGACATACTGTGGGAACAGGAGCCGCAGGCAAGTGTTTCCACAGCTTTTTCGAGTTCTCCCAAACTTTCATGAGTGTTTCTATAACTCGACAGAAACACAGAGAACATGTTTCTACTTCTTTTAGAAAACACTGTTATGAAAAAAAGGAAAACAACTCATTTAATTTGATCATCAAAATGTAAATTCTCTTTGCATGCACCATCATTACGTCAACAGCTTGTGCTAGTTCTGTGTTTCTATCGAGTTATAGAAACACAATTTTCAACCAATCAGCGTGCGTACTTTTTTAGGGCTGTTTTCTAAAAAGACATACTAGACTACTGTAACTGTCCTTCATATGTTTCTGAATTAATGATAATACAGTCGAGCTACTGATGCTGACTGGAAGGTAATGAACTCACGCCAGTTATATACAGTAACTTTCACAGAGATGCTGTAAAGCAGTCATCAATCTGCAGTTGGGATGTAATTTGTTATTATACATACAGAGAGAGTGGGCAGGGAATCCAACAAAGAGAGTTAGGTTTGTTGTTTGTTCTCAACATTTGTATCAAGGATATGTTTCTTCAGGTCCTCTGGTTTTCTTTTCCTAATCAAAATCCAACACTGTTGCTGTTGTGTCCAACCCAGTTGACACATCATCATAATCATATTTATTGTTACAGTCCTTACCTTGTTGGAATTCCACTTTGAATTGTCCAGACTGTACAGAATTCTTTAGGGCATTCAATGCATCCATTAGTCCTTTCTCAGGATACACTATAACCTCCACATCACCCCTCACAGGCTTTGTTTTGTTCAGCAAGATGAAGGTCACTACCATTCCTCCCCTGCTATTCTGCACCTATAATGTCAACAATGTCTATACTAAACTATTTAATGCAATTATGTACTTCAGTGCACTACTTACTGTTATTTAATATGCTTTTTAGGATAGCTCTAACTAAATCTCTCAGTCAGAAAATGAAACTTACATTGTTGGATTAAGCAGTGCTTCTACATGGTGCTTTCTGTGAAGTCATCCAGTTAGATGCTTTATACCATTTATATTACTGCTGTTCACAGTGAGACATTGCCAGTGTTGGAAATTAGTGCTCTCAACGCTCCCCCATGCAAGTGTGAAAAGCATCAAGCGAGTACAGATCATCAATCACTCACCCGTTAGGTGAGTAAGATTTTAATTTTTTGGGAAATTATTTAAGATTAAATATTAAATAAATAAACCTCCTTTTATTTTCCATTTTGGCAAGAATATCTTACCAACTGAAAAATTACCAAAGTTCTGCATTAATTAAATTTTTTAATATATCTTTTGAGATTCCAAAATAATTTGCCAGTAATATATGACTTAGCTTAGTGTTTCATAAATAGACAATTAAAATGAGATACGGGTTCCTTGCAGTGATGATACATTGTGTACAAAGCGGTTACACATGACTGTATGAAGTATTACTGCTGGTTCCTAGTTGAGCAAGCAGTAATCAGTAATTTAACTTGTGGTTTGTGATTCATTGTGAAGATTTTTGTCTTGGGGGGTCAGCAGGGCAGGAAAAAAAATGAAATCCACTTGCCCTGTGGGCTTACTTAAGTAGATTTCAGTTTTTGTTTGCCCCCAGCCAAAATGCTACTTGTTGATGAGGCAGCCAGTATGGAAATCAGAGGACAAATGTGAACAAAGTATGCTTAGATTCCTAACTAATCCATGCTCTCAACTCAATGGTTAACTAATCTTTAGGTCTCATTGGAAATTATCATTTATCAAGCTGACAGGAGTACTGAGGCTAATTTCACTTGCCCACCGGGCCACTGTTCAATTTCAATTTTCACTTGCCCCGAAGAGCAAAATTTGCTTGCCCAGCTGGGCAATCAGGCCTGGGTTTTTTTCCAGCCCTGGGGGTGTGGGGAGAGGAGACATCTTTCTGGGCAAGTGAAAATTACACCGTGTAAGTGCATTTTGGGAGTGACTTGCCCAAATAGCAAGTACTGTCAAAATTAATAGTTTCCAACACTGCATTACAAAAACTTTCAACTTCTCCCAGACTCAGTCTTATGCTTGCAGCAGGCTGTCTCCTGTAAATCTGTAAATACTGTAGCATGGGGATGCAAACATGAGCTTTGCAAAATTATCATTTTTGCATCAGTCAGTCATGTATGTACATGTACATGTATGTTGTGCATTTTACAACTTAATTTACCACGGTAACCTTGTGTGCAAATTATGTAATTTCAGAGTCATGTCATCATACTCAAGGTCAATCATCAGGTTGTCAAACAGTGTCAAAGATAATTAATAATAGCAACACAATCCAGTGCATGCACTTACCCGAATGCCATTTACTCTGATTATTGACACATTAGCGACTGTGCTGATGGTCTTCGTGACAGCCAATAAGAACTGCCTTGAAGCTGCATACTTGTCATACTGGTATTTGTCTACAGGTGCAATAACACATTATCTGTCGACATTTAGAGACAACAATTGCAAAATCATATTTTATTTTTTTACCAATGTTGATACGTCTCTAAATAACCACTCCACTGCTGCTTTTCTGAGTCAGGGTGGGCTAATGCATCATCAAATGATTGCATCATCAGTCATTAAATCAATCAATCAATTTATTTCTTATAATAATCAGTTACACTTCACAGTTGGACTAGCCCGTGGATAGCTAGTGCTAGTCTAGGCAGGCCAGTCTATCAATAGTTACAAAATTTCATGTTTTTTTAACCAAGACATCTGAACTGGGCCAGGCTCAACAGCTGAGGTCTTGGTTATTACACAATTCATTCTCATGGCGTGCCTCAAAATTATATTAATGGGTACCTGCAAATTGTCAACCTGACAAAGCAGGGCTATCATTACATTACAAGCCACTTGTTCATTGCTCAACACCTAATGTTTTTGGATACTAGGCAGTGGGCTAGTAAGCAAACTAAATCACTAGTCCATCAGGACAAGCCACTAGTCCAAAACGAGGCCAGAAAAAAGTACACCTGGGGAATATTATATCAAACACGTGTTGGGTACGAGATGATAGATAGCGAACAAGGTGTGTAGCGCCGAGTTGGCTACAATCATCTCATGTCCAACAAGTGCGATTGGAATAATAATATTGTTTTATTAAAAACACCCCCAAAAAAATAGAAAATTAGATGTAAACTAAAAAACAAATAAAAATACCCCAAAAGATCACACGCATGCTTATCATATTCCTAGCACATGGTATTATGGCTCCTAACCCATGATGCAACCCTCCAAGTTAACTTTTTTCCTTAGTGGCCATTTGGCCACTGACTGTTCAGGTTTGGTCGCCAGTGAAAAATTTTAGTCGCCAAAATATATGCATAAATTAATAATTAATTAATAATAAATAATAATCTTATTATTACCTAACTGTATTATTTCCAAGTAAATTGAAGTCCCGTTCAGTGAAAGAACTACCTAATGTTGATTCAAATATGCTTTTATTGGAATGATTGATGATCAAATGAAATAGTTTCTGATCACAATGAAAAAGTACTATATTGCAACAGTGTTGTGAGTTGATCACAGTTCTCATTCAGTCATTTTAAATTGATTGGCTTTCCCTTTCAATAAATCTTTTACAATGGTTATAATAATGCACATGTACATGTCTTCAAATAGCTCCATCGATTTACAAATATCAAAAACCAAAGGTTCAGACTATCTTCATTATAAACTCTTGCGTGAGCATGTATGAATGAAACGTATGTTTACCGCCATTTTTCCCGCGAAAATATTTGATGAAAATTAAGAAAAAAAGTCGCTTCACAAAACACAAAAATATTTGTGTATGTCATTTTAATTCACACAACAGGAGCAGTGCAAACGACACAGATTATACCAAGTTAAAATAAGATAGCCTCATTCGCAGCTGAACGGCGGAAAGTTTTCCAATGTTTATCAAGGCAGCATCAAATTCTTGCTGAGACCATAAAGTGAACACTATTTTTACCTTATCGCTTATGATCTTTTTTAAATGTTCAACCTCGTTTTCTGCTTGAATAAGCAAACGATATAAAACTTCATCTGAAAATTAAAGACTATTGAAATGGACAGAAAAGTTCACGCTCAAATTGTTTGTCGTTTTGAATTTAATATGCGAACCGCGCAACGCGAATACTCAACGCGAAAATACTTTCACAAGTTTCAGGGCAATCACTAAGACGGATACTTTTTATTGATGAAATCTTTGACAATTTAAAAATAAACCCAGGTTCGTTCACACAAGTGAAATTTATTTACAACTGCGATCCGCTTTTCGTCACAGTTTTTTTTATTTATAGAATCCCCCGTGCTTGTGTTATCAAGTTTGCTGTAAAGTCAAGTATTTTCGTGTCCACTGAAACAAAATACGTTTCTCAAATACATCTGGATGTTTCTCAAATATATTGTGGATCCTGTCACCGTCGGGCTTTCCAAGCTCTCACAATTCCTCTTCTTTTCAATGGCAAATGACCGGATTGCGTGCGTTGTCTCACGCTTCCAGGTAAAATTGTCACGTGCCAAAGTTCAGTCGAGTGGAACGAATTTCGTCGCGTCCCAAGCTCAACTGAATGCAATTCCTTGATCTTTGTTTACGTGTAACATTTCATTTTATTCAGTCTCCATTTCTGTGGGTTAAAATCCCACAACAACTAACTTTGCAAAGTGAATTCTTAATGCTCAGAATGTTTTTCTTTTCGCTCCGGATGATAGTCCGCTCAAGCTCCTAACGCATAGGTCACGTTAACTTTAGTCGCCGAGCTGGCGACTAAAATGGTCGCAACTTGGAGGGTTGTGATGGCTAAGCCAGTTGATGAAACTCTGGAATTGCATTATCCAATGATACAGTTTTTAATAAAACGGATTAAACAACCCTTAATGACAGTCCCTCTAAGCTTCAGTGGAGGTGGAGAGGGTTAACCTACAACTGAGTGCCACCCCACCCAGAAGTTACCATTAAATCTTCAATAGTTGCTTCATGCTCTAAACAACCAGAGTTGGACTTGACGATCAACCCATGAGGTTCGCCAGATCCTCAGAATTAGAATGTTCTTGATGCCCTTTAACAAGTTACACAACCATATATCACACTCACCATTCAAAGCAAACTGAATAAAGCGCTGCTCTTCCCAACTGAAACAAGGTTTCACATCAACAGCCGTTGTTTCAGCAGCCTCAGCATCAAAGTTGAACAAGTTCATCACAGATTGGCCCCATTCTGAGTAAAAATTAATTCCAACAGGAACCTTGTGTTCATCATTTTGAGGTCCTGACGTGAAACGCCAGTTTGGTTTTGAAAAGTAGAACTCTATGACAACCTAAAATACAGTGAGAAATAAAACAAGCTAGATCAGAAATGATTTATTGCCAATTAACAAACTGCATCGACGTGCTGTATGGAAGATGAGTGCCTGGGATATCCAGGGGCCTCCACTGTGACCAGCTGGCTCCTAGACTGCATAAGCATAATGCTCCCATGGCTGGCAATCCCCGCAGCCCAGCCATGAGCCCCCAGCAGTCTTCCAGGCACCCGTCAGACTGAGTTATAATTAACAGACAGAGTGGAGACATGGAGGGGAGGGCAGGAGCAAAGAGACGTCAACAAATAGACCAAAATGACGTTTCCAAGGACCACCACGCTGGAACACGCTAGTACAATGGTGAAGAGCAATGAGCATGGAATACCATATGAATATGGCTGACCAGAAATACCAGCTACTTTTTGTTGTTAACTTTGTTAAATTGCATTTAACAGCATAAAATTTATTGGTTATATAAATAATTTCTGATCTAGCTTGTTTTAATCAATTGGCAAGTGAAAGACCATGTATTCTTCTATACTCAGCATTTTTAGTGTGCACCCCACCTCTTCTAAGGACAATATTTTCTTAAAAATGCATGTACACTGCAGATGTGCAAATTATATCAACACAATGACAATAATTTGCATTACATGACTGCAGACACAACTTTCTACTAACAGTCAGTTTTTTATGCATTGAGAACTATGATTTTGAATAAATGTTTTAAAAAGTTTTCATTTTCAACATTTACATGTATTTTCCTAGTTTGCCCAAACTAAGGACTTGACATGTACAGTATTAAAATGAATGGAGGGATATGAATGGATGAAAGGATAGAGGAATGAAAAAGTGGAAAGACAGGTGTTCGGCTGGACAGAACAGGGAAATAATTATTAATAGTAATATAAAACAATTAGATCTTGAATACTTCTGTCACCTCATGTGATCTATTTGTTTTCCTGCTCGTTATCATAGCCTTGCCAACCCAGATGTCAGCATTGATGCCCCGCACCGAGGTTGTCCCCTTGTATACCAGTGGAGAAGAACCATTTCGTTGTGGGACATTAAACAGCTCTTGGGTTGTCTTCATGCGAATGTGATGATGTTCACTGTCCTCTGCAAACCACCTGTCCTTATTGAGAGTTTCAAAAGATACCTTACACACTGTTCCAATCTTGCCAGATGAGATATTGTAGATAATGCCCGTGTTGAAGTCATGAATTGTAAGCACTGGACCAGCATCAGGATAAAACCGGTTGGGGTGCGTCACCAAAACAAGCTTCTTCTCAAGATCATAAACTTCCTGTTACAATGAGAAATAAACGTATATTAAAGGCAGAGATCTGTTACTGGGTTAGCTAATAAAATATATATTTCATCACTTGTGGCAGATGAGAAGAAAAAAGCGGTAAAAAGTGAACAAATTTAATACTGCCATCACCCATGTCCCACTGTGATCAAGCTGTACACAAACATAAGGCTTTTCATCATGCAATGTGTTGGGCGAGTCCAGCATTGTGACCCACTACACAGAACATTCTCCAAACACACTCACTCTTCTAATAGTTCATTGCTTTCTTCAATCTGCCCATGTTGGAGTCCACTGCCAGGGGTTACAATTATAGGCACACTAGAAAGGTTTTTGGCAACCAGTAGATGAAAGTCCCCTTGGAAAAAACTATGATTATGATGACGATGATGCAACTTTATTAAGTAACATATCACATATTGCACCTACCTTCTGGGTTGACACTGTGTAATTTCTATAACTGTTTCTACTTGATACAGTAACTGTTTCAAATTCCAGGCTGAAAGCTGAAGGAACTTGAGGAACTGTCTTGTTTTCACCTTTAAGTCCTCGGCAGTAATATCCAGCAGGAAACTGAAAATTGGATGAGTCTGGGGAGCCAGGGTGAAAGTCAATAAAGTCATAAACATGAAAGAAGGCATGTGCACTGGCATGGGGTCTTGGAGAGCTTGTACCGTTGATAACAGCACGCACTACTGTTGAATTCTGCCAAGTTGTTTTCCAGTCGGGCACTGAGAAATAGTAATCCAAATAATAAGAACTGTGGTTGTGAACAATCTGAGCTCTCCAGTGATTGCATCTACAATGAAAAAAAAAAAAACACAGATCAGTATTAATATCAGTTTAAAACCTCTTCACTGGCCACCTCAACTACTAACAGAAACGAATAATAATGCAGCACACTATGGACTCTAAGCGTACATCTTCACCTTTTAAAGCTGCAAAAAAACTTTCAGCAACAGCTAACAAAACTTAATTCCTGCAAAGGGGGCTATTAGTCCCCCTGCCCTTCCCTTTGCGATGGGTCTAATGTGTCAGAGAGGGGATAATATTGAGCAGATGGAGAACATGTTCTGTGTTTCTATCGAGTTCTAGAAACACGAGTGGAAGTTTGATAGAACCAGAAAGTTGTGGTAACAGGAGCCAAAACGCAAGTGTTTCCACATCTTTTTTGAGTAATTCTCCCAAACTTTCACGAGTGTTTCTATAACTCCTTAATTATAGTTCACTAAATTTTCCACTAAATTTTCTCCAATTCGTGTTGGTTTAAATTGATCACGTGACACAATAGTGTTCATCATCGGAGAGACACCATCAGCACACAGTGCCCATCCAAGGAAAATACCCAGATGGATTAAGTACTAATCTGTGAAAATTTTTCTGTAAAACAAGTGGGCTTAAAGAAAAAAATGGGAAAAGCAATTGTCTGCATGCATTCTTTTTTCAAATTTTATATTTGCCTTTCATGCCTTTCATCTAAAAAAAAGTTGAAAATAATTCAACACAATATTTGAACTGGCATACAAAAGAAAATTTAGTGGTGAACATTTAAGACAATTAGAGTGTTTATGTCTTGGAACTATTGGTATGTTACATGTAGTTGCCCTTGGAAATTTGATGTTCTTAAAACTAGCATATTTGTCCTTGAAGCTTCAATCACTTCTCGTCAACCAAATATTTATTTTATGAAGATCAAATTTTGTGGAACAACTATCAGCTGATAATTCCTCAACAGAAACAGTCTTGTTTAAATACAATACAGAAACAGGGTGAGCGTGTTTCATATTTCTTTTAGAAAACACTGCAATAAAAACAAAAGAAGAAAAAGACTTGTTTACTTTGAACATCAAAATGTAAATTATTCTCTTTGGTTAATATAATGTGCCCCATGTATCACTACATTAACAATTTGTGTTTCTATTGAGTTATAGTCCAAATACAGCTTTTAGCACGCACTTTCCTAAAGAGTGTTTTCTAAATTATATCAATATGTAACTATTTATGCTATGTGGATAGATGTATGCATGAATGCATGCATGTGTGCATGAGTTAGTTCCAATATGTATGTTAATGTTTAGATACAATGTACATGCAACTGGCAACAACTTCACGGTTCAGTGTTTTTAAATATTACAGCAGTGACACAGCAAGTTTTAATTTGTCAGATAAATCTTGCTAAGTCATTGCCGTGATAGGCTTTTATATAAAACTACTGATCCATATCCACATTTTGAAAGGTTCAAGAGCATTAAAATATTGAGCCATTAATAATATTCAGCCCTGTTTGTACACCAAACATACAGTGTAGATACAGCTGTAGAAGTAATTATAAATGATAACAAAGCTTCAATAATTTGTTTTAAAGTCTGGTCCTCACTTAGGATGCAAACTGTAAGCAAACACACGAGGAGCTTATGCATTTATGCAGATAGCTGCGACACAGGCATACACTTTCTTCATAAGCTTAATATGCTTATGCTTGCTTGTATGTCAGTGTTATATTCAGTGAGGACATGGTTGGCATAAGCATAAAATGCTCGCTGATTGGCTGAAAGTCTTTCGCTTACGTTTATGCTTATGCCTTAATATACCAACATGTCCCCACTGGACACAAAAGCAGCATTGACCATTAAAAGCATGAGCATAAGAAGAATGAAAGGTTTTGATATTCTTTTATGTTTATCTAACTTATGTCCGGCAGTCCTCAATAGCGCGTAAGCTTCTCTTATGCTTATGCGTATGCTTGCGTCGCAAGTGAGGACCGGGCTACAGAAAAGTTGACACACAATAATGTTTGCAGAATGTTCAAATCGTGTAATTACGTAACTTATGCATTATTTTATTTTAATTATTTAGATGGCGGATTAGTGCACATCAAATAAAGCTCAACACCCACTTGACGGAAACATATAAGCTTTCTCCGGCGGCTTACCGCAAAATGTTTCTCAAGAAGGCTTATCTTTTTTACGCTTATGCTTCTGCAAACACTTCGCTCTTCATAAGGAGATAAAACGTTGCACGGTTTGGGGAATTGAACGAAACTAGAACTGAAACTAACCACCTAAAAATCGAGTTGCGAGCAGAACACAGTTCTTCATAGTTATAAACTTACAATGATTGTACCGCATTACATGAACTTACCTTATGCCTCGGACGGGCACAACACCCCTGTAAGATTCATTATACTGCTTGGCGAATCTAAACAGCTGGGCCACACTTTCGATGTGCGAGTTGTTGTTTCCAAAAAAGTTGAAACCCCGGCCACCACTAATGGAATAAACAGTGCAGTTCTTAGCGTTCAAGTCAATAGAAATCTTTTCGTCTAAGTTGTAGTCGTAGATAGAGCGATGTGTCTTTCCATCTTTTGTTCTCTCGATACTACCCCGGTTTGCTTCCAGATCGTAGAATTCTTTGAAGAGGGCAGTGTAGTTTTTATTCGCAATGTTCACCTCTATAAGCGCCGAAAATGCCGAGGGGAACGTTGGCAATTTGGGAGCTGGAACATTGCTGTCACTTACTGGCTGACCCACAGGTGGATTGCAGTTTACAACTTGCAAGCCTGCTGCTATGAAGCAGAAAAGAATCAGGAACGAGATGTTCACCATCATTGCTTTGTTCACGCGCGCTACAGAACGCAAGTGAAGCGCGCGGAAATCAGGTGGCAATCTATAGACCATTCCCAGGGTGGGTATGTCGGGGTGTCTGTCGCGACCACAGTGGTCGTGCTTTGAGAAAGAATTATGAAAGATATTTTCAACCAGCTAGCATAGCTAATCGAAACATTATCTTTAAACAAAGTTCTTTTAAATCTTTTGTATTCGCATTCAAAGATAGCCAGAAACAAAACAAAAAAAAATTAACTATTCTTGCCTGGCACCTAACTGCTACCCTCTTGGGTATTGACGAAAAGCATTCTTGTTACACTTCATTTGTTTTACACAACACTATTGGTATCTCACAGCTGTGACATCATTCGAACTCCTTCAATCGTGTCAATCGTGCTGCGGTGATTTTAAAACCATCGTGGAAGAACTTTCTTCTTACGGCAAGTAGAGGAACATTACTCATTCCTGTTGTATGCTGGTAAGTGAAGTCTAGAGTCTTAATTGTTTTGGTCCGCACACAGTCATGCTGGTTACAAATATCAACACAAGCGATGTAGAACTTTACTCTTACATTTCATCTGGTACGTCGTATGATTCAATATTTTCCATCCACCAAGAAGTGAAATAAACGATTTATTCAGGAATCTTACAACAAAATCTCAGTGTTTTGTCTGCATCCTTAAGCTAAGTTGATTTTATTTTTACAGTCCTTGTTGATCCTAAAAAATACGATCAAACAAAATTGCATGACGTTGGCCTGGCCATGTTTATAAAATAAGTCTCTTGTATGACTTGAACAATGCAAGCTTCTTTCTACCATAAAGACTGAACGTTCAGTAAAAACTAGCTAATAGGAGTCGAGCAACCACTGCCGGGTCTATTCCCCTCAGCTATCTCCATTTAATATGAGTCCGTATCGGATACAACTTGAAGCTCGTACAAGACGTCAAGAAGTTTTGCCATAGTGTCGTCCGTGTTGCTGTAGCTGTTACAATTACCATAGTGTGTAAATTAACACCACGGTACTTTCTTTCCACTTAATCTACAAACTGTATGCTTGCCAACAATAACGCATTGTAAGCGAGCAGAAGTGTCCATTTTGTTAGAAAATAGTCAGACAGACAGACAGACAGACAGACAACCTTTATTTAAGCATGATAAATATTGAAGCTTAGTAGCTTATGGGGTCGTGCATGAGAAATTAAATTGAATTAAATTAAACTTTGTACAAAGTATATACATGATAAATACATGTACAGTTCATCTAAAATTCTAGTAACATATCAGGTTTGGCAAACTGAAAGTGGATAAATTATCTAATTTTGCTATTAAACATTAACTATGTACACATCTTGAAAAAGTCTTAGTTAGTAAAAGTCTAGTATCAAATATCATGTTTGAGTCCAGCAACTTACATGGAAATCTTTCAATGTCATCAGCAATTAAGTCAGAACCTCTTTGGGAATCTACAATATTTCAAAAGTCATTTGGGGAGACATCTAAAAAAATCTTTGGGTAGTAAAAAGACAAAAATCCTGGGCATTCAACTCCAGAAATGTTACCTGCAGGCATAAAACTGGGGTGAAACAAAAATACTGGTCAGGATTAATTATTGGAATGACCCTATACAAGTTTCTTTTATTAGTTAGTTTCACATGTACAGTTGCTCTAACAAACACCTAACACTCAAAAGAGCAGCGTCACGTAATTACTGATTCTTGCGGTTTTAACTCTTCAAGTTGACAAATAGCTAAGTGCTGCCCGGAGTGCTACAGGTTTCTGTTAGGTATTTGAAGGTCTAATAAGGGAGAAGATCAGACCACCATTTACTTAATTAATAGAAATCTGTTCTGCCTCTCACAGTTTCCTCACCAAATAATATTCTTGATAAAAAATGGTACTTCAAAAAGAATGTGTCTGGCAAAGGTTTTGTCAAATTTCACAGTTCTCTCAGTATTGTTATTTTTTAGTGGTCATGTGTGTCTCACAATCCTCATACCTTACTTAGAACCTACTCTGACAAAGTCTTCTTTTCATTTCTCCATCCATATTAACTAGATTTCCATAGAGTTTTCTTTCAGCAGAGATCATCAAGTACTGTAATTTAAAGTCTTATTTAAAGGAACAAAATCATGGAACAATTTGGGCTTCTGAAGATAATGCAACTACATGTATTTTCAATTGTTGGTATTATAAATAGATCTGATCTGGAGGCATTGCTGGTGAAGTGGACTTGGTCATTTAAGAAATGGCAGATAAAGGTAGGCGATTAGCCCAAGAACAATAATCAGTACAGGGAAAGTTTTCAAGAAGGAAGAAGTGAATGTTCTCTTTGCTCTTTGTACTTGTATTTATTTATTAATTAGTAATTAAGGAAATTTTACAGTTCAAATAAACCATGTTGTTGTTGTTGTTGTTGACACTTTCAGCGTCATAGCTGCCAACTCCCAATTCCCTCTATGAGATTCCCCTGCAGGGAATCATGATAGACTTTGTATTCATCATCTTATTTGTTTTCAAATTGATGAATACTGTAAATACCATGATTTCCAGCAGGTTCATGTGCAGGCTTGTCCATTGACAACCAAAACTCCTTGATTCACAGTACTCAAACTATAGGGCCAAAAAAACTGTGAGAGCCCCTAAAGGTAAAAGCAGACTGTACAATGTGCTATGCTGTGATATTGATTAAAACAAACACATAAGGAGCCCTGTAGCCAATTAGAATGTGCTCAGTACTGTCAGTATTGAAATAACAAAAATGTCCTTTATTTATTTGTTAGTAAATATTGTTATTTTCCATTTTCAACAGCCAATGATTCTCAGCCTGCCACTAACAACAAAACAGATGATGGACCCCCACCAGCCTATAGCTATCCGGTAGATGCCCCACCCCCATACCCTCAGCAGTCTGGTTACCCTGGGCAACCTGTTCAACAAATCCAGCCTGGTTACCCAGAACCTCCTGGTTACCCTGGGCAACCTGGTTACCACGCACCACCTGGTTACCCTGGGCAACCTATGTATCTTGGTGCTCCTGTGGGTGGCTTCATGGTCTCAACAGCTGTATGTTTTGCATTCATCTGCTTTTAACTTTAATAATTTGTGAATTGATTGTTTAATATGTTATTAATAATTAATAGCTATATCAGTTATGACTGGTATATGGTATCTAATATGTGGAGTTTGTTAGCTTAATTTTAGTTTTTGCAATGTTTGATTACAGTTTGTACAAAAAGTGTGTTGTTGTATAAATAGGGGAAGTTCTGATATTACTAAGTAACGTTTGAGGTCTGTTGTCTAAGTTTTCGGTCTTAAGTTCATGTAAAGCATGCAGCCTTTAAATCAATGAGAAATAAACAGGGATCCATAACTTATGGGATGGATCAAGGAGACTTAGGTTTAAACTAGTACTATGTGGAACATCTCTACTGTACATCTTTGTATCTGACAGATGAGAGAAACCATTTCCTGAACTCATGCAGAATGGCTTTAAATGGTTGAGTCAGACATGAATTATGTAATTAAACAAAATGTTCTTAGAAAATACATGTTGAGAGAAAAAAGAGAAAAAGGAAACAAAAGTTATAAACATTTATTCACCATATGTTAGTAAAAATTGGCCCATCACAAGACATTTTGTCGACAAGCAGCTTTCCTGTAGTAGAATGTACAACTCGCTAAATTGATCAATCGCATTTTAATTACACACATACATGTACATATATGTATACGTCGGTCATCTGACATTGTCCAACTAAAATTTGCAGACAGTGTAAATTGTCCATTTTCTAATTTTGTGTACAGCATGGTTGGATAACATGTCTGAGCACCGAAATGGCTCTGAGCTTTTTGTTGTTTGGATCTTGTGTACAGACCGTGTTTACAATATGATTCAATATGAAATGATACACTGTATATAACTTTACTACCATGTCTTTGAAAAAGAATGATGAAAACTATATACCAGTATACATTATCATGTTAATGAGATCTGTTGGTGTTTGGGTCTGCATGAAGTGTGAGTCAGCAAGTCATGCAAGTGTACATGCAAGCCATTCTTTTTGGCACAGTCAAATTAACTTATTATAATAAAATATAGTTAACCTAAATAGCCCACCACCACCACCACCTCTGCCACTACATAAAAGCTCACAGTACTAGCCTTAGCTTAGAGCCAGTAAGGATTACTGGCTTATACGGCTCACTTGCTGGTTAGTCTAAATAACACACCTCTTAGCCTAACTAGCACTACATTTATTCTAAACAGCTCTCTGGTTAGCCTAAGTTAGCTTAGTGAGCTTATTATGTTTAGGGATCCTGGCTCACATGCCTCGCATGCCTTGCTAGCTCACATATTAGTAACGCTTGAGCTGTGTTTTGTTTCACTCTGATAGCCGTTCACAAAAAAGGAAATAATTAAGAGCATAAATGACTGTGAATAATGATCATAACATCTGATTCGATTGTTTGCAGCAACCTGGTCCAGCCTACATGGTGCAACCAGTGCCACAAGCTTCTCCCCCTGACTATCAGGGTTTGGCATGGTTTGCCTGCCTTTGTTGCTGCTGGCCTCTTGGTATTGTGGCAATACTAAAATCTAATGAGGTAAGCAAGCTTGGCTACTATTAGGTACACTTACAGTGCAGTGCAGCTACTTGAATCGGGCCAACCAATCAGAATGTCACTAGAGAACTTGTAATTAAAGGTTAACAATCTTTTTCTCGAATAAACCAATTAAGGTGGCTCAAAACAGTTTCCAGCAGTTAGATTTGGATGGGTCATTATAACCACTCTTTATCACTTGATGCTACAATCATGGTATCAAAAAACTGCCCAATCATTGGTGAGCCCGTTGTCATCAATTTCGTGACACAGTACCTTACCATAGCAACAGTATGACCTTCTAAAAACACCCTTAATTACAGCTTGAGAGGCTTATAATTCAAAAACGGCATGGTGAATTTTTTTTGTATTATCAAATTTTAATAAGCACGATAAGACGCAACTTTTGGCAAAGTTTTAAAAACATCTATACATGGGGTCCAAAGCCACCTTAAATTTTTGAAAATTTAAGGGGACTCTGAAGCATATATACAGAATTTAAAAAAAGTGTAAATATCATTGCAGTAGCACTTTAACAAAATTGAAAACCCAACAAAGTGCAAAGAGTTGCAAACCTCTCAGAAAACTTTGCCGTTTGCTGATTGGTTAGTTTTGATCCTAAATTTTGTACACTTTTCAACAGTTTTGATTTAGCTGTCAGTGACAAATGAGTTTTTAAGCTAAATTTTTCAGGCGAGAGTTATAATTACATAAATATGATAATTCGCTGTCAAAGACTAAATATCTAAGCTCAGAGTGACATTGTACACTGTATTAGGGCAGTTCAAGGAGTCAATAGCGTTAAAATGTTTTCACATCAAACAGGTCCTTACTTGCTGTCATGAGAAGTTACAGTGTACCAGTTCATTCATTTTTCTCAGTTTATGTTTTGATTGGTTAACTAGTTTTCTAGGTGGCTTGGTCTGTATATAGTTGCACTGTAAACCAAATAAGTGTTGAAAAGGGTTTAAAGTGTATAATAAGATTACCTAGTAATTTACAAACAGTTGTGATTATATACTTTCAAGCAGTGCATGCAAGGTGTGTTAAGCTATACATCTATGTACACATGAAGTATTCCTTTCATGTAATAGCATGTCATTCAGCAAGAAGTCATAATTTGTCATTAAATTGTTTTTAGGTTCGGAACTCCGTGGCCCGAGGTGACTACAATGCTGCCACAATTGCTTCAAACTCAGCACGGAATTTTGCTTATATGGCTATTGGTCTTGGAATTACATTTTTTGTCATGTACATCATTGCAATAGTTATGATTTTCGCTTTTCTGAGTGTCCACTAATTTAAGTCAAGCCTCTCACTGAGTCAACAAGTACAAACTGTCATCAAAAGTGCAAATCTAATGATAACTAGTATTTAATATTTTTTCATTATCTTAGCTAGCTACAATTTGTGGTTTTGGTTGAACTTCAAATGCTAATTATGTAGTTATTTCAATTTATGTGAGGTAGTTAAATGCATTGCAAAATTTTTTCAAACCTTTGGCTGGCAGACATGTTATTTGCTACATGTCAGTTCTGGTGGTGAACAAAATTTCGGAATATGAAAAATAGAGTGAAGTAGTTTTAATTTGGAATCAAATTCACATATTTTTTCATTATTTTGTTAGTTAGATCAACTGAGGCAGTTTGTTCGAAAATATGGGCTAATCAAGTTATTTAATAATTTATGGTGTGTAAATTTTAACTTATATATTTAAGTAGGATGGTGTGATGTACCTGTAGTCTTATTTAGTGGAAACATTTGTTTCAAGGGAAAAAGCATGACTGTTATATTTTATAATTTTTTCTCCAATTTTTTCATGATATTTTTATTGTCAAAAGCAACTCTGAAGATTGACAACAAAAAAGTCGAGACCTGACGTGATCTGTAAACCCTAATTTAGAAGGTGTTTTGCAAAACAGATACAATACTGGCTAGCTTTTCAGTTGTGGTTTATGTTTTGTCATTGTTTTCTTATGGAAACTTAATCTTTAGTACAATGTTGGACTTTTTTGTTGGTAAATGTAGAAGGTGGGCATGCAGGTTATTGTTAATCATTCAAACTTGAGCCCTCAGCCAATAATATTAACACATTTTGTATGTGTTTCTAGTCTTCATGATTTAAAATATTTTAGTTTTGTTTATTTGCATAGCCTTATGCTCTACTCACAAGAGCAAGGAGGATGAGTGAGTGAGTGAGTGAGTTTTGTTTGTGAATAGACTTAAAAAAATTTCAAACTTAATTATTGCTACAGCTATAAATGTAGGTAGAATTTCTTCACCTTTATTGTGCTTGTGGTTAATACCATTGGTTTTGTTGCAGTAGTGATAAATACTATCTCTAGCAAACGTTTCAGTCAGGGGAACGAGTACCAGTTGATTGATGAATTCCAGTCTTCAAGACTGGAACGAGGTCACAGCTTTACCATTAATTTGTTAAACAGCTACATTCACACCATGATGGCATGACAACTGGGTGCTCGCGTTATTCGGTTCAGCAGAGATTATTTTGTGAAGAAAAAAAACTGGTTTTTGTTCCCCTTTACCGGGTTGGGTCAGGTGTAAATTGTGCGTGTGATTACTCGTAAATTATAATGCTGAATTTTCCCCTGGGGGTCTCCCATATAAAAAAGATGGGTTGCTCATCATACCTTTTAGGGATTAAAAGAGTGGTTTGGTACCTCTTAGGTGTTCAGCCTCAAAAGGTTCACAGCAGGAGGTTTCGCAGGACCTTTTAGGATATGAGCAGAAAAGAATATGAGAGGAGATATTTGGCAATCAACTTTTATGAGTAGAAGGTGTTTAGAAACAATTGTCTTTATCACTGTTAAATTTACATCCTAGATAAATCTGTGGTACATCTTGAGGGTGAAAAAAAAAAATTTCAAGCCACACCCACAAATCAGGATCTTGCTACCTATTTTTTCAACATTTCAGTTGAGGACCCCTGTCCTGTTTATATGGGAGTCACTGGGGAAGGGGGGAATTTTCATGGAAGTCAGATAAGGCGTATAAAAATACATTTATAACAAGACAGTTGATGTGTAGACTTTTATTGCATGAATGTGAAAGTTTAGCTTCTCCCTCGTTTAGGTGAGGTTGCGTGACAAGCACAACATCTTCGTTCCACGCGCGCGCAGGATCGATTCGATTCGTCACGCCAGACCACGCGCGAAACATTAACCGCGTGCGGTAATCTTGTTAGAGACATGAATACTGTCAATATTGAAATGGAATTTTAAAAATATGTTGAGAATTGACTTGTAGCGGAAACTATATATGTTTACCCTGCTGAGAAAATTATAGCTGCGGCCGGCAAAATGAGGATTCCACGTTAAAGAGCAAATGACTTTTGGTGAATGCTGAAATTCGAAGAATCATTATCTTTTTGGGGCATCGAAAACACATCATCATATTTCAGTTTTTAGGCGACGTACTGCGAACATTAGTTTGTTTATTTCTTCGCGGATCGTAGACTTACGCTGAGACCTCTACTAAAAGGTGAGTGGCTTGAAAATTTGATCAAGTAGATGTTTATGTTCACAAGACACCCGACAGGTTTTTTTTTATTATTATTCGGAAACCTTCATTGTGTGTTCTCAGTGTTTATATTCAAAGTAAAGAGACGTTTTCGAGAACATATTCCCGTGGAAAGCTCTAGTTACCACATTGCGGGTGTGTTCGATACGCGCAGTCAAAATAACATCTTGAAGTTCTACTAGTTGTTCGTTTTACATGTAGCATTTAAGAACAGGAAGTTACTTTGTTATCGCTTGTTCTGTTGACAGGAACAGCTTTCAGGCTATATGAATGCAAGCCATACCGTATTTCTTTACATAAAGACAGAATTTTCGGAAGGAATCAATTTCTCATTCCAGAACGGTCGATGGCCAGAGATCCGATTTAAAGTTGTTTGTCTGTTCAGTAGTCTCGGCTTTATTGAGACATTTGTTCGCCATATTTTAGAGCCAGAAGTTTTATGAAAAGCTAAATTTTTTATTCAGACCATCTGACAGATGACCATGAAAATTTATCGCTTATGGCGTATGTGTCGCTACCGATCGGATCGAATAGAAGCAAAGGTACCCAAATTTGCGCGTAGAGTTTAACCGTATTGTTTAAAATATAACATATGATAGAATTTTCAACTTTCAGAGGAGGATGCTGAAAAAATATTTTTTGAAAACAAATCATTCGCAAAATTCACTGACCTTTTCGCTATGAAATAATACTGCTTGTTTCTTAGGGGTAAGTAAATGTCCGTGCGGCATTTCTGAGCTTCTGTTCATTTTCTTCATTCTTAACATAGAAATCATGCACAAGTGGTTTATACACTTATTACTTAAATATTTATTTTGTTTAATATGTGCATCATTCCTTTTTCCAGCGCAATGTTTATTTCAGCGATTCACTCACAGCTTTCCAGCTTTCATCGAGTCGTAGTTCATTTTGCTACGCTGTTTAGTTAGCTTTTGTTTGTGTTGATTTGTGAGACAGTAATTTTGTTTTAAAATAGATTTAATTAACAAGACTTTCTCTCTTCCTAATAAATGTCTGGATGTGTTCTTCGCATCCACTATGCATCGAACTGTACGTAGCCTTGATACGATGCTGACGATTAATGCAACTTGTCTAGGTCGATTAAATTATTTTTAAGTCTACGGATCAGCCGGCTTTCGAGTAATTAGATTTTACGCTACTTTCATCTTACCTTCTTTTGTTCATGTTTACATTGTTCAGTTCCATTATAGGGTTATTGTAATTTCCGTCACGCTAGCGCTAACATTGTTCGCATGATCTATATTTCATTCTTCGTATGATCTATGCTATATTTTATATGAAATTTGATTACCATCAACGGAGGAAAAATAGGAAAAAGAAAAAAAAAACGGATTTACCTCGAAATAGGCCGCGACGAACATGCATGAGAACACGGAGTATTTTATGGCGTGATAATCAAGATGAATTTCTTAGGACTATTCTCCCTGTTTTAATATTTCATATCCAGTTATCCTCCATCCCTTTTTGCTCTTCCAAAACTTCCTCATAATTATCCTAAAATTCAACCTTCCACAATAAACCTGCGACAGGATATTTATATTGAAGAGAATTGTGCTAAAATAAGAGCCTGAACGAAGATCCTTTCTCCTCCAGTGGTGCATAGGACAAAAGGAAACCCGTAAACATTTTGTATTTACCCAAACTATTTATTGATTTACCATTATTAAAAATTTTCCATTTCAACGAGCAAAAGTTGAATGAAAACTGTGTTCAGATCCTATGAATTGGGCATAAGTGGTCATGATTATTGTACAAGGGTTCATGGTCAGGACCAAGAAGGCCACGTGTCATTTCAGCAAGCGGTTGAAAAATTCTGGAAACAACGGGCTCCTGTCGAGGTATTTAGCCCTGTGAAGATCACGAGATGTTAGAATCAGTAGCTATAATAATAATAATATAATATAACTTAATATTTAGCTATCGGTCGATGATTTAAAAACCAGTCGAAAAAATATTTCTCAGTTTATATCGCGCGAGAAAAAATTTCATCGCTCGAGTATTGACTCTAAATATTAAAAGCCTGGGAAACTTAAGAAACTTTTGCCTATGCACTCAGGTTTTTCACTTTAGTCTCTCCAGGCAATTACTACCGGATACATATGTAGACGGACAATCTGCGATCGAATTTGATGGGCTGCGCTTTTTCAATAAAGTTCAGGTATAGCTTTAGATAGCATAAGAGACCCTGAACTCGCTCCCAGGATTTCTCCACTTCCACCTGTTGCTTCAAGAAGCAATTAGAAGAAAGACGATAGGGAACCGCTTGCATGGTTATGAGGCCTGGGAAATTTCAAAGAAGCAAGCCAACGTGACAAGATTTATGTAGGAAGGTCCAAAAACCTCAATGTACAATGCTTTGTTTTGTGATGGTACACTATGCATGAATCGCTTATCCGAGACGTTTCAATTGGATGGTTTCTCGGTCACAAGTAAACAATTAACATTTGTGCACGGTCAAGGCCAACTGAAAAAGCGAGCAAAAACACTCAAAGAATTTGTCGGCTTGATAACCATTTTTTTCTAGTAACTATGGCTTGACCAAACATCTAAAAGTCACTTTGTACAGTCTCTTGCAACAGGCGTTCTTGATAACGTTATTTTATGACAAATTCCTTTTTTCCTTAGAGAATTAAAGAGCAATACGCTGGTAAACCACAATGGAAGAAGAAGCCGTGGCGTCTGAAGGCAACGCATCTTTGGTTCACGAGGAGAATCACTTGTCTCTCTATACAAATGGTCAAGTTGGCTCTGAACAAGCTAATACGTTCGAACAACAGCAAAACATTGTGGAAGTCACAGTAACAAATAAACTGAGAGACGATTCACCTACTGTGGTCGTAAAGAAAACGGTTTCGCTCCGTATGCAGTCCACAATTGTCAACGGCGTTCCTGTAAAGAGTACGGAGTCGGTCGAAGAGTCTGTGGCGGCAGAAATGGAGAAGGTTCCTATCTTGTTTCCCATGAAAGGGCCTGAAAACACAGCAGTCGCTCTGGACGATGAGCAGCTGATTGAAGAATCTGAACTCATAGCAGTGGAAAAGACTCCTGTGTCCTTACAGATGGAACTGACTTTTGATTCGGGTGTTGCAGAAGGCAACGAGGAAGAAGAAATCCTAGGAGAGACATCTGTCTCAGAGCAAGGAGCTGGGGATGTCCCTGACTCACACGAGGGTGAAAAGGTGCTGAACTCTAATGGGGTAGGCAATCATACAGAGGACGAAAAGGCGTTAGATCGGGGAGACCCCATTGAAGAATCCTCTCCTATAGTTATAGAAAAGAGACCCGCGTCATTTCACGTGGAACAAGTGTTACACGAAGGAAGCTTTGGAGTCCAGGAACCAATAGAAGAAGCTTCTGCCGTTGCTGTGGAGTCAGAGCCTCGAGTATGCGACTACCACCCCATGTTGGAAGAAACTGTAGAAGGTGAGAACGTTGATGGTAACTGTGTAGAAGTGGAATATGAACCAGCTACCACGACACATGAAAACGAAGAACAGACGGTGGAGATGACAGCAGAAGAATCTCCACTTGTCGTAGAAAAGCGGCCTGTATCACTTCACATGGAGGCTGCATTTGACCACAAGGAAGAGGAAGAAGTTAGAACACCAATAGAAGAGGCTCCCCTCGAGATCATCGATAAAAGACCTGTATTACTTCATATGGATCAAATATTTAATGGAGAAGGAGGCGTTGAAGTCCAGGAACCAATAGAAGAAGCTTCCGCAGTTGCTGTGGAGTCAGAGCCTCGAGTGTGTGACTACCATCCCATGTTGGAAGAAACTGAAGAGGAGGAGGACGTTGATGGTAACACTGTGGAAGTCGAATATGAATCAGCTGCCACGAAACCTAGAAGCGAAGAAGAAATGGAGACTGAAACTAAGGAAACGATAACAGAAGAATCTCCACTTGTCGTGAAAAAGAGGCCTGTATCACTTCACATGGAGGCTGCGTTTGACCACAAAGAAGATGAAGAACGTAGAGAACCAATAGAGGAAACTCCTCACGAGATCATCGAAAAAAGGCCTGTGTCGCTTCATATGGATCAAATATTTAGTGAAGAAGGAAACAATGAAGTACAGGAACCAATAGAAGAAGCTTCCGCAGTTGCTGTGGAGTTCGAGCCTCGAGTATGCGACTACCACCCCATGCTGGAAGAAACTGTAGCAGATGAGAACGTTGAAGGCAACACTGTAGAAGTCGAATATGAACCAGCTGCCATGACATCGGGAAACAAAGACGAAGTGGACACTGAAACGAAGGAGACAATAACAGAAGAATCCCCACTTGTCGTAGAAAAGAGGCCTGTATCACTTCACATGAAGGCTGTTGTTGACCACAAGGAAGACGAGGAAGTTAGAAAACCAGTAGAAGAAGCTCCTTACGAGATCATCGAAAAAAGGCCTGTGTCGCTTCATATGGAGCTAATGTTTAATGAAGAAGGAAATAATGAAGTACAGGAACCAATAGAAGAAGCTTCCGTCGTTGCAGTAGAGTCAGAGCCTAGGTTGTTCGACTACCACCCCATGTTGGAAGAAAGGGCAGAGGATGAAAACGTTCATGGCAATTCTGTGGAAGCTGAATATGAACCAGTCGCCTCGAAAGCAGACACAAAAGAGGAAACAAAGACCGAAACTGGACCAAGGGAGACAGTAGCAGAGGAATCTCCACTTGTCGTAGAGAAGCGACCAGTGGGGCGTCACATCGAAGCTGCGTTTGACCAAAAGGAAGACGCTAAAGAGCCAATAGAAGAAGAAGTATGCGACTACCATCCCATGTTGGAAGAAACTGTAGAGGATGAGAACGTTCATGGTAACTGTGTAGAAGTCGAATATGAACCAGCTGCCACGACACTTGAAAACCAAGAAGAGACGGTGTCTGAAACAAAGAAGGTGATAGCAGAAGAATCTCCGTTTGTCGTAGAAAAGCGACCTGCATCACTTCACTTGGAGACTGTGTTTGTGCACAAGGAAGAAGGAGAGGTTAAAGAACCAATCGAAGAAGCTTCTATCGAGATCATCGAAAAAAGACCTGTGTCACTTCATATGGAGCAAATGTTTAATGAAGAAGGAAGCGTTGAAGTACAGGAACCAATAGAAGAAGCTTGCGCCGTTGCTGTGGAGTCAGAGCCAAAGGTGTGCGATTACCATCCCATGTTGAAAGAAACTAGAGAGGATGAGAACGTTGGTGGTAACTCTGTTGAAGTCGAATATGAACCAGCTACCATGAAACTTGATTTCGAAGGTGAAAAGGAGACTGAAGGAATGGACGCGATAACGGAAGAATCCCCACTTGTCGTAGAAAAGCGACCTGCATCACTTCACATGGAGGCTGTGTTTAAACCCAAAGAAGAGGTTAAAGAACCTATAGAAGAAGTTCCTCAGGAGATCATAGAAAAAAGGCCTGTGTCGCTTCGCATGGAGCAAGTATTTAACGAAGAAGGAAGCAATGAAGTCCAAGAACCAAGAGAAGAAGTTTCCGCCGTTGCAGGGGAAACAGAGCCTAGATTATTCCATTACCACCCCATGTTGGAAGAAAAGGTAGAGGATAAAAACGTTGATACTAAGTCTGTGGAGGTGGAATATGAACCAGCTGCCACGAAACGTGAAAGAGAAGAGGAAACGAAAACTGATACAAGTGAGACGATAACAGAAGAATCCCCCCTTGTCGTAGAAAAGCAACCTGCATCACTTCACTTAGAGGTTGTGATTGATCACGAGAAAGGTCCTGAAGTAGGGAAACCGGTTGAAGAAACTCCTCCAATTGTGGTAGAGAAGACACCTATCGATAACAGCCAAGAAAACGAATCCGTTGCCGAGGAAGAACCATCGTCAGTACATGTATTAGACATACCTGAAGTAGAGAAAGTGAAGGAAGTTGAGGATTCTGTACAAGAAGCTGTCGCTTCTGCTGTGGAGAGAAAGGCTCCTGAATTTCACTATGAACTACTACAGACGGTGGAAACAGAAGACGAAAAGCCAGACGACACGACCGTGGAGGTTAAAGTAGAGGGGAATCAGGTCCGTGAAACAGAAATTCTTGACGATGAAGTTCAGGTACCTGAATTGAAAGGTAACGAAGTAAAAGAATCGAAGCGCAGTGAAGTCATCACTAAAACAGAAGTCATTTCTACAGTCACCATTAATCAAAGAACTGGCGACGAAACCACGCAGGAGATGGAAACCAATGTGGTACAGACAACGTATGAAAAGAAAACAGTGGAGTACTCAAACACGAGTACTACAGAAGAAGCGTGCGCATCAACATCCTTCACCAAACTCAATCAACACGGCAGGGATGATGACGAGGAGCTTTTGCGTCACGTGCTTAGAAAGAGGCTCTCGGCTCCCGAAGTACTCCCAGAAAAAGAGAATGATGGTTCGGCACCTTTGGCTGCGTCGGAGGATCGTGGAATTCTGGAGTCTCAGGAGCAGTTTACGTTTGTAGACAACTCCCGAAAGAAGGACTGGACGCCCATTAACAAACCACAAGTGTCAGTTGCTACTCCGTCTGAGACAGAACCTTATGAAGACGTGGCGGACGAGAAAAAGCTTATTGCAGACTCTCCGGGTGAGGCTAATGTTGCCGTTGGTGATTCCGTGGAAAAGGAAGATCGCTCCGGCGAATCGTTGCCCGTGCTGTTATTGTTGGCGCCTGAGGAGGAGAAAGGTGATCACGAAAACGAACAGAAGAAAGGAAAGGCAAGTGGACCTTCTTCTCCTCAGTGCAAGTGCTGTTCGTTACTGTAGGGCGGAATCTGAGCCGAGTTGGAAAGTAAGAGCAATCGCTAGCCTTGTCGTCAGTTAACGCCTTTTTGGAAGGTTATTACCGTAATGTAACACTCAAGCTATTAAAGAACGTGCTCGCTACCTTCGATTATTTCCTAGCAGCTTTTAACGTTAAGAATCAGGGAACGTGACGTACATACGTCCAAGCTATGGCTTGATTCCGGATGGTTGTCAGAAAAACCTCCAATGTACTTTGGACAAGGATTTTTACTGCGAAAAAAGTATGTCATTTTAGATGACGAAGCGAATGATGTATCTCATAGTGGTCTGTAAAGAATATTACTCGTAGGGACAGAAAACATCACATAATATCAAATTAGTGTATTCCCTTTTTACCTGAGAGTATTGATTGAGTTATTTCAAATATTGTACTATTCGATAGTCTCTTTAATTAGCCCTATTTTTAGTATTTAGCCGCAATAATAACTTTGTTTTATGAGGATTTTGATCAAAAATAGTGTTGAACTTATTAAGTCTGGTGGGACAACAGATAAAATATGACTTCAATAATACTTATGCCTAATAATTAAACATCGAGAAGCTTCGTGACTAGGACGTTTTCATGGCAACTATATGGCTTCCTGAACCACCTGGACTCCGGATCAAGCGGACCGAATGGAAGCCGTGTCCAACGTCATTATGTTGTGTTCTTGGGTATTAAGCCCTGGCCAAACGGACTCGCAAGTAGACCCACGTTTTCAACTTGCTTCTACTTGGGAGTCCGTTTGGCCAGGGCTTTACCCTGAAAGCGCCAATCTGCTCCCTGGTGCATCAATGGGTATAGCCTGCGAACAGGCTCCCAGCGAGGGCGGAAAAAAATTCGGCGAGCGAAAGCGTGATTCCGTGGGCGAAGCGAGTGGGAGTCGGAGCGTGAATCCGCGAGCGAAGCGAGTGGGACGCGGGGGAGCCTGTAGACATTGTTTTTGATACGCCGTTCCGCCCCTTGGTGATTAGCCTGTTAGAAATCAGTCAAGTAGGTAATTAAACCTGTCAAAATTGATGGTTTTTCCCGCGCTGATATATCGGCTTTTTATAGTATTCTACCGCATTTAATTTGCTTCCTGGCCGCGGTTTGTAAGTCTGGTAAACCGAAATCAGTCGGAAAAAGTATTCTCCGCGGACCAAACGCCTTTGATGAGAAACCTGAAACGAGGTATGCTCTTTGTGCTGCTGCCTGTATTTGCCTTAAACAGTACAACCAGAAGCTAAGCGCCTTTCACTACAGAAATGGTCTGTTGTTGTTGCATGGCGGCGTGAAAGCGGCGACATTGCAAAGGTGTCATCACTTGTCTATTTCTATGTCTCAAAAGTCAACTATTCGCATGCAGGAGAAATTTGGCGACGACTTCGATGCGAAGGTTGTGTCATGGACGGAACAAACCAGAGAAACTGAACTACTGATTTGTTTGTTGGAAGAGATCAAGAAGCATAGCTTTCAGGAGGGTAGCGCTTCACATGGAGCGCTCTTCTTGATCGATCTGTCTGACGTTGCAGTAAGAGCCGTTCCTCATTTCGACGAGTGCCTACACAATAAGTGCGAAACTTTGGTTCAAATCCACCGGCGAACAGTTCTTTCTCTCCTTTTTCGTCTCCTAAGCCGATGGCAAACGCTCTCAGACCTAGACGTGTCAACTCTTCAACCTGGTCTTTCATTATAGAAACTAAAGGCGTCACAACTAAGACATAAGCACTTTGTAGTTTCCACAAGTCTTTCAGTAGACACGGCAGCAATTGAAAAATAATACTCTTCCCGAAACCAGTAGGTAGAATACCGAAAACATCGCGCTTCTGTGCCACAGTTTCCAGGCATAGCTTCTGCTCATGTTTCAAACCAGAGATGTGATGAAAATGTTGCAAAGAATTGCTAAAAGCTACCTCGAATTCCACGTCAGTGAACTGTACATTGCGCGCAGAAGCCTTCTTTGTCGGTCGCGGCAAGAATTATGCAAATTTACATGCAGTTGTCAAGATCTGTCATCGATCCGACCAATCAGATCTTGATACCAGGAGCTGGTATCATGGAACCGCGGCATCAATGGAATGTCTACAGGCTCCCCCGTGCACTCCCTCGTCACCAGACCGCTCTCGGCTCATCCCGCTCGCCCTATACTACACTCGGCTAGCTCGCTCTAAAACCAAACGGGAGCCTGTTCGCAGGCTACAATGGGTACAAACATTTTATTTTTGCTGGGCGTAACCCTGTGATAGTCCAGTCCCTGAAATCTCTGTTCTCCGCGCACTCTAAATAAGGGTTTGAACCCAGGTTGAAGAAAAAAAAGTCCGGGATAACTTGCATGCGTATGCTCAGAACGCCGCCATCTTTCCCCCCGCCCCCCTTCCCCTCCAAAAAAAAAAAAGAGAAAAACCATCTATAGAAGAACTCGTGGAAGCGTGCGCGCCTGGTACATTGGCCATGAATTAAGTACAAGCAGGAACACCAAAACACCCTTGAAAGAGTTTAACCTTGATTAAAAACTTAGGGCCAAAAGAGAATCATTCACTGCTACCTTCGAATTGCGTAATTCATGATGGAAAGCTCGTTATTTGTACTTACTTGCTGGAGTTCAAATCACTCTCTCGATTGATGAATACTTCACACGGGAATTACGACATCAAGTACTTGACAGTAAATCTGTTATCGGTGAGTCGTGTGGTTAGGTTGAAATGTCTGAGAGTGTTTTGAACTTTTCCGATGCTCCTGGTTTTAGTACATGTTCGTTAGAGCTGTTTTCATCTGAGTGTCGAAAAGTAATTAGATTTTCATCAACTACGCTACAGGACTAAACAAAAACTAAACTCGCGCCACCTTTTGATCTAAGCAGAAGTAAAACCAAAACCAATCCTTACTCGCTCTCACTTGTTTTGCCACGCTCACTGTATTGTCTGTGTCCTTTGTGATTGGCTACAGTGATTACTTTGATTTTGGATTTTCGACACTCAATTGAAAACCGATCTATTAATTAGATTTTTACGTAATTCGGGACAACGTTTCTTGCATTTAAGTACTGTTCTTGGTTACGCGAGTAAACATGTTGAATAGGCCCTTTGCTGGATGGTAAACTGCGTACTAAGAAATCCAAAACATCCATCATTATACCATCTATCCATCATTTTAACAAACTGCCGTCAGTTTTTTCTGCGTCTGTCCTCTTATTGATGATAAATTGCCTCATAACATTGTCAGAGTGGCTGTAGTTCCGCAGTAAACTGACGCGAACATTGTCAATAGCTTTTCTCGCTTTTTGATTGGCTACTTAAAAAAGTCCATAAAGTCTCATTGGTTAAAAAAGTTGACAGTTTGACAGCTGAAAGTTGAACTTGAAAGCTTGCATAAATTAAAATTTTATCCGTCTGTGCTCCTATTGATGATAAACATGAGCCAATCAGCGCGTGAGAAATTAGACAGTTATTGTAAAAATACCATGTGATCGTATTCTGCAAAGGGCAAATTCTTCATTTGAACTTGCGCGCGCGTCAACACCACGCTCTGATTGGTTCGTTCTGAGCATGCGCATGCAAGTTATGCTGGACTTGCTTTACTCCCGCCTGGGTTCAACCCCTTTGGGGCGGGGAAGCCAGTGTTCAAGGACTGGACTAAACCCTGTGACTGATAGACAGGCAAAGAAAGTCCGCACAATAAAATTCATTTCAATCACGAGAAATATGTGTTTTTCAAGCAGAATATTTCGTTAAAAGCTTACAATGCAAAAAACATTCGCGAAAAAAGCACGCTATTTAGTCCTTCCTGCATAATGTTATTCCACATTAAGAATAGGCTACGTTCGATATTTTAAAACTCTCCCATGGTTCAGAGGCATTCAGGACAAAATTGCAAATTTTTATTTTTTTTTCCCTCAGCTCCCAAAAAAGACTTAAATTCCAAAAAAAAAAACACAGCCAACTTTGTTCTGAAAGCCCCGGAGCCACATTAGAATATTGATATATCGAATGTGGCCTATTAACAAAAAAATGCCTTGATTTACATTAAAAATCGGTAGGATTTTCAAATTTTAACTGTTTCCCCTTCCCCGCGTTTTATTATAGAATACTATCAAAGTAAAATGAAAAAGCGAATAAATAATTTTAAAAAATTAAAATTAAAACTAAACATCGGGAGTTTTGAGCTGTAAAATTTATCGGTGTATTTTTTAGGCCCACTAGGGTAATAGGGTGTGACCGTAAAACGCCAATCGACTTTTTTTTCATTTTGGGAAGCTATTCTTTCTGTTATGTAATTATTTTGTGTAATTATTTTATTGCTATGCAGTATTCATGTTGGGTATTGCCAAGGCTCAGGGGAGAGATGTCATCGAGTTAGCATATTCTGACCTTTAGGAAGAAGTTCTTGATAGCAAAAATGTTGTTGAGTCCTTTGCGCCTTGCGTGTAATTTCCACTTAATTCTTTTAACGAATTGAAATCACTGTGTGTCCCACTATGTACAACAAACTCTGTTTTGATTGAAAAGTTTGCAGTAATGTACTAAAAAGACCATGTTATGGTCCTTCAGAAGCAATCATACAAATTGTACATGATAATAGCTTTCAATGCATTGTCCGTAATGCACAAGGTAGCACCTTGTTTTCATTTGTTCTCCTTAATTAATAAAGCGTAGATTTCCGGAAAGAAAAGCGATAAATAAGAAATGACGACTAGACGGTTTAGTGTGTGGAATCGCCCAGCTTATTTTTGGTCGTAGTTATTTTTTATCCCGCAGTAAAAACTTGCCCAAACACAGCAATTCTCACTAAATATAGATGTAAACGATCTCGAAAAAATTATATTGAAAAAATTATATTGAAATTATACGAGGGAGTATTCAGACGGCTTTTACGTTGAAAACGGTGGCATGCTTGAAATTTGAGTAATCAGGATGAAAATAAGAAATAAATTTACTGATAGATTCATATTAAAGACGGCATCTATGGAGACAAGAATAAATAAACAATAGCCTCTACTTGGCGCGAAAATATGCTCGGATATTTTTCCTTGAACATTATCTGTTCCTCAAATCTCACAGTTTCCCTCGAGCGTGTTTAATATCCTTCAAATATTTTTCGAAACACGCGCAGTTTTGAAAATTGGGGAATGCCAATCGGATAGTCCCCATTTTTAGCAGGGGCATATTCAGTCACGTGACGCGTTTAGACCAATCGCGCGCGATGGAAAATATTTGATGGATTATAGTTCGCAATAACGACTGACATAGGTTTTAAGGACGGGAATATAAGATACTAAAAAAATTCCTTTCTAATTTTAAATGAGAAAATTGAAATAGACGGAACCTTGAGTTGCTCCAAATTTTTTAAGTATCTTTTAATTTTTTTTGAGAAATGGCTTAAAATTGCAAACCAAGATATCTGTGAAGATCATTTTTCATTTTTCATTTTACTTTAATTCCATTTATGAACTCATTAACAATTTACCTGTAGTTAGTGAAGTTCTTTTTTATTTTTCCTACGATGAAAAAAGATTTACAGAAAATAATCCGCCGAGGAAGTTAAACGCCATATAATGCATATATAATAATAATGGAACTCTGCAAGTAGCAAATTCGAAGTGTCACAGACTCTTTTGATGCTGTCCCGATCACGTCGCTTGATAGTCGTTTATAATGAAAGCCGCCACCAGGCTACTAAAGAGTTTTAATGCTCTAAAGATGATGCGTTACTATACCTTTTAGAGCAGAGTGTTTCTGGGTGCTTGTTAAAGACCTCCGGTGCAGGCGTTATTAAGATATCATTTTTACTGATCCGGCGAGCGAAATAGTTAAACCTAATTCACCCGTCAAGCGAAATATTTTTCATCTAAAACACCAATTTTTATTAACGCCGACATGATTTCTTTCCCAAAGAGTAAACTACCCTAATTAGACTTTAATCAATTTTTTCCTGCCCCGTGTATGTCTTTATTAAACAAATGGCCACCGTTTCTTCACCTAAATTGGGCGAAAACGTATTTTGTAGTGACATTATTTGCACTGTTCGTAGTCTTAAGCTATGTTTTCCTCTCACGTTTGTTATATAAATTGAGTATCATTCACAATATGACGCGGCTGCCAAAACAAAATGGAACAATCAATTTTATTGATTTGTGTAAAGTGCGTAAAGAGCCCTTTTGTTACGTCAGAGCAAAGGTTGTCGGAAATTGACAATTGCCATTTCTGATTTGACAGTTAACTTCTGCGTTCCTTTTCAAGGCTTTCAGTTTACATTCGTGGAAGACAGCAGTGCGCATTATGAACAATAGGGACATAATGTTGATTGGTCATTATGAAAAGACGGGAAACTAAGAATTGCTATGCTTCTGAGTTGCTTCTAAATTTCTTGTAATAGCGAGCAATTCTTTCGAGATACCTTGACATCATGAAAAACATTTAATGCAGAGATGTCTTTCGTTTGAGTATAATCGCACTAAGAGTGGTTAATATGATCTTAGAGGCAGTTTTTTTCTTGTTTTTGTATAACATTGCTCCCAGCGTCTCCAGAACGCACGAAGATACCTACTTCCCAGGAAACGTAACAGAAACGATTTTCAATGTGGAGTGGATTACATGTCTCCAAGCGTGCCACAACCATCCTGAATGCATCTCGTACAACTACCATAAAGACAACAACACATGCGAGATAAACTCCGATGGCCTTAAGGAACAATGCGACAGCAGGTCGAAGATATACTCAAGAGGTTGGACCTTCCATCAGATAAGAGTAAGAGAACTTTGATGCATTGTTAAGAACTTTTAGTGCTTTCGTCAGGTCAGTTGGGCGAAAGCTTCACCTCAATATAAACTTTTATTAATGTGCCACTGCGCTATGCAATAAACTGAAATATGGTGAACATATGGTGCAAATAAGGCGGTAATTTATGTGAGCTTCGTATATCGCAGCCGTATTCAACGCAAAGTCAAAATACGCGACCCCATTCAAAGAACATAAGTTTGACTTTTGACTTGCAAGATTTTTAAACGTATTTGTTTGAAGCTGCGACAGCAAGACTGTAACACTCGCCCTGGATTTTTCTTTTATTTCAAAGTTTATGATAATTTGACTAAACTGTCACATTATGCACTAAGCATAAATAATTTAACGATCTGGGTATATATATATTCTCATTAGACACAACATTATCCATTCAGCGTTTTTAGCCAAACCTACATGGCTTGCCATAACTTCCTAGTCACGAGAGATGGAGACCAAGAACAGTTCAAAATCGAACAAGGATATGAAAAAATAAAAATGTTATGGAGGAAAAATTTCTTGCAATATTCTCTGTACAGCAGGTAAAGAGGGAAAATTCAAAACAAGTATTATAGCACTCCTCTATAGTCAAGCTCTTAAGAATATATCGAACCGGAAAATTAAGACCAACTGTTTCAATTTTTTTTCGGAGCACCACATTTCGCATCTGTTTCATGCAGTTCTTAGCCCGTAAAAAGATGAATGTCTCACTCATTTTTCGCTGCCTAAAACATGCCGGAATTTCCTTAAGTCGCTTTTATGCCTTTTTAAACATATTGAACTAACTACATTCGGTAAAGATTACGCGAGGTACTTTGCCACTCACAAATAATGTTCATTTATTGCGATAAAATTGAATAATATTGAAAAAATATGCGATAATCAGAAGACGAGTAAATAAATGCAGAAGGTTTAATTTTTTTCATTTCCTTCAACCGAGAAAGAAAAAAACTTAAGAATCTAATTTCGTTGTATTCTTTAATTGATAAATTGGTAAAATGAATTGTGATATGGGCAATACGAAATCATTTGTAATATGATAATGTTATTTCCGATGAAGGCAGAATTTTCAATCGCCGAAGCCGCAACCTGCACTTATCAAATTTGTGTAAACTGGCTTAAATATCCGATGATTTATTAAACCCGATTTTCTTTTTCTATCCGCTTCAAATTATGCAATCCACGGAAAATAGCGTCTAAAGTCAATTTAATAAAACACGTTTCTAATGTGTCAAATTTTTCGAGTAGAACCTAGCAATTGGTACCCTGAATACTATGATTATGTTTACAGTACCAACGTCTAAGGAAAAATTAAGCAAATATTTGGATTTTAAGGAAGATTTTATGAAGAATTTTGAATTATTTATTTAACAGCAATAAAGCAATTCTATTGGTTGTCGTGGAGAGAAACTTAAAAGCACCCGAGATAAAAAAAA
The DNA here is from genome assembly GCF_964199315.1 of Orbicella franksi. Taxonomy (NCBI): domain Eukaryota; kingdom Metazoa; phylum Cnidaria; class Anthozoa; order Scleractinia; family Merulinidae; genus Orbicella; species Orbicella franksi. The sequence goes on from NC_138146.1 coordinate 35,787,565, forward strand.
TTCATAAAGGTAGGAACGTAAAGAGAGAAAGAGAGAAAGATTCCTATAACACAGCTCTTTTTCCGAAACTAGGATGTAGGTCCCTAAAGCTTACAGATTTGAAATTATATGATCATGTAAAATTTAGGAACATAAGCAATTAGAAACCCTGGGTCAGCATGTGGTCGGATTGCATCGTGTTTATTTTTTCAAAATTATGGTAATATGCTATGACAAAAAACACGAGAAAATTTAGTTCAAAATGTTGTTCCAGTTGTTTTTCCTGCTTTATTATTCCTCAAATTTGCTAGTTCGCACCCGCAATTCACCTCAGCTTAATGATACTGCAGTGAAGGCAGGAATTACAAGAAAATAGAATTATAATTTTAAATAAATGATTAAATAAATAATAATTTTACGACATATATGGAAAATCCGGTGTTCTTGTTTTGAATCGCTTACCGGAAATCTCTGGGTTTGCCCTCGTTTATTGATTTCTTTACCAGATGTCCTTACGACGAGCTTTGAGAGTGCATCACACTGAAGCAAAGACTGCTTATTTTATGCTTAATATCAAACTGCCCATAAATGTAAAAGGTGGTCGCATGCTTGACTTTAAAAATGGAAAAAGCTTTGTGTATCCTCACAAAATTAACCATGCCATTGAAAACAACTGGTAACATCATAAACTCAGTGTTTGACTAGACGCTACCTCAGCTTATTACAAGCCGTGAATTACATCATAACCTAGATTGTAGGGGCGCGGTTTAACAATGATTATTAAGCCTGACATTATCTCGTACCCAGTCTCTAGGCAGTGGATGTTAAGAAACCTGAGCAGGATGTTTTTCTTGCAGAAGTGATAACTTGAAATTTTTATGTTCAGCGTTCATATAACCTTGCAGTATCAACTTACTTATTAGTCCGCATGGTGAAAGTCTGTGAATTAATCCTCATCTTCTCACTTTTGTCACCTTTTTAGCCCGTTCCGGAAGAGAAACCTGTACCAGGTAAATGTATCTACTTAATATATAAGTGTTGATAAGAATTGCGAATGCAGTTAAAGAACAGAATTGCAAACAAAAGGCAGAGGCTAAAATATTTATCAGAAATGCCAACAGATTGCTACGAAAACCGGTAAACTTATTTATTCTATTATTTCATCATTTGATTTTTTTTTTTTTTTTTTTTTTTTTGGTCCCGTTTAGATCAACCTTCATTAGTTTCGCCACTTTTTGAAATCGGCTATTTTGCAGTTCCAAACATGGAAAGAAATTTAGTCTAAGGCTTAGGTGTACGGACTAGGGAAGCTGGAGAGGGAAGGAGGGGGCGCTGCAGTCCCCCAGTTTCGAAAACTTTTGAACTTTTCCAGGCAACACGCTTATGATTCGGGAACAGTACGTGAACTTCGTTTTTTTTACTGCAGTTCAAGTGCGTCTGTGTCCCGATTTCAACACTCACGCATTCGTGCATTCACGGTAAATTTTTGTGGCAAGAAAGTCACCTCCCCCTCCCCCCCTTCCCCCACTCCCCCACGCAGTCCAAAGTGCCGTGCGCCAATGATCTAAAAGACGAAACTATTTCAATATATTCCTAGAAAGTGATTTTCTTTCTTTTGTTCCTTTCACCTAAAGAATTAGGAGATCATCCTAGCACAGCAGCCGAGACTTGCGAAGAAATCTTCAATAAAAGGAGGTGAACTGCATGACATAGGATAACTATTAACTGCTAAACAGACAATATTCGTATTCTCGGTTTTGGACTGGAACTAGCTTGCAATGGAAGTTCATGCGGGAGATATCATTAAGAAGGGCCGATAAATGCTATTTGGATTTGACAAGACTTCCCGCATTAGCCTCGGTTTCAAGCTAGTTCCAGTTCAATACCGAGAATGCGAGTATGATCTGTTAATACGCGAGATGGATATTATCCTTTTTGCGTGCATCGTTCGTACAAAATTTCAAAGATTCTTAAAATGGCCAGATAGCGACAAGATGGCGCCGCCGAGACGTCGTGTTAAGCGTTTGTATTTCTTTTAGGATACGTTGAAATAGTTTAAAACTATATTAAATATAAACAAACGAGTGTTAGTGACGTTTTCATTTTGAATGAAACGTTTCCCAGGTAAAAAAAAAAAAAAACACTCACAAATTAGTATAGGTAATCGTATGAATGCAAGTGGATTTAAGGATTTACACTACAAGTGATATTTGAGAAATTCTCTCAAAATTGCACGAGCCTTTAGGTGAGTGCAATTTGAACGAATTTCCAAACATCACGAGTAGTGTTAATCCTTGAGTCCTCTAGCTTTCATACGATTAGTCATGGAAATGACTAAGAAAATTGCGAGAGGTAATTTTCTTAGTCATAACAACCTTTGAAAGCCGGTGTATATTCTTCTGGCTCTTATTTTTTGTTCGTGTCACTGATTTCCAATTTTGTGGCCTTAATTGCGAAAACTGAACAACATTTCTTACTTTGGTGTGAACAGTGGCACAAAAAGTACAGAATATCTAGATGTAATATATCAAGCACGAGAGACAGTGTTTCATCGGGAGAAGAGATTGAAGATAAAACACCGTCTCGAGTGTTTGATATATCTTATCAATCAAAAAAAAAAAAAAAGGAGTAAACGGAGAAGTAAAATCGTCAAAATCTACGCCAATTTAGACCGGGTATCCAAAACTCTTTCGCGGTTGTGATTTTCTTTGTTTTAACTTGATGAATTATTAATGCATTTGAGAAGTTTGGCCAAAATACATAGGCAATGTTAACAAACAATTAGAAACATAACAAAAGAAAGCAAATTTGTCAAAATGGCTTTCTCGTCTCGAGGATAAAAACTAAGAGAATCAAAATCAAAATGAAAACACAAAGGCCCTCCTTGCTTTGGGTAAAGTGACTTGGTGACTTGGCGAACAGGGACCTTTTTTTGAAAAACACGTGATGTTGAAAGAAAGTGGTATATGAACATATGGAGGTCATAATGAAAGCATCGATTGAATCGTGCACCAGTGTTTAGTTAGCTGTACGCTCTCTCTGTGTTTTTTTTTCTTGTTACATGTAGAAGTGCTCCGAGTGGTGCTTATTACATTAAGATCGGTGACAAAGCACACTTGGTGTATTGTAAAATGGAAAATACAACATGCGGCGAAGGAGGCTGGGTACTAGTTATGAAAATAAACGGCAGTAAGGTACGTACATGTTTTCGTGTCCACAGCGTACTGATTCCTCTAAAAGCTATACCACTGACGATAGTAGTCTGAAATGGCAACCTTAAACTACCGGTCTCTCGCTCGGGGACATGACTAAGGGCTACCATTTCAGGCTACCGTCGACCAAAAGATCGAGACACTTACTTTGGAACGAAAATGTCTAAACTACAATGGGGCCTTTGTCGCTGGTGATTACAAACGTTTTGTAAATTCAAATGTTTCAGCACTTCTATGTCGATAGATTTCATACTACTACTGTTTTAAAGTTGACGCTAAAATAATGTTATCAGGCTAATGCCCTATCAATGGCAAACAAGTTCTGAACATCTTCGTTGCATTACAAAATACCATGGAAACGTTGACCTGACGAGAGCCTCTTAATTTTAGCTTAAAGTGCTTATTGCCCAAGAACGAGTTCGGTAACCCTAAGTTTTAATTACAAAATATAATAACTGTGCAAAAATTCAACTTTTTACAAAGTTAAAAAATTGTGATAGCGGATTCAGAGTAATCCAAACGTTTTGAAAAAAATAAAGAGGCTCTGAAACCCCTTCCAATTATTTTTTTAATTCTAGCAAAGAGTTGCACATCGACATGTTGATCACAAATCGATAAAGCCATTGGGTTCATCTTACTCGTTTTTGAATTACAAGTCATTAAAGCTAAAATTAAGGATGTTTTTGACCGGTTACTCTGTTGCTATAGTAACCTTTTGGGTCTCGTAAATGTTGGGAACCAGGATAGAGAAGCTCTAGAAAATCTCGGGTGCTTTCCAATATTTGTGACGATGAAGGAAGAAGATACTCATTTGTGATTAGCGAAATGTCTAAAGAAGTAGTATATTTTTTGTGTGAGCCTGTTACTCTCTCGTGTTAGCTAGTGTAATTGCGGTACCTTTTTTTGTAGACAACGTTTGCATACTCCAAGCCTCTCTGGGGAAACACAGATTCCTACAATGAAGATGGAGGAAGAGATTTCAGTGACACGGTAGTGAAAAATCTGTATTTGGGGAGAAAGGATGGTGCAGTGGCAAGAGCGCTCGCCGCGCCCCAAACCCCCCTCCCCCTCCAATTTAGCCCGGGTCCGATTATGGCCCGGCGCCATATGTGGGTTGAGTTTGTTGTTTGTTCACGCCATGCTCCGAGGGTTTTTCTCCAGGTTCTCCGGTTTTCCTCCCTCCGCAAAAACCAATATCTCCAAATTCCAATTCCACCAGAATAGAGAACCCGCTTGAAAACCAGCTAAGGCTGATGTGGCTGCCTCTCTAAGTATTGTAATTTATTTCTTTTATTTAGACATGAGGCGCTATTCATACTCACGGTTTGTATAAATGTAAATGACAATTAATGGACGGAGTGATGGGAAGGAATTGAAAATTTTATAATTTGCATCTGAATGATTATAATGCTACAGGATTCAGTTTTTGTCGCAGGCTTCCAATTTTGAGTTGACATAATTGATGGCGCATGATCTCAATCTAGAACCTCTCGGCACGTCATATTAACCTCATGAGAGAACACCGAATTTGATTTGAGCACAAAATGGTACCAAAACACGCATTTTAGCTTTCCCATGAAATCGTTCAGTAGGGTCCACCGACATCATCGACTTCAAAACCACTGAGAATCAAAGAGGAAAAATCCCTAACAAAGTCCACGCGCCAGTACAGTTCTCTCGTCTTTAAACGCACTTCTATGATTTGATATTGATGTATGCTCATCCTTCTCTACAGGAAACAAAAATGGGTCCTTTATTTGGTGGGTTTACCTTCAAAAAAGGCTTATGTGTTGGAATGAAAGTTAGGGGTCATACTAAATGGCTATTGCTAACCAAAATAAACACCAACTTAATGGCTATTTTTTCTGGAGCAAGTCAGGTGACACTCACTGTCGGCCGCTCGAAGTGGAAGTCGTTAATTGAGGGATCATCTATACATGTAAGTAGCAGCGCTGGATGACCTTCCTTCAGTAATTTGTTGGTTGCTTAAAATTAACTATTGATTCATGCCTTACCATACTTCATCGAGTTATGGATGTACGTGGGATGTTTGGAGCACGAGAAGCTTCAAGTTGTTCGAGGCGCAGCCGAGATTCACCTCAGCTGAATGTCTCCGAATTTCCCGGAAAGTGCATCATTTAGGCAATAGAGCACTTTTTCTGTGTTTACATAGCCCCATCTAAACACGAGGAGGGCTGGGAGAATTCTCGAAAGTTATGCAAACCAGAGACACAGTCGACAGTTTAATCCATAGAAAATCCATTGTTCACAAAATAACTTTATTGTCTTCAGAATTCATGTACCAAGGAAGGGTTTAACGTTCATGCCTCCAGGAGAGCAAATGGCGCTAAAGCTCGAATAGGACTTATAGGATACAAGGACTGCAAAGGCGAACCCATGTCACGGATTGGGTTTGGAACCGAAGGGAGCAGCGGAGGAATGGACACTAACAACACGTGTGGAAACGAGGCTACAGCTAGCGCCGATAACGGCAATAAAACAATTAAAGCATTCTGTTATATCTTACTTAAATAGTTCACATCATAAAATACGGTATTTTGAAAGTTATGGGGTGTCTTGTACTTTGGAAGAAATAGACCGAGCTAAAAACACCGTGAAGTAAATCGCCTATACAGTCCTTAAAAAGCGCAAGCAAAATTAATGCAGGAGCTCAACTACCCCATATTTCTGTCACGGGGTTTTCACAGAACGATCTTTCTTTAGTTTGAATTTACCGGGAACTCAGACCCCCGCAGGAACCTAAGCGACCAATCATAGGCAAAGACTAAATTTTTAACTGAAGTCATCATTTCACCGGAAGATTAAGCCGACATGTCCACCTGAGCGGGCCACCATTTTTTTCTTACCGATGCGCGGTCATGTAGACAGAGGTTTAGTATGGGAGTTGCACGCTCTCAGTGAAGGGTTCCTGCTTAATGTTATCTAAATAAATAAGGGTAATAGGACTGAGTGGAGTCCAATTCGGTCTGTAATCATACCCGTGACTAACAAAATCGGACGACCGCGAAGCGGCAGTCCGATTTGTAAATCATGAGTATGATTACAAACCGAATTGGACGACACGATGTCCTGTTACCAATCATAACCATTACAATTTCCCACAAAAATTTTCATTTGAAAATGCGCTTTTAATAGTCATTTTTAAATATCATATTTAAAAGTATGGAGAGTAGCTTGCATAAAGGCTGTTAAGTTTCTTCCAAAACATTCACCGGAGACTAAACCTCCACAATTTTACAAAGTCATTCTCTCGAAATGGTTACTATATTGGTTGTAAACAATGTTGTGATTGGTGAATTTAGTGATTTAAAATGATTGGCTTATGCAACTGTCCGATTACACGGTCCATTTACAACATTGCAAATTAATCAGAGCAAAATACAGCAGTTTATGCACCAATCACATTTGAGGAAATTGTAATTGTTATGATTAATAGCTTAATTAGTTTGGTTGTTTCTGGTTAAAATGGAAAGCACAATGGATCATCCTAAAACTATAAAACATAAAATAGCTAATAGATGAGCAAAGAGGAATTCAGTAATAGCTAGTAATCAAAAATATGCGTCAATTTTAACGTTTCTAGGTTTGTGTATGGAACATGCGATGCCCCAGGGAGGAGAGGGGGACACAGTATCATAGAATGTAGTCAGTGGGAAATATTAAAATAGAATACCTAATTATTACGAAATAGGCTTTTCACATATCACTCCCTTTAGTGCATACGGAAAAACCCAACCAACCGAATGGCAAGCTGTAGCTGAGATTGGCCAGTTCATGCCTTTATAGCACTGAGTTTTATTTGTAAAGGTAAATCAAGTCTTTTATGTAGTATTAGGTCGTTTTTCACAACTAGACAGGAAACTGGCAGCAGATGCAGTTTGTGTATCTGATAGGAAAGCCAGCAGATCACTGAAATAATAACTATTGTGGTAATCGTGGAAAGTAATTACAATTGCTTGTACTAGTTACGATTAGTTTTGGAGGTATCCGCTTACATTTTTCATTTATTCTCTGCTTTTTATTTACTTTCTGTCAATTTGTACATGGAGACATGTAATTACGTAGCTATTATAACGGGTAAAGTTTAGTTTACCGGTCTCGCAACAAAGCTTGGACAAAAGCTTCCAAATATAATGTGAAAAGTTATCCTGATTTTAATCAAATGCCCAACTCCCTCTATGAGACGCGCCTGCAGGGAATCATGATAGTTGTATTCATCATTTTAGACTGGATGTTTGTTTTCATGGATACAGCTACCATGATTCACTGCAGGCCTGTCTCATAGGGGGAATTGGCCATTCCGAAGACAAGACAAGTTTCATGAAAGAATTTCCTTGGGAGCTGGGGCGGTGGGGGGGGGGGGGGGAGGAGAGGGGCAACTGTGCCTCTTTATGGTGGTATAGCTTTCTGTCAGCTGACTAAATTAACGATATAATTAATTAAACAAATAAGTAGATAGTAGAAAGACAGATTTTCATAGCTTCTTTCAGTTGATAATTGTACATTTGATTAGAACCTCGGTAATGACCTGTCACAGGACTTGTACGTCAGGAGATTTTTTGAGGAAACGAGTAATCCTAGGTTCCTTCGCAGTATTACACAACACAGTTGTAGCTACTTGTTAGTGGAATATATGACGATGAAATTTGACAGAAGAGTATTAAACCTTCTTCTTTTGAACTTTTGAAAAAATATGTATAATATTGCGTGACAAGCCATATATAAAGGTGTGTGATCCTTGCTTTATGGAGCGCATATTAATTCCGGGAAACAAACCGTTTTTTTCGATCCCTTGTTAGACATAAGGAGAATGTCCTTGTTCTCTGGCACAATGAGAATACGTCATGATTCCAAGTAACATCGGTGTTGAAAACGGCAAACTCATTCAGTTCTTGCTGTAAGGCATTATCTTAACCAGCGCAGCAGTTAGAAATAGCGATCCAAAACAACAAATCCAATGAATTTAGAAATGACTGGGATATATCAATATTTTCCAGCGCTAATGATTATTAATGATTTTTTTTTTTCGTTTTCTCTTTTGCTGTGTCATCAGTTAAAATACGCGATTAGTCAAAACTGTGTGATGTGTACCCAGTGTAACGTTTTGTATCCTTGTCAACTGCAGATCGCTTTGTGAAAACATTCGGGCGCTGTTCCCTTAACTTTTCTAGAACAAAACCCGAGGGCTTAATCGTATCCTTGGGTGAGATTGGGGTATCCCCTTACTGAAATTCTCTTCCGCCCAGGTAAAATTTTGGCTACATTTTATAACTCGACCTGCTTGAAAAAAAGTTTCAATTAATGGCTTGGAATCCTTCTTTTTCTTTTCTTTTTTTTTTGCATCTTTTTGTTTTCTAGTAGTTTCAGTATAACGTATCAGCAGTTTTTTCTCATGTATTTTATGTTGCTTTTCCTTTCCCCAATGAAACCACAAACCCTGAAATACCGTGAATCAGCTGAGAAGCACTTTATCTTTCCGTGATGGAATAACGCCTTCTATCTTTGCTAGTTAGCCTGGGTGACGATAGTCTGTCCATAGACGTCTATTTTAATTTTTGGCTACGGTTTATCTTTCTTTGAGCGTGCGCGGCCGCGAACCGGGCACAAAACTTTAATTTTGCCTTTCTCCAGAGCCATGCCCTTGTTTTCGGGTTTTTCAAATCCCCTTGCGGTTAACACTTTTCAGTACTAATTGTGATCTCAGCGAACTCGAGACAAAATAGAGGGTCTGCGAATAGACTAGCTTGGCTATAATTTAGCGTTTTTTTTCCTCGAGATTTTTCACTGGAATAAAACAACCCACTAGGTTCGCTAGCTGCAGAAAAGCGCACACAATTGTTTTGTCTAAAATGGTTTCTGGCCAACGCCACACGCTGTCCTCACTGGCTCTGTATGGCGGGCTCACGAGGTCGGTTATTGATTCGTTCACCTGTTGGCTGGTGGCGTAATTTGGTTTCACTCCTGTCATGACCAAAAATAACAATATACTCCATGCAAAAGATAGCTCGGAAGAAACAGAAAAGTTCTGGGTGGACTAGCAAGATATCCGAAAATTGTTTAAGGAGGTTTACGGAAAGAAAATATTTCTGTTGCTTTTACACAAAACCCACATTACTTGGAGAGCTCGGCCGGTTGTGGATTGTGTTGCTTTGAGTTCATTATACGCTCGACTGACCAAACACTTCAGGCAGTGGGCGACTACTCAATTATAAGGCGTTTCCAAAGCTGGAGATAGCACTTTCGTCGTGAAGATCTGCGGACAACGGAACGAACTTTGAGCAGGAAGTAAGAAAGACACACCAATTTTCACATCACGATATCCTTGTTTGAAAACTGTATGGAGTTAATGGAAAATGGACAATCAAACATACAAGCAATGGGTTGTCCAAACAACAATCACCTGTTGACTAACTAAATTGTCAATCCACAAGAAAATAACAGTGTTATTTACGGGCAGACGAGTTCAGTTCTGCGCAGGAACATCTTGGTTGAGAGGAAACTTTCTTCTACACCCAAAGAATTTTTTCATTGCCAAGCAAATTTGAGAAAATTGTTGCCAAACTGGATCAACGGACACACAAGGTGTGAAATATCAGGAAACACGAAAGAAATTACCATTGTCGACTATTTAGTGCGTTTTGTTGGCTGCAAAGAGCCTGGACTATTGGTTACTAGGTGGAAGAAAGAAAATCAAGGCTAAAGTGATAGAGTTTTCTTTGGCATCGCATTACCCAAGAAGACCTGACAGAGCTGAATGGTTTTGAGTATTCATCTGCTTATCGTTCAACCTATCCCACAATTCTTTATGGGTTTCTATGGGAGCAGCTCTACAGACTCTGGGCTTAGCGGAATTAGCGAGTGAGGTCGCTTGTTGCGCAGGCTCAGCAGCGTGCAGTTTATTTTGCAAAAAGAAAGTCGGTGGCATCAGATCGAGGCTATACTTTGCCGTGTTTTTAATCCTGGGTACGATTCTTTGTCTTGTAATGCTTTCTCCCAACATGCGGATGTACCTGGATAAAATTCCGTTTCTTTGCACAAGACTTGCTTCTAAACGAGTGTGTGACAACCTTGTGGGGTATGGAGCGGTGTACAAAGTTTCAGTCGCCATGTCTGCGTTCTTCTTGCTGTTTTCTCTTCTCACGTACAACGTACACTCGAAGAAGCAATTTCGCGCCAGAATTCACAACGGCTTCTGGTACATCAAACTGTCACTGTTTGTTTTGATAATAGGAGTCGTATTTTACCTGCCGAATACGGACCCCTTCAGTAAGATATGGATGTATATCGGACTCACTGGCGGCTTTATGTTTATTCTCATTCAAATAATTCTCGTGATTGACTTTGGTCACTCGTGGAGCGTGTCGTGGGCAGAGAAGATGGACACACTTGACACGAAATGTTGGTATTTCTCGCTGGCGTTTTCAACAGCTTTAGTCTATTCCCTATCTGTGACGGCTGCTGTTATGTTTTACCTCTTTTTTACTAACCCAGATGACATATCGCAGTGTAAAGCAAACACATTTTATATCAGTTTCAACGTGGGACATTGCGCTTTGGCCACGATAATTTCCGTGCTACCTCGTATTCAAGAAGAAACAACAGGAGCCGGTCTCCTACAATCTTCGGTCATTACGATATACACCATGTATCTTACATGGAACACTCTTTCATCTCAGCCAGACTCTAAGTGTAATCCGCTGGGCGCGGTCATACTGGAATACGATAAGGTTTCTGGTGTGAACGGGCAAGCTATATTCGGAACGCTTTTAATGTTCGCCTTGCTAGCGTTTGCGTGCACTGTCCGCGCTAGTACGTCACAATTGGGGAAACTGGGTCTGTCTTTGTCTGACAGCCCTGAATTCTTGCGAAAAAGCGCCGAGAAAAACGCGAAACGTCGAAAACAGAATAAAGATTCCAACGAAGAAGGCAACGGCGACGAAGAACAAGAAAGCGAAGACGTTGCGTATAGTTATTCTTTCTTCCACTTTGTTCTTTTTCTAGCGTCATTACATGTAATGATGGTTATGACTAACTGGCATAGTCCAGATGAAAACGTCGACTTCAAGAAAATGGTCAAAAACTGGGCAGCGGTGTGGGTGCAAATGGCATCAAGCTATATTTGTTGTCTGGTGTATATATGGACTCTTGTGGCGCCGTTAATACGCAGCACGTGGGGTCACTATATCGGCCTAGATTTGGAACCTGTTAGGTTGCCTAGTGCGAGACGGGCGAGCGCAGCGCGTTTAAGAGACGATTTCAAGAAGGCTAAGGAGAAATTGAAAACATCTGAAGCTACACCTGATAGGACTAAACCTAAGCAACAGATCGAGCAAAACAGTAAAGCGAGGAACAGAAACTTGCAAGGAAATGAAAATCTTCGAACAGACCAGAATTCTGTTGTGAGCGAAACAAACAAACTGGAGTCTAGCGCTAGGGAATTAGATCAAAAGAGGACAGAAGTTCAAAATCCTAGTGATGTGAGGCATACAAAAATAGAAACTAAAAGCCACTATGAACGTACGAGTGCAAAAGCGGTTGAAAAACGAACTGATAAACACAAAGTTAAACCTGCTTCGACAGATGATAGTTGCTTTCTTTCTCGCGATACTTCGGTAAATAATCGGACGGATTCATGCTCTTCCGACAGAACTCCGGAGGAACAAATAAAACTTCCAAATCCGTCACTACCAGTTCGAATACAAATCGATCATCCATTCGAGAAAATAACACAAGAAAGCGTTTTCAAGAACAGCGTTAAACAACCTGAAGTTTCCAAGGAAATTCTCAGACTTCAAGAGAGAATTCTCAGATTTCAGGCGAAAATTGTGAAAATCCAGCATAAAATTTTATCTATACAGGAAACAGGAGAAGTTACTATTCCAAGGATGGAAAACATTTCGAAAAGAGGGTAACTTTGAATTATAGCTCTTTGTTATTAATAAAATCAGCTTAGAAAATAGTTTAATTGAAGCGTCACAGGGGTTAAAGTGAAAAGAAAAGAATGTGTATTTAGAATTTGCAGCTTGTGGGATTGTGTTTACAAGAATGGCAGACCTATAGGTTTAGCAATTGGGTTTTCACCTGGTCTGGCAGAGGAGTTGAACCGTTGGGACTCGGTATCCAGAACTCCGGATAGAGAAGACCAACCCCCTACTCACTCGCGCCAACTCTGACTGTATATAGTTTTGAAGTTTGTCTCGCAGGCATTATGGAGAAAGAGGAACGTTTGTCGGAAATATGTGCTCAGTTACTCTCATAAATTCTCGTGACGCTTCGGTATTAAAAAGACTGTACGTAGACTGTAAATATTCAAAGACTACCTTTTCATTGCTTTTTTTTTTATTTGTGCCATGTAATCACGTCCTACAATGATGCTAGCATGAAGTTCCTGCAAAGGTTATTGTAACGGTTCTTGGCCTTCATTGCCTTAATATTCACTCGGTGACTTTTATTTTGTATCATGAGCAAAAAACTTTTTATAAGAATTTGTATCAAACTTATATTGAAACATATATATGGAATACGAAAGCTGAATTTCCAGTGAAGACAATGAAATTAAAAAAAAAAAACATTTAATCCAATAACTGCTTGGTAGCTTCTGTTGTTTTTATACCATATAGTGACCAACTAATTGTGTTTTTATACTTAATAGCCCAGTTTCGAGTTCGCCATCATGATGACCGCTGATTAAAAGCCCTGAGAACGCATTTGCACAGGGTTAGCCTCGACCTAAAGTAAAATGTTCACAAATTCCAGTGAGAAGATGACCTGTTTACAGCTCTGTGTATTGTTTAATTTTCAAATTTGTGGCACCTTCCCACCGTTATTTGTGAATATTTTTTTTAGGTCGAGGCTAACCCTGTGCAAATGCGTTCTCAGTGCTTTTATTCAGCGGTCATGTCTAACTCGAAACTGGACTATCGTACCTTTTGCTACGCTTGGCGGGATATCAAGTGAGTTTGGCTAAGCCATTGATCGTATTTTGGCGAGACCTCATCTCGTCCAAATACCCATGGCGAGACCAAACTCCATCGTTTTATGCAGCAATCACAAGAAAACTTCAAACGCATTCATTCAAATCAGCTTGGATTTAGCAATAACTGTGTCTGCAGTGGTAGCACAGGAATACATTTTCTAAGAAGTCAAGTCATTTAATTCCTGCTTTCAGTCCTGAGATTTCCTAGTTGTCCTAAGATCAAACAAATCAGTTTTCCTTACCGATTCCCATATACATTTCGTTCAATGTTAGTTTTGAGAATTTATTCTTTAATCAAAAAAATACCTTCCGGTTGACATTTTTCTGTAATTTTCCCTTTCTGACTGTATTGATAAGTAAATCATAGCTTACTTATTCGATTGAAATTAAAAAGAGAAGATTCATTAGCAAGCGTTCGAGTGTCTTCCACGTCACTCCCGAGAAAATATCTTTGTCACTGAATTTGTAAAGCAGATCTTAAAACATGTGTTGGGATAAGAAAAGTAAAGTAAAAATGTAAAAAAAGAAAAATAGTAAGAAAAGAAACATAAAAATAGAACAAAGATATACTGTTTATGAATAAGTAAGGTCAAGTTCTAACACAAGCAATCTAATCCAGCTAACGATTCAAATGTTATGCCACTTTCACATATATATCGTGTCACTAGATTGCCGTTGTAAAAAGGAAATTATAAACTATTTTAAAGGACCTTTTATCTGCGTCTTGTAATTAAACTGTGGGGTAGCCGTTTTATTATTTAGCCATGTTAGAGAGAGGTGTGCTAAACTCCTTTCTATTACAGAAAAGTTAGTAAACCTTAAAAACAAATTTCACCATTCTGTTCTCAGATCGGTCGTTTTATTCAACTTCTTACACTGCAGTTTTATAAACTCCAGTAGTGTTTGCTACCACTGATTCGTGTTAGAAGAGGGCTTGTTAATTATCATTTCAGTCACAAACACATTTACCAGATGACGTTATACCGATATAATAGTGCCACCAGAAAAGAAGGCAAAATAACATTTGTTTTCTTTCGAAGCAGTACAAGCTTGCTAGGATGAAAGACGATTCTGAAGATCGACCAAATCAGTGCGACCAGAGAGGTTGCTCATTCTGCTGCGTTTGCGGCAGACTTGGGAGAGCGACAGTAACACGTGTGAACTACACTCTGCTCCTACTGCTTGTAACTGTCTTGTGTTTTGTTCTGTCAGTTCCGCGAATGCGAGACAAGCTGAACGCTATTCCACATTTCTGCAACGAAATGGTAGATTCGAAAAGCTGCGACAATCTCGTGGGTTACACGGCCGTATATCGTGTATGTTTTGGTACAGCCATATTTTATCTCGTCCTCTCTGGGGTTGCATTCGGTGTGAAAAGTGCGGAGGAAGTTCGAGGGCGTATTCACAATGGATTCTGGTACATTAAGTGTTTGCTCTTGATTGGTTAGTAAACCAGTACAGTTTTATTATTCAAGAATCAAGACCTTCCTTTTTTACTGAATTTATTAAGAGCAACTCTTTATCATATTTTTAATTCTTGTTTTAGATTCTAGTTTTTGTAGGTATTTTGCTAGTCTTTTTAGTTTTTAAGTTTCTTAGAGTAAAATTGTAGTTTTTAGGGATAGGTTTGTAAAGCACCTCGGGCAAATGATGAATGTGTGCGCCATATAAATGAACTATTTGCTTAAACCTTTGCTTATACTATTCGTCATTTTTTAAGTTTTTAAGTTTTCTTCTATCCAAAAGATATGTCTTCGTGTATGATCAGCTGCGCTTGCCTGAAACATTTCACCCGGGATTTTACAAAATGACAGTTTCTGATTACGTGCACACTGATTGGACGCTACGAGAGCTACGAGAGGTGGAGGGGGAGGGTGGAAAATCTCATTTCTTAGCACAAATTTCACACAAATCTCATTTCCCAGCCTTTTTATGACTTTCTATTCCCTTTTTAGCTTCTGAGTTGCAGTCCTAGTCACCCAAATGCAAATCTCAGTTCCCATTTTTCCCTTCAAGCCCCTCTGAGACCATTTAATTGTTTAAAGATGACTTCGAAGACGAATCCAATTTTCAAGTGCAGTCCGAGTGTTTCTTTTGCTCAATTAAAAACAGAAGCTGGCTTATTGACGAGAACTCAAACTGTTGCCGGTCTTTCCTCCACTATTTTTTGAAGATGGTCAGAATAATAAGAATCATCATGAGCATTTTTATGCTATTATCGACGGCGACTCCTGATTAATTTTATGTTTCCTTTATCTTTAGCATACCTTGGCAACTGTGATAACCCGTAGAGAACAAGCAAGACAGCCTTGTATTTACATTCTGATTTCATAGCTGCTTCAAATCATCCCAAACTGTCCTTCACAAGTGTTTTTATGATTTATTTTATGAACTAAGCGCTTTTCTTTCTTCTATTGGTCTCGGTAAATACCTTTCCACAAAAGATAACAAAACATTGCGTGTGTCACAGCATTGAGGATTAATTTGCATATTCTTGTTATAGCTCTAATCACGTGCTCGTTGTTGATACCCCAGTCCCTCTCGTTCAACCGTGTGTGGATGTACTTTGGACTGGGCGGTGGATTTCTATTTATTCTCATTCAGCTTGTTCTACTGGTTGACATGTCTCACTCCTGGAGCGAGAACTGGGTCGAGAAGATGGAGAAAGCCTCGACCTCATGCCGCTCTAGATGCTGGTGGGTAACAATAGGTCACTTTCGTTATGTTAAAATTCAGCTTGATAGCGAGGCCTCGAGGACACAAACAAAAGAAATGAATAAACCTGTCTTTCAATTTCCTTGTTTGTGTCCTCTAGGCCTCGCTGCCAAGCTAAATTTTACTATATGGAAAACAGCTATTAACAATGGTATAAACAGTTTACAATTGAACATTATATTTCCCAGTAATAAATCATCCAGATGTTAAAAGAACCATGGCGAATAGTACTTTAAACTTAAATCTGTAGTGATATGGAATGGTTGGACGTTACCCAATGTTAACCATTCTCGTTTTTCCTTTGTAACATGCATACCCCAGTCTGTTTAACTCCGACTTCAACGTCGTTGCCAGGGTCTCACCTCCAACCTCTTTCCCAGCGAGATCGAGTGACCTCGTTCCCAAGGAGACCATGTGACCTCGTCCCCTCTTTTCCAATGGAGACCATGGGAACGAGGTTCAAAGTGATAATCTGCTCTTTTATCTTCAGGTACTTAACTTTCGTGTCGTCTACCGGCCTGTTGTTCATATTCTCCATGGTGGCTATGATATTCTTCTTCAAGTATTTCACCCACGACGCCCAATGCCGGACAAACTTATATTTCGTCTCATTCAGCTTGTGCCAGTGCGTCGCAGCCACTGTGATCAGCGTACTTCCCAAAGTTCAAGAGGCGCAGTCAGGCACGGGTAAGTGACGTCATAAAATAAAAACAACATATTCTCACATTTGTTCCCAGTCTTCGTGCCCCTTGACGAGCGGCCCGGCCATGAAAGTTCTGATTCGAAGTCCCAAAATATCGAACTGCCAATCAAACATCGCGAGCTTATAGCGAGCGTTGTAGTTGCTGCTTTTTTTGTGCGGTTATCTCTATTGTTTTTAAAGCCAGTGAAAATCGATCTTGGAACAGAACTCTCTCGAGTCGCTCGTTTCGTCAAACTGTGCACTAAGGAGCATTTTGCTGGGAAACCTGGCATGATAAAATAAGGTTGTGGGATAAAGGAAGGGAACGGAATAATCGAGACTGTAGGGAGTTTAAGCAAATCACTACGGCTGGTGCTACTACGGCTGCCGTGACTGCTTAAACTCCCTTGTGATATATTACTACGCCTGGTATAAGAACAAAGGCAAATGGGCTTCAACTCGTTATTGCTGTCTTTCCTTCAATTTTTCTACTTGATCTCCATCACTTAATGGCTGAAGACCATTGTTCATTTCTTCTCAGGTTTGTTTCAAGCCGCTGTGGTGATAACTTACACAACGTATCTCACATGGTCTGCTCTCTCTCACGAGCCGGATGACTTCTGTAATCCACCGGGCTACGTCATATCCGGCTACGATCAAACTACAGGCTTGAGTATGCAGGGGATTGTCAGCGGTGTATTCGTATTCGTCATGCTCATTTATGCCAGTTTCAGTACAGCTATGAGTGCTTCAAAGCTAAGTAAGTTTACAGGACACCGTATTTCGTTTTGGAAAGTGCAATAGTGCAAAGAACTCAGTCTTGGGAGGCGTGGTGGCCTAACGGTTAGTGCGCTGGACTCCGGATCAAGCGGTCCAGGTTCGAGTCCTGGCGGGGGACATTGTGTTGTATTCTTTGACAAAACACAGTGCCACTCTCCTGTCAGGTGTATGAATGGGTATTGGCGAATTTAATGCTGCGGCATAGTTACTAACTATGGCTTGGGGTAGCCCGAGAGCAACCACGCACCGGCAACACCATCACTGTCATGGACTAGCATTCCATCCATTGGGAAGTGGATTACTAGTCGCTTGATGCTACAGAATCAAGAGATAGGCACCGGTCTTATGGGCCACTGCCCTAGAACGAAGACTTTCCTTGTTACCTTACAAAGAACTCAGAGTACAGCAGTCTCAGAGTTCTTGAAAAACAAAACGGAATTGCCTATTTAAGTTAGTTTACTGTTACTAAAACCTGTTAAGTTTTAGTTGAAAATTTTTACGATTTAGCGAGAAAAGGCACCAGGCTTTTAATCTTTGCACTGTTATGTATCATCTCAATTAAATGACGTTTAATTTTGCGTTCGTTCGTTCACTCGTAATTTTATTATTCTGGATTAGTCGTAATTTTTCGTTAATTTGTGGTGGTCATTCTTTACTAATTTATTTAGTTATTATTTGCAATGTTCTTAATTAGCCGTCATTTTCTCACTTATTCAGGCAGATGGCGCATTCGCATAAATGAAGATGAATTCAAAACTATGGCCAAGAACTCGCCTACAAAACGCAGCGATGATGTTGAATCTGTCGATAAACACGACGAGCATATGGCTTATAACTACTCCTTGTTCCATTTTATCATGTTTCTTGCTTCTTTACACATTATGATGACACTAACAAACTGGTACAGCCCGTCACATGCCACAAACCTTAGGGGGCTCGAACGCTCATGGCCAGCGGTTTGGATCAAAATGGGTTCGAGTAGCGCATGCTTGTGCCTCTATATATGGGGATTACTCGTCCCAGTGCTTCGCCCAATGTTTAAGAATTACGTCGATGGCGAGGAAAAGGGTAACAAACTTCAATCTGATACGGTCAGCGTGCATTCCCACGTAGAACGTGCTACGAAAGAGTCTCAAAAGTCAGGAAATAGCGAAACAAAACCGGAAGAGCCTGTTAAGCGTGTTAGGGACCATCTGCAGACAGAGTCTAGATTAAGCAATAGCGAAGACAATAAGGTCAAGAACAATGTTAACAACGAAAAAGGACATAAAGCAACTACAGATACTACAAAGACGCCCCTGTCAGAGGCAGACAAAGAAGTTTTGAGACTTCAGGGCAAGGTTATAAGATTGCAAGAGAAAATAGCCAAGCTACAACACAAAGTAGCCGAGCTTCAAGGTCTCAATGTATAGCAAATTCGGTGTTTGCAGTGAAGGTGATGGTACATCCATGTGGCCTGTTAAGGTCACCTCTAAGCCCTGTATAGTGGTTAGAATTGATAGGGAATAGATGATAAACTTAAAATAAAGCACTATTTTGTACCCATTTTGATAGACATGCCGGTTCCTAATTGTTTCCATACCATCAAGTCGTGAAAGCTCAAGACAAGAGAAATCTCATATGCGGCAAACGTCCCCTCCCCTCCTAAGGGTATCCGCTCACGGCACCCTAGGAACGTACATGTATACCAGCACCAGACAGCTAAAAGACAGTGAAAACTCTCAATCTGATATCAATCTCATTTCAAAATTGGCAGAAATCGAATGATATTGAACTCATGAAGAATGCAACTTAGCGGTACCGTACGGCACCAGTTTGGGTCAACAAACTGAAATACACACACACACACACACAGAGGGATACGTTATTCACTAAGCACACCTTGACTCGCCGTTTGTCATAGTATCAATTTTATTTCGCTATTCTAGAAGAACATTTAAATGAAAGACCACGTTAATTACCCGTACATCCACGGGTCTAGAAAATGTTCAACCCTTACATGGTTTGACTGACATTTGATTCTACTAAATAGTGTTCCTCTTTGTTACATTTGTTAAAACTGTTCCCATAAAGTTACGTCTTACAACAACATTTCAAATAAATAAGCTCCTAAAACAATGGTGACTTGATCGCAGGTGTGCTGATTATTGTCCAATTTCTCAAAATAAATATTATGAGATTTTAGCATCTGATGACCAGAATTACTGATTTGCAAAACTGATTACTCCAACTTAGCTAGTAGTGAGAGTCACTCTGCGATCATAGTTGTTTAGGGGAACTATTTACAATACAAGGCTTTAAAGACATAAAATATACTAATGTCATGAATCGAAAATACCACAAACCTTTAACTGGACACCTTTAACCATATTTAGAACAAGGTGAGGCCTTTAGCCTTGCAAATAGTTTAGTAGCGAGTGTTACAAAAAAGTCTGTGTGAGAACAAAGAAAACCTGGGAATATAATGTGTAAAAGTACTGATTGTGGAAATCAATCTCCTCCTCAGTTTGTGACAGCTCGTACAAGATCTGCAAATAATGCAGTTGATTGGGTAAAACACACGGCACTGGGACTCCAGTCCTTATTATACTTAATACTTTACATGTCAACATTCACATTGCTTTTCAGAAACAATGTTCTAAAACTTGCCTGGACTTTTTCCAGACTCCAACTGAACAACCTACATGTAAATGATCCTCGATGCAGAAGCATTAATTTTTTTGCAATTTGTGAGTGGTTCCTCAGTTCTCCATACTTTTAGATTAAAGTTCATTTTTTAAACATCTTTTTTTCCTCTCTAGTTAATGAGAAATTAAATCACAAATTTACAGGACTAACAAGCCTTGGAAAATACCAAAACAAAATTTCAGGACTTTTCAGGGTCTCAAGGACCCATCAGGGAAACGGGCTCAAAAAAACATTGGAGAAGCTGTCATTTTTTTGAGTGTTGTACACCTCAATTATAAGAAAGTTGTAAGTTTGATCAATTGACATGAAACAATTTGCGATACAAAGCTATCATAAGCTTGTAATACATACAATGAAGTTGTGTTGTCTACACTGGGCCTTACTGACACAGATGTCTAATACTTTATATACGGTGTACATACAGTGCTGCACCATTAAAGCTACTTGAAGTGTGATGATAGGCAATCAAGAAATGAGCAACAATATAAGGTGGATACATTTCAAGGCTGGGTGACACATTATAGGCAATTTCCAAGTGACCTCTGTTCCAAAACTTTGGGGGCTAAATTCTTATGAGAGAAATTGTGCATAATTTGATTTGCATAAACACCATGAGTACAAAATTTGACATTTTTCATCTTAAAATGGGTTTTATGCAAAACATCATTTTGAATTCTTATTCACGAAAAGTTTGGGGCATACCAGGTTACACACTGAAACAATCTCAAAAGGCACTCACAAACGGCTCTTTGATACATGTATTTGGCTTACAAACCTGCATAATTTATAGTGGTACTGTTGTCCAACTTTAGGTCTTTTAACATTTGCTCAACTGCAACAAATCAAAATGCCTGTAAGGAATATGAAACCAACTGATCATCGGTACTTTCTCAGAACAATTCTCTTTGTGGGAGATTAATCAGTATATACTAGTCAATGAACTACACAACAGTTTCTGTTCGTCAAGCTTATTAAGTAGCCCCTCTCCCCAGGGACTTTAGCTTTGCCGCCAAACTAAAGCCAGTGACACTTAAACATGCCCATAATACAATGACCAACCATGACTCTGGCATCACTGAAAACGGAGTTCAAAAAGGATGAGAGAGAGAGCCTCTCAGGGGGGAGGACACCTAAATAAAAGTGAACAGGCTGCTTGTCAAGAACTTTCAAGAACCGAAAGGATGTACAAGAACCTGTTCAGTGGGTGTGGCTCAAGTTCATATTTCCTTTGCGTCAAACACCTTCCACACATCATGGGTTAACGTTTTAAAGTGTTTTATGATTTCATAATGATTATTACTGCTCAGTCTGAGAAAGGGTGTGACAAGCATCCCTGTGAGTCCAGTGTAAGGAGCTTACCCACTTACATGTATTGACCCACCCATAATTACAGTACAACCTTTAAATTCTAGTTAAATTCTAAATGTAGGTCTAAGGCCCAGATCAAACATCAACCTTCACATGAGAAAAACTAAACTGACTGAATTAAGTTCATGATAAATTTGATGTATGACTCAACCAAGTTTGTCCGTCTATCCATCCAATTCAGATGGATAGAACATGTTCGCTAATCTAAATTCAAATTAAGCTCGACGTTTGACCCAACAGTCAAGCTTTACCAGTTTGGATCCACTAAATTCCAATTTAGTTTGTCTCAAGTGAAGTCTGAAACTAGACTCTCCTCTAATGCTGATTCACATAATACTAAGTTTCAAGCATTTAGTGCAAGGTAGATCATCAATTGAAAACAATGTCATCATTTATTGCTACTCTGACTTAAATATTTGGTGATTTTGCAGTTGCTCTTGACTCACGTCTGCTGATTATGCCCTCAGTATAGCAAGGAAAAATTAGGATCAATTACAGCAGAACATATTAAGTTAATGAATGGGGAGGGAAAATTTATTATAGCCACGGTACCACGCATTCAAAAGGTGTGATGGTATTGTTCAAGCCAAATTTAGATTTTGAAATCGAAAGCGCCATCGCTGACAAGAAAGGTCGGTATCTGCTGCTAAAAACCAACATGTTTGAATCGTCCTTCTTGCTAAGCAATATTTACGCGCCAAATGACATTACCGCTCAGACAGCGTTTTTTCGTAACCTTGACAACATTCTTTTACCGTATGCAGATTCACAAATCATCTTGGGAGGCGACTTGAATTGCTCATTAGCACCTATAGATAAAACAGGTGGAGCTCCGGTTCAAAAGAAACAAAAAGTCATTGATGAGATTGAAGGCTTAGTCGGACGATTCAAACTTCAAGACATTTGGAGAGATCAACATCCCAACAAAAAACAATACACATGGCGCAATAATTCCTTGAAAGTGCAATGTCGTTTGGATTACTGGCTTGTTTCAAAAGAATTGCCGTCTGCCATTGATATAAACATCATCAACCCCACAATATCCGATCACAGTGCTATCGCTTTTACTTTACAATCCAAAGAATATGCTAAATGGGGACCCGGGTTTTGGAAAATTAACAACTCGTTGTTAAAAGACGCAAACTTCATTAATGAGCTCAAAAGCAAAATACCCGAATACAAAAATAAACACAGCTATCTCGCTGACAAAGGCCTGTACTGGGACATGCTCAAAATGGAGATAAGAGGATTTTGCGTCCAATATTCAAAAAGGAAAAATAGAATAAAAAGAAATAAGGAACACGACCTTCAAAAAGAAATTGACGACATGATGACCTTACTGCAATCAAATAGATCAAAAGAAAACATTGCGAAGCTTTACCAATTAAGAGCCCAACTCAACCAGATTGCTGAATATAAAACTGAAGGAGCAATGATTAGAAGCAGAATACGTTGGCATGAACAAGGGGAGAAAAACACCAAATACTTTTTAAATCTCGAAAAAAGGAGGTTCACAAAAACACATATAACTAGACTTAAAACGGACGAAGAAAGGGAAACTACCTGTGAAAATGAAATTTTAGAAATGCAAAGAGCATTTTATGAAAATTTGTATGCAAAGGCCCCCTGCAATAGTGACACACATAATGCCTTCCTACAAGACCCTAACCTGGTTAAGTTAGAAGAGCACGACCTGCATGAGCTTGAACATCTTTTATCTAAAAGCGAGTGTTTCAATGTCCTCAAACAGTGTGCCAAAAACAAATGCCCAGGCAGTGATGGCCTCTCAGTTGAGTTTTATTTGCACTTCTGGCATCTACTCGGCGAAGAAATGGTAGAAAGTTTTAATTACGCCCATAAATTAGGAAAACTAAATATCACTCAAAGACAAGGTATAATAAAGGTCATACCAAAAAAACGAAAGAACCGGCTGTATTTAGAAAATTGGAGACCATTAACGTTACTTAATGTTGATTATAAAATAGCAACAAAATCAATAGCTCACAGAATCGCTAAAGTCCTTCCCAAATTAATAAATGAAGACCAAACTGGCTATGTCAAGGGCTGCTACATAGGACAGAATATTAGACTCATCAATGACATCATGAAGATAACCGGCATGGCGATTTTTATTGACTTTAAAAAAGCCTTCGACACCGTTGACTGGAACTTCCTTTTTAAGACCTTGGAGGCTTTAAATTTCAGCCCTCAGTTACAACAGTGGATTCGAACCTTTTACGCTGACTGTTCAAGCTGTGTAACAAATAATGGTTACGCCTCCGCTTTCTTTAATCTACAAAGAGGTGTTCGCCAAGGGTGCCCACTTTCTGGCTCCCTGTTTGTGCTCTGCGCCGAAATTCTTGCTAACGCAATAAGGTCTAATGCAGGTATCCAAGGAATCAATATTTACGGAAAAGAATTCAAAATTTCACAATACGCAGACGATACCACTGTTTTTGTTTCCGATAGTATATCTGCCCAAAATTTATTCCAACTGCTCAATGCCTTTCAAAACTGCTCAGGTCTCGAAGTAAACAAAAGTAAAACAGAGGGCATGTGGCTGGGCGCAAACAAAAACAACTTGGAGGAACTGTGACCTCTAGACATAACATGGCCAAAAGATCCCATACTTGCGCTCGGTATACACTTCTCCTATGATGAAGAGGCTGCCTTTCAAAAGAACTTTGAACAGAAATTGTCTTCAATGACTTCCCTACTTAACCTGTGGTACCCTAGGAACTTAACTCTACATGGCTGTATTGTCATCCTAAAAGCACTAGCCCTTTCCAAACTTATTTATAACACCGCTGTCCTCCCTGTTACATCTAATTTCATTCAAAATGTTAATAAAGTTATATCCCAATTCGTATGGCGCAAGAAAACCCCAAAGATAAAGCAAACCACAATGATTGGACCGAGAGCAAAAGGAGGTCTTGGAATGCCTGATTTTGATGCAATAAACAACGCTCTCAAAGTGACCTGGATCCGAAGACTTGATAACGGTTACCCTTCCACGAGCTGGACGCATATCCCTGTTACCATGTTAGAAAAATGTGGTGGCAAATTTCTCCTTAAGTGCAATTTTGATCTCAAAAATCTCAATGTAAGAATTCCTCTCAAATTTTACGAGAAAGCCTTGTTGGCTTGGCAGTCAATCAATTTGTTTACTCCGTCCTCAGAAGAGGAAATACTTGATGAAATTCTTTGGAACAATAGATTCATCAGGATTGGTAACTACTCAGTGTACTACAAAGAATGGCATGAAGCGGGTGTAGAAAAAATTAGAGATATCTTCAACGGTGACACATTTACATCTTACCGAGATTTCTGCTCTCACTTTGCCCTTAAAACTAACTTTCTAACCTATTACGGTTTATGCCAAGCAATTCCATCTAACTGGATTAAAACTTTGAAAGGCATATTACAGCTGCATTCGAAGGAACCTACAAACATGGATAGAATTCCCCTTGAGAAGCTCTCTTGCAAACTTGCTACTAACTACCTTGTTGAAAAGAAGTTCGTTTCTGCCACCGCCGAAAAAAGACTGAAAAGAGCTAATTTGAATGACCAGCAAATTTATCAAACGTACATGATGCCTTTCAAGGCCACTAAAGACATTCAACTCTCGATGTTTCAGTTCAAGATTGTACACCATATTTTACCCACCAATGCTGCATTACATAAATTTGGTATTAAAGAGCACGACCGCTGTCATTTATGTGCTGAAAAGCAAACAATTACACATCTCTTCATAACTTGCCCCAACGTCCAGCTGTTTTGGACAGAGTTTACTGATTGGTGGTACAGAAAAAACAATACTGTAATCACGCTCTCTGAAGCACAAATACTTTACGGCATCACAGACACCGTGCCTCTGTGTCTCGGTTTAAACCTCTGTACAATAATTGCAAAATATTATATTTACACCTCTTCAAAAAATGAGGAAGATTATTTCTTAGACGCTTTCTTGGCTATCCTTAAAAACAAAATAGAAATAGAAACTAGCAGAGCAAAGGTGCAAGTTAAACTGTAAATATAGCTAAATATACTGTAAATTGTCGCTTTTTTGTCATTTTTTGTTTTTTTTTTGTTTTTGTTTTTTTTGTTTTTTTTTTTTTTGCAGTTTTCACTAGTTCTAGTAACCGTAGTAAAAGTTTGTAGTAATTGTCCGCGATTAAAAAGTAGCTTTTTTTTTTAAAAAAAAAAAAAGAAAAAAGAAAAAAAAAATATATTAAGTTAATAATGATTACCGGTATTTCATGTTTTAAAAACATCATATGATTGCGAAAACTTTTTGCTTCAAACTAATTGAAGGCTTTCGTGCAAAAAGAGCGTATATTATCTAGCATTTTGAGCCCATTTTTATTTTTTGCAGGATCGAGTTAATTTTTGGCAGACTGACTTGTTTTGACACAAAAAGCATTGTTGCATAATTGTTTTTGTTGATTTGCACTTCGTTTTTGAGAAATAACGTATGCAAAAAAAACTCAGTTTTCCGAGCAGCATCTTTTGATGGTAATAGATGTCCAACAGTAGCAATTAAATGAAAGAATGAAAGATGCGAATGCAGCCATAACACTAATGGAAAAATGACCTGAAATTTTTTCACCGGTAACACAAAGGTCATGGGTTCGAATCCCATTCAGAGCCTGAAATTTTTTCAGGTAATTTTTCCAGTAGTGTTATGGCTGCATTCGCATATTTCATTCTGGCATCTTTTAAAGTGATTCCTTTGAAGGTGGATTTTGACGCAGCCCGAACTTGAATGGTTACTTTTAGCAGCTTTGACAGCACGGTTTCCTTTAAATAGATGTTCTGGTTTTTTGGAAGACATAGAGAAATAGACCAGAAAAAAAAATCAACTGACCTCTTATCTAACCGGTATCACGACAAGACAAACATGAATCCAGCCCGTTCAGTGCCTTATTCACTTGCACTAACGATGCAACAGTAAGAGAATCGCGTAATTATATGAATAATAAAACTAGGGGCATATACCATGCTTCGGTGACTTCATTGTTTAGCAAGACAAAAGGTTTCTTTTGTTTTTCACTCAACAAAAGATCTCCAAAAGATACCCTTGGAAAACTGAGTTTTTTTGCATACGTTATTTCTTGAAAACGAAGTGCAAATCAACAAAAACAATTACGCCACAATGCTTTTCATGTCAAAACAAGTCAGTCTGCCAAAAATTAGCTGGATCCTGTAAAAAATAAAAATCGGCCCAAAATGCTATATATGCCCTTTTTGCCCGAAGGCCTCCAATTCAAATTTGCTAAAAGAGTTATTTACATTCTCCAGAGGTAAGCTTATCACCAGTCTCTGTCATCAGACACTGCAGTTGCTTCCTCGTCACAGAACCAGTTCTCTTCCTATCCAAAGCCACAAAAGCAGCAAGAATTTCATGCTCTGTATTGATGTTCTTGCCTTCTTGTTCTGCCATCATCCTTACGAATTCTGGGAACCGCACCTTTTGTTTCCCTGAAACAGAAAAAGTGTTGTTGCCAAAATCTTTAAAAGGCAATGCCTGCAGTACATCTTCATTATTTCCTCCCCAATGAGGAGCTCTTAAATTCAGAAACAAAATTATTAAATTCAAATATTACACACTGAAAAAAATTCAGTTGCTTGTCACACTAACCTTATTACCTTGTTCATGAATATACATTGTATACATGTATTCAATTTTTCAAAGTACAAAATTAAACTCTCGACAGCAGACTATCATGAAGACAATCATGTTAACTACTTAATGAACACCAGTGTACAGTACATTTAGGCTTACCAAGAATATGTACACTGTCTACAATACATGTAATATAATTAATATACAGTTGACTTCTGAAAAGTTTGGTTTCAGTTAGCACATTAGACTTGAGTTACTTTTGGGGAGAGGGGGGATGAGGGGGGAGGGGGATTTGAGAGTTGTTGGGTGTCAACTACTGAGCTTTTATATCTTGTCATAAGGAGGCCACTTTCTTGATAAAATCAGGGTCAAATTTAAAAGAAACTTTAATTGATGAGACCAAGCAAGCAATTGTTACCTAGACTTAGATAATAAGTGTGCAAAAATGATTCCTGAAGACAGATGGTTACATGGATAAACATCAACGGGAAGTTACATGTAACAAACCAGAAGAGGTACGAGTTGCAGTGCAATGCCTTCAACCAGGCTCACCTGAGTGTTTTCAACCCGTCAGCACACAGTTTTAAACCACTGGAATCTGAGTTTATTTGTGCTCTCACCAATCATGTTTTGGAACATACAATTTTCATTGGCTGCAAATCATTACATTCAAAGCTCATTGACTTGTACAGCACAACGAACATTGAGCACCAGCCTAATTTCAACACAGTGCAGACACTTTCAATGGACACTTGCCATCCATGCATTCAATAATATTGGGTTTCGTATTAATTGTTTTTTATTATCACAAGGCTGAAATTTATTTCAAATTTGTAATGGTGTTGATTCACAGTTGTCCCGTTGTTGATGTCATAATAATGTCTAACATTACTTTTGCAGCTTGCTTTAGCTAAGGTTGTGATAACCACTTGGTGTTTGCAATCGTTATTAATTATAATTAAGTCACTAGACAGAAAATAAAAATTTTTGTTGCCAAGTACAAAGAGACAGAGTTTAAAACTATTTTACTGCTTGAAGTTGTTTTTGTCACTGAATAGTTTTTTTTTCAAACTACAGTATTTGTTAGATTTCAATGATCACTCTTTTTGTTGCTGGACTGTCAAGAATTGTTTTCTACATGTTCAGGTTCCAAATAAAGTTACTTAAGCTCGTTTGTTGTGGGTGCTGTGGAAGTCAACAAAATTTGAAATTTTTTAGCAGCCAATCAAAATCAATTGTTACATCGACTGACAATCAGACAGCTGCACGACATGTATATGAGATAACAAACAAACTCTTGGTTGAAGTCATTGCACTGTTACAGTAATATTTAGCTGTCTAGTTTTGATTCACTGAGAATTCAAACCTGCTGAGAAGCCTGAAAACGTACCTGCTTTCTTCATAAATGCTCTGATTTCATTATGTGTTACATTTTCTCCTAAGGATCTCATAATCAGGGCCAATTCACTCTCTGTAACCATACCATCACTATCACCATCAAATAAACAGAAGCACTCTTTGAACCCTAGACAAAACAGCAACAGAATTACTGAAAACAATGGTTATGGAAAATGAATATGTAGCGCAATTATTAATATATAATTTGACAAAATTCAGTATTCTATTCATGCTACATGATAATTATAATTAATTTATCAGCACAATCAATGTTATATCGTACCATCAATCTGACTTTCCGTAAATCGCTCCGCCTGAAAAAAAAAATTCAAGTTTGACTAAATAGGATGTAAATGACGTTACTTTTATGAGATGCAGTGATGCTGAGGGCACAGAATTTTGTTCACTGGACAAAGCACTTATTAAGCCAGTTCAGTCTCTTTACTCAGGTCAGGAGTAATTTAGAGTAATTTGTAATTTTCTAAATTACCCCATGAGCAATATCACATTGCTCATGTAATGATCAACGGTATTTTGTATTAGTACAGAGTACAGACATGCACATTGTACCGGGACTCGGTAGCCATGTTGGAATAAAAACTTGGATGTTGTTTACTGGAGTTGTGTTTATCCGAATCCATCGTGCTCTTAGAACAAGATTATTACAGCTCACACCCTGATCAGATTTACTACTTACCAGTGAAATTATATTCACACAGCTAGTTCATAGCTGTTTAGTTCACCTGCATAATCATGGCAATTAGCCATCCATAGCATTCGTGAATTCTCATTGATTCTCATTTTAGCAACAACTAGTTGCCTTTTCACTCAGAGGAAACTTGAGTTTGTAGCTTATTAATTAATTGGCTTGTTCATTAACAACAACAATAGGTGATGACGATGACATTGATTGTTGTTATGTCCTACTGTCCTGGGTTATGGATAACATCATCCAGCAGACAAATCACTATCCAGTGGATGGCTTGGTTTGTTTTGTTACCATTTATCCACCAGATAGTAATTTATAGAGGGGGGGGCAAGGGTATTTTCGTGACACCGTGATCCGGTTTTTTGGTGCTCTGTGAATCGTGATTTGATGAAAATCTGTTCCATGAATCGTGATTGAAGTGTATTCCGTGAGGCGTGAAATGTCGTTGGCTGTGAATTGTGAATAGATAGGAAATAAATCGTGAATGTCTAAAGTTGAATTCGTAGCTGAATGTCACTACATTGTGATCAGATTTTTTCTGTGACCTTAGTGATTCGTGAAATCGAAAATTTACTGTCGTGACTTTGTGAAAAGACCCCCTCTTGGCCCCCCTCTTTATAATATTCTGGATTGCATTACTCGCCCTTTGAACAACTAGGGAGGCCTAAGAGAAGCAACTTGATAATAAAATTATAATTTTATATTTTGTTTTCACGACAAAGACAAGGTTATAGACTGGATAAGAAATCCACTACCTGAGGCAAGAGTGTGTTACTCAGGAAAGTAAAACGTGGGATTTGAAACAAAAACAAAACAATCTACCAAGCTTAATACAAAAGTTTCATGCCCAGTGTAAAACAAATACTGTTGAATTAGCTTACGTACAGGCTAAATCAAGTACAGGTTCTGACCAATCTACAGTAGACATCTAGGAACATATGCAGTTATTTCTGTCTGGCTGGCGAAAACTTTGCTAAAACTATCGTATGAACTCAGTTTTGACGCACTGGTAGGTGGCAGCTGAGATATTGTATGCAAGAAAAATTTGTGTGATACCATTCGTGTAAAGACCTTAATAAACGACAAATATACTTTGATATTATTCATAATACTCACCATGTTAAAAAAGGGTTAAAAGGTGAAGAACAAGCTGGTGTAAAAGACTTGAAAGAGTGATGTGTATTTGGTTTTGTTTATATGAGAAGAATGAAAGATGGTACCCAGCCTTGCTCGAGTTTGAAATTAGTAGAAGACTGGGAAAGAAATTGATGATAGATAAAGAGGCAAAGGAAAGAGGTCGAAGAAAGGTAAGGTTTGAAGTTTTAAACATTGAGGTGCAATCCCTGTTTGCGGCACTAAGTAACAGGAGATAAAAAGTAATCGACCGCAAATAACATACTTTATGGCTGTGGCGTTTTGACCCAGTGAACGATGTTTTAGCCCGCTCGTCCCCCTGCGAGCAGGCTCTTTGCGGGAACGAGTTTTGGAACATTGACGCAGTCACGGCATTGAATATGACTTGATTGTATCCGGAGCGGAGTAGCCTGCAAACACAGGTGGATTTCCTCTAGGAGCGGAGTAACAATTTAAACCCAGGTTGTACTGTGAAGCAGGAATTACTATTATTTCACTCGGGCAAGTTTATCGGCAATACGGTCTTAGGAGGGCGATCCCTCGATCCTGCGGTCATCCAGTCATCGTTCGAAAAAGGGCAATTCTAAGTTACATTCATAAAATGCAGCCTGCAAATTGCGAACTGGGTATAGAATGTTGTCTTGGTTTAAAATGCAAACTGCAAAACTAAGTATAAAGTGCAGACTGAGATCAAAACAGCATCTTTGCATACTTCACATGTATTTCTCTCTATGTCACGCAATCGCCTTTCCGATTGTTACTTGGTCTGGTTCGCTGAGCTTGCAGGTTGACAAGTTAACTAAGGGTAAAATTTATGTCAGATGATTGTTCAAAGTTCTGCATACTATTTGCTGGTTGCTGGCAAAGTTATCTGGAATCGTGTTAGGAATAAAAGGAGGGCTGCTTGGGTTCATTTTCTGTTTTTCAATTCTTTTCAATTGGGGGCTTATTTCCTTATCTTCGGTTTTGATTTCCTGTTTTGTCTGGTTGTTTAATTTATGCCCTTCATCTAGAATTTCTTTGGACGCGCTTTCTTTTGCCTTTGCGAGCACAAACTCCTTTTCTAGTCATGTTGGTCTCAAGTAAGGTAAATGTATACGAGCCAATTGCAAGTGGCCCATCAGGCTGGAGCTTTAATATCCCGGTTTCTGTAGCATGAAGCGACCAGAAGTATTTCTCTGATTTCTACTCCCCCTGGATGGGATGCTAGTCCATCCCAGGGTTATCCCAACATTAAATTTACCCGTATCCATTTATACACCTGGGTGGAGAGAGACACTGTGAGAGTGAAGAGTCTTGCCCAAGAACACAACGCAATATCCCGGTAAGGGCTCGAACCCGGACCGCTCGATCTGGAGGCGAGCACACCAACCATTACGCCACCGCGCCTCTCGATCTCAAGTAGGGTATGGTTTTTTACACTCTAGTCTTGAATTGGGTATGTATATTTTAGAAGAAGCTAGCTTTTTTCATCATTATCGATGAGACCATCAACGAAAGCCCTTCACAACGTCTTTGACATCGTTCTGAACTAGGGAACTAATTATAAGGCAGGTCGTATATGGTGTATCGATTCAAGGGTCAGGAGCCCGTTTCTCTAAGGTCCCGAAAAGTTTTCGCGGCCAGAAAGCTGTAGCAAAATCTCAAACCTTATGATTATAAAAGCTGTTTTATTTACATATTCGTAATATGACCAGAAGTTCCCTCCCTACGAGAAGTTGCAGGAGTATATACCTTTCTGTTTTTAGATATAGATTAACTAAAAATGGCTTTGCGGCCCTGAAAAGTTTCCGAGGAGTACAAGAAACAGGCCCCTGGTGTTAAATAGGGTATCAAATTTTTGGTCAGGTTATTAATAGGGCAGGAAAAATCAAAGATTTTCGTCTATTAAAATGGGATAAGGGTTTTGGGAAGATAAAAAAGTGAAAAACGTTGGCTTCATAAACGTCTTAGATCTCTCCTGAACACTGAGGTCTAGAAGATTTTAAGAACGGCTTCTCAGGGTCAATAGTTTTTTTGTCACATATTGTGCACGATGCAACTTGATATATAAAAATGTGCGCAACTTGAAAAATTTAATTATGTCCATTCGCTTGGGGTTTATGACCAATTTTTTACAAGGTTAAAACTTGTTTAAAAGAATAATCGCTCGCTATCCAGAAAAGACCAGAAAAAATTGTTTTGAAGCAGTTATAGAACAAAATCGTATGTAACTTTTGCGTTTTTCTGAATGAAAACAGTTCTTCGCGTGAAAATTGATCAACTTGATATTTTATCTCGTTTGGACAAGCATAATCAGCCCATATATCCGGCAATACAATATTCATGACCTTGTAAGAATAATTCAATTATTTTCGGCCTCGTACTGAGGTGATGCCTCGATTTGCGGTTCGCAACGTGGTTTAATGATTTCATCATGTTCATTGACGGTCACTCATTTTGCAGGATGGCGCGTTCACATGGAGCTCTATTTTTCCTGCTTCTTGCAGTAGTTATCGGGAAATTTTGCCTGGCAGAGAACGAAGTAAAAGAATGCATCAAGGGTTCTCTCCACAAGGACAAACCCTCTCCCGAAGGCGCAGATTACGTTGAATGTCAACCTTGGAAGGAAAATGCGTGCTGTACCGCCGAATTCACCGCCGAACTCAAGCGTAACAATGTGGAAGTTTTGTACAACTTTTCATGGAATCACTGTGCAAATTTGTCGCAGGTAAGATATGCATGCCAGGCTTTGATAAAAATGTGGTGAATTTCATTTGGTCGTATTTTCCTTCAGACCTGGTGATCTCAGCTTAAACTCTCGTGACCGAGTGATGCAATGCGAATTAGGTCTGGACGAGAAAAACCTTAAGCGAGGCTGGGTGCAAATCGCGTGACCGTGAAGCTACACTATACTATAAACCAATATCAATGTTTACCAAATAAAAGCAAATTTGATGGTTTTCGGTCGTATTGCGGAACTGCGCTGGTAAAAATACATCACTTGAAGTCCGATTACCACCCTGGCCTAATTTACCAATTTTTCAACGACTTCAGATCGGACATAAACAATCAGTGTTTATTTGCCAGTGTATTTATTTAGTGATAAATATTCTCTTGGCCATTAATCCGTCGGTAAAGCCCCTTTCGAAATAAAAAAAACCATACAAGGGTTCATAAACAATCCTAGAAAATCCGCCATTCAAAGTGTTCAATCCACATGTAATTCGTTCGGGAGTGCTTTTGTCATTTACTGGCAAAAACTGAGAAACATCAAAGAATCTGCAATTCAAATGTAATCATTGAAGAGTAATTGCTTTCTTTGAATAGCTCAATCGCGAAAAGGAATTCTATTCATATTCTAATTCTCTCTATCAGGCGTGATAACTGGAAAACAAGATATGTCGTCTAATCAATCTGTAGTGAAACGAAAACAAAATAATTTCTAACTTACAGACCCCTTACAAGTAAGAAAACATCAGTCGTATAGGAGAGGCATCTCGTTTATTGATCAGACATAAATAGCCCTAGCATAGTTTATTACAGCAAACGTAAACGGCCCTAAGATAGTTATTAATACAACAAATGTACTAAACAAAAACACGGACATTTAACTAAAACAAAATTTCTAGAATGAAGTGATCAAAAGTGGAGATACCGTCAAGTGACAACTCCTAACGGATAAACTCCTTAAATATTCACTTCTTAGCATAATATGTAGCCTGCATACCAACGAATCTACATACCGGCACACAACTATCTTACAATAACAACTTAACGTGAAAATTATATTTAGTGATCATAACTTGCGAGCAGGCTCACCTTGGAGCACAAGCGCGCGGGGCGTTGCCCCGAGCGCGAAATCGAGGGGCGAAGCTCTGATCTTTGCAAATTTTTCATTTCCATCCCGGAAACCGCGGAAAAAATGAGCCAAAAAAAAAAAAAAAATACATTTTACGAACTCACAACGTGACCAGCTCTCAGTTGGCTTGATAGTTCAGTTGGTAGAGCACTGCACCGGTATCGCAGAGGTCATGGTTTTGAATCCCGTTCAGGCCTGAATTTTTTTCAGGCGTAATTTCACAAATGCTTAAGTTGTGTATAACTGCGATGATCAATCATGCTTTCATTTCTTTTTTTGTTTTTTTTTTTTGTGAGAACGCGCGGTTAATTATTGACTTCGTGGGGATCTATACTAACATTATAGCTCCTCATCAAACATAATAGATTGACAATTTTTTCGCCTTTCCCACTTTTCTACAAATGTTTAATATTTCACTTCGCTCAGGCGAAGTAGAAAAGAAAATTTTACATAGATAAGGGCAGGCTCACTTTCTTGGCGCCTCTTCACCAGACTCCTTCCCGCCGGATCGCTTTGCTCTTCGCCACTGGTGCGTGTGACTCAAAGGATTTCAACGGTGAGCCTGCTCGCAGGCTTCACGGCACCCACCTTCCCCCGGCACCTTCCAAAGTGTGGTTTTCCAAATGAGTACCGTAAAACCAAAAGCAAACTCATCACGCGAGCACATCACAAAGGACACAGAACCAATCAAAACTCCAGGTAAATACCTGCAGCTGACGCGAGGCGCGGGAAAACGTGTTCGAGCGAACCACGATTGGCTTTGGTTTTACTTCTGATAGGATGATAAACAGGCGCGAGTATGTTAAGCCAATCGTGTAGCGAAGTGATGCGAAACTAATACTTTTCGACACTGTTTTAGAAAACCACTCTATGTTCTTGCATGTGCACTGCCTACACTGTATCTAGACACCGTGCGAAGCGTTTGAAATACAGTCGAACTCCTATTAAGGACGGCTCCTTCTTTTGTAAGTGCGCACACGTTCTGCGCACCACACAAGGCATGGTTTAACCGCCAAGCAGGCGCGGGCAAAATTTTGCTGCTGTGACCAAATCAAGTTTAATGAACCTGTACTAAAATGAGGAATACCACAACAGCAACGTATCGCTAACCACTAACTGTTAACGGCTTCCAGCTGAAAAACTAGCTGTTATCTGTCTAAAATTATACTGAAATCCAGTTGTAAACATGTACCTGCAGATGGCGTATTGCGCGCGCAAAACTAGTGCGAGATACGCAAATGTTTCACTTATTGGGGAGGTGAGAGGAAAAAATGTAACGGGCACCGTAAAAGTTTAAAAAAAAAAAATGAATAACTTCAAAAAACGCATGGTTACCCCTACATTTTATTGTATGAAATGGAATTAGCAAGCCTATTCAACACATGATTAGTTTCTGGTTGGGAGGAAAAGCTATTTAGACTGTGTTCTACCTAAACAAAAGGAAGGCTGTCAGAGACGATAAAAGCTTTGTTGCAACGATTATGTTATTTAAAACATACAAGAATGATTTTTCTGTTATCGTTTACCCTGTAGTCTTAAGATCTAGGTAAATGTGTTTGCTTTTCTGTATGTAAAGGCGAATTCTTTCCTTCTTTTTCAGAAAAACGCTGATGTCAGCATCTTTTGAGATACAGGGTTAATTATCGCTAAAATCTGTGGCTACCCCCATTTTTCTTTGTGGATTCCAATAACCCTTACAAATATCTACTTTTCCTACATGGTCCTAATCCAGCGCAAAAACCTTTGTATTTTGTAGGCACCGTCCTTAAGCGGCCACCTATGAAACACCTACCCTCATTAGGCGGCCAGTAATCGAAGTCCCGATGAGGGCTTTTCTATTGTTTTTGCCTCTATTTTTTTTTTTTCAATTTTAAGCGGCCACTATCCATTTCCCCGAGGGTGGCCGTTTAATGGGGTTGAACTGTAATATTGTTATAATATCATGGATGACAAATTAGTCCTTAATTTTGGCGCGAAATTGCAACGTTAATTCATAATTTCACAGATGTGAAATTACACAACTGTCATGGCAACGTTTGGCGCGAAATTTCGCAATACAATAAACAATGCAAGTCAAAAGCTCGCGATTGTAAGCAAATGAAATTATTTCCTAATTTCACTCATCACTATATTCCCATACTAATTAAGTTTGTTTTCTCGTAAAGGCCTGCGAAAGGTACATAAAAAACGAGGAATGCTTCTGGAGTTGTGAACCCAACCTTATCAAATGGCATGTCAAAGAAGGTGCTTTGGATGGGGTTCCCATATGTGCAGAGTACTGTGACAATTGGTTTGACGCCTGCAAAGATGACTACACATGCGCTGAAAACTGGCTTGAAGATTTTAATTACACGTCTAATGTCTACAGCTGTCCAGCAGCGTCAGAGTGTCTCAAATTTAGCCAGGTAACTTCAAGTAGTACAGTCGAACCTGTATATAACGGCCCTGTATTAAGCGGCCACCCTCTGTGAAGCGATTTTTCGCCCATACAAACGCTGCATTTGTTACCTGTATTAGGCGGCCACCTCTATTAAGTATTGAGTATTTTTAGTGATTCTATATTAAGCGGCCACCTGTATTAAGCGGTCAGTTCCTGAAGTCCCGAGGGTGGCCGTTTTATACAGGATCGACTGTAGTTCATTTCATTTGATAACAAGAGGAAGACTTTAAAATACTATGTGGCACTGTGCCCATGTTTTGAACGCGTGATTTTGAGCATCAGTTCTGAAGAAGGGCCGAGCAAGAAACGTTTGGCTCCACCTTCAGAAAGGTTTCTGTTGACCCTTTTCATAATTTGTTCATTTATTCGCTTTGATGGATGACGGTGAATGTGTAACGAAATTACAGACGGCGCGATACTAAGGTTGTACCGGGCGGATCTTGTAAAGTTTTAATTCCCTAGATTTTGAACATCAGTCCTTTAAAACTTATCAGGGATGTTGCGGGATGATGGAATTTCATAACGATTATTGTCGACTCGCTTAAATTTAAGCTAGTTGGAAGACCAATAGCCTGCGAGCCGAAAATACGTCTGCGTTCGCAGACTAGACTATCAGCTTTTAACTGTTTCCCGAGATTTCCGGCAGTCACTTGCTTAGCGACTTGAAAAACCGCTTGTAAAAACACAGCTCGTGTCAGACAAGAAAAGGCAAGTTTGAGGTAAAGAATCAGTGATTCTTTTTTCACTCAGCCAAGAGAAAGCTGTCTTTGTTCTTTATAGGGCAAACAAAATACAAAAGGGTTAAAAATGGCTGAGAATGGGATAATGAGGTAAAATAATTGTTACATTTCTTTGTCTTTTTGTTTGTAGATTTATACTGATGGCAAAGGACTGTGCGATAAAATGTGGGGAAAATCGTTTAAGTATGAAAAGAGCGACAACTGCATGGTGATGTGGTTTGATGGGAAGAACCCCAATGGAGATGTGACCCCAAACCCGCCGAACCCGAGAAATGCTGCAATCTGCTGCTCCGTGTTCCTCTGTCCAGCGTTGATTCTTAGCCTAATCATCTTGTTGCTAAGCAGTAATTAGCCATCAAACTAGCATTTTTGATTAATTTTTGCTTTTTTAATTGCACTAGCTATTTTGTAATTCTGGACCATTCTTGATCAATCCCTTCCCCAGTGCTCCTCGATCATTATTGCCGGCAGAACGTGAGCTGTGCAAATGCGTGTATTTTTCGATGAACTGCCGCTGCCAAGTTCATGACCCAAATAATATTCTGTTATTATTTATGACGTATGGAGGTTTGGCACAGCAGACATGTTGCATGGCAGGATCAATAGATTCTTTTTCCTATGGGAAAAAGCGTTCTTTCTAATGTAAAACGTTTTCATTGTTCCTGTCATGCAACATGGCTGCCGCGCAAAACCTCTATTCTATGCACTTTCAAACCAAAAGTTAACTTAAACTTTGAAAGCCAAGTATGCAGAGTGTCAAGAGAAGATGAAGAGTATCAGAGTTAATCCCCCATACAGGCCTAAGGTAATCCATCTCAAGTTATTTTTAGTTCACTCAAAACTTCAGAAATTCGGAGGGGGATCTACAAGAAGCCAATCCTGTGACGCAGATTTTCCTCACGTGAACCGCAGCCCAATTAAGCAAACCACGACGACGACGCCAACGAGAACGTCACCAAACAAAAGGTTTAATGAGCAAAACAATGGCTGTACACGTGCGTTATAAATCTTCGTACATTTCTTTGCCGTTCTCTTGCAAGACAACAACGTGAAATGACCAAGTCCTGCGTGGTCTGAGTATTTCCATTTGGAACTGAACGCTGTCATTTCATATTGGTCCTGAGCACGTTTTTTGAGCCATTGGCGTACTGAACAAATCTAGACAATTGCGAATTTCGCTGGTAAAATATAAATTCAGTTTTAACTTGGCGTCGTCCTCGCCGTCGACGTTGCTTAAACTTCCTATGTCCGTGCAACGGGATTAACACTCCCACCCTTTATCCTTTCTTGACATAGTACATTTTAAATTAATACTGTAAATTAAATTAAGTCCCGAAAGCCGATAACGGTCTCCAAGAGTGGAGATAAAACTTTAATGGTTAGTACATTTCGAAAGGAGCGCGCAACAATTACTGGAGGCTAGGATCGGGGGAAGGGAGGAACACCGATGGACTGCATGCAGCTTTTTATACTGTCAACTTATTGTAAGTAAACTTGTAAAGGACCGTGAATAACTAATCATAACATTTGTTTCGTTTTTCACTCTCACGTTTTTATTATGTCAATCGGCCCATATACATCAAATAAAAGAAGCGCCCTCGATAATAAAGAAGGCTGCTAAGGTTGTCATTTTCGGAACTTACCACTTTTTATCTGCTAGCTTTGACGCGTCTTAGTTTTATTTATACGGCCCATCGTTTGCATATGAAATCGTTTCACATTACGCTGCAAACTATGTAGAAATTTGTTGAAACGATGAGACGAACCACTAAGATCTGTGGAGGAGAAAATCAATCAATTGGCACTACGAGAATGGCGTAATAAAATTTTGTTATATTTGTTATTAATCAGTTTTATTAAAAGCACCTTTTTTCTGTCACCGTTTACAAGTAAAACCCGGAGGGTCCAGTCTCGGTCTTAAGCCTGAATCACTCGTGGACTGTTCTTCTCGGTGTGTATCTAATATTTACACACAGAGCAATGTTAAACCTCATTATTTAACGTTTATGCACAGGGCAATGTTAAGCGTCTTAATTTTTATGCACAGAGCGATGTTAAACTGTGTTTATTCAATAAACAGTGTTAAACAATGGCTGAGCTCTTCATGGTGAACATATATGTTATTATACCTAATCGTACCTTTATGGTACGCGTCAGCGGCATATCAGTTAAATTTGGTCGAGCCATGGTTCTTATTTTGGCGCCGGAGACGCAGTCAAGCCAAAATACCCATGGCGAGACCAAATGAGCCTGATACACCGCCTCCCCGCGCGGAGGCGTACCAAAAAGGTACGATTCGGTATTGACCGTACCCATATTCGACCAAGTAAGCATGATAGCGTAAGTGACGTGATATTACACGGCTTCTGATAGGCTAATTCCGGATTTGGGTACGGTAAGAATACAAATCGTTTGGGGTAATTTTATACTGGAGGCCCTTGCAGCAAATTAGGGACAACAGACCAAGTCACGTCTTCTTACAATCGTTTTTAATACTCTAATCTCCCTGAAACGATTATAACATATTTTGTAACAAACACAGCATCAGCAGCGGGCATCTCGTTTATTAATACAGGATATAGCAAGCGGTACATCATCATATAGTAAATACAGCAGTGAATAAACCGAAAAAATAAAAAGCAAAGTTGAAAGAGATACCTTCAAGTGGCTCTTGCATAACTTACAAAATCTTAAATAGCCTACGAGCCCCTAGGGATTCATCAGGTACCTGCAAGTACGCCTAAAATACATCTATAGTTAACACGAATCATACATAGAGAACGCACTCCAGTGTAGTTAGCAAAACGTTACAGATATATTGTGTAGTCGCAGTTTAAACACGAATTGATGGTACCGGAAGTTTACAATGCTTAGGGTCATAATAAACTTATTATGAAACGACATCTGAATGCCAGTGATAACACATATTGGATGACTGGTTCAGCAAAATTTCGTGACGTGTCAACGGTGAGCAGTTAATTATTTGCCGATGCCCAACCGGTTAGATATCATTTTACCTTAACCGAGGCTTGCCTGCAATTGCCAGTTAATTTTTTCACAGAAGACCGTTGCAGGTAGGTTGAACAATATTTTGTGATAATGGAGTGCTTCATCCTTTGACTAGTGGGCTTCTCTTTCACAATATTTTCTGTGTCTATATCGTACATTTTAAGATAAGGTAGAGATTGGGCATTGTCTTTACTTTATCTCTGCTAACGCAGAGGTGAATAGTTCTATTTTGCAGAGATCTTTTTAGGGTGTGGCACGATATACGGTATGTACATGAGCAGGCTGGAGGTCCGTAATGATTCGATTTAGCAGCCCCTTTCCAGTAAACGTCTCTCTTTTTCATAAGAGCCCTCCTTTGAACGTGGTTTTGTTGATAAGAACTTCTATTCCAAATTTCGCTTGCTACCAAAGAATATGGCAAGATTAGTAAGGGCATATTTTTTTGATTTTTTTTTTTTTCGATTTACTAGATGAAACCGGTAAGCCGTAAATTGTGTATTTAATGATTCTCAACGCGTCGGACTCGCAATCCGGCGGTCCCGGTTTCCAGAGCCTCGGTCATGATTGTAAATGGACAACTGGTTTGCCTCCGCCCATTTGGGATTCTTAACAATATTATGTTCAATTTGAATTATTAGTTTGTTGTTTGCTCGGCCCCACTAGCCTTTGTGCTATAAACACCGCCGAGGGCAAATAAAGGGTTTTTTTTTTATTTATGTTCTTTTTGTTGTCACTCGTAATAATGCAAAACCTCTGAACTAGATAAGACAAGAAATGACGATAATATCTATCGCTTCAACACCAGTGTGTCTGTCTGTCTGTCTGTCTGTCTATCTGTCGGTCTGTCGGTCGATCGGTCGGTCGGTCGGTCGGTCGGTCGGTCGGTCGGTCATTCACTCATTCCGTCTGTCCGTGCAATCTACCAGAAGGAAATTTAGACACCAATATATCACCAAAAAGTATTTTAATTCACTTTCATATTATATACCGAAAACATGGTCACACTGCACTGCTACTTGTCTCTAAATTCTATAATACCCGACTGCTACTTGTCTATTAATTCTATAATCCCAGACTATTTCTGTGATCCCTTGTAACCCTTTGTGTTTTTTTATACCCAATGAACAGTGATCATCATTTACTTAAGCTAACAGCAGACAAATACGTCCTTTGCATTGTTACAATTATTATATCAAAACCTAAATTAGTGAAACGTTACTGTTCTTATATTCTAGTATGTAAAATTGTGAGTTTTGTATTAACCTCCATTATAAACCTGTTGTATCACCCCTCATCTGTCCGCCTTACATACTACTTCCTAGTCTTCAGTCATGAGTCACTGGACAAACCCGTCTCATGGTAAAAATACTTGCCACACAGCACGGTAACTTTGACGCGTTTGAAGCTGTATGTAAATATTTATTAAACAAACCTATCTATTGGCAAAAATAATAAAAAAAAAATACTGTCCAAAGTAAACTGATGACTTATTTTTTTGAATCCTTTCAATAGCATTGACATAATTGTAATTAATTTTGCAGTAATAAACAATTTGTTTTACTTGAATTTATTGCCAATTACCCTCTTTCATATGCAATGCAATTCTGAATTTGTAGTTTTCTACTGTGCAGTTTTCTAGGGATTTGTGTAGTGCGCTATGTGATTACATTTCTACATAATAATTATAGAATCATTATCATAAAATATTTCCCACTGGACGATGAAATTTATACAGCGATTGGATAGAAAAATCACTTCCAGTTGCAATGAACAAGCTTACATTATCTAAAAGAACATGCATATGTTTGACCTTCTCTTCCACAGTTATTTCTTAATTATTATGATTGCGCCTAAGCAGGAAATATGCCCCTTGAATTCGACAATTTATAACCATTCAAATTAAATATACATATTCATAAATTTGTAGTATCATAAAATCACAAAATCAAACTTTGAATGTGTGAACCTTTTTAATCTCCCCCAGTGTTTTCCTTGATTTCTAATCACTAATCTCCCTGTATTCCTCTTAGCTACGAAACTGCTATTGTCAGGTTTCTTATGAACAAAAGAAAGACAAGTGAAGAATTGTCTTATGCAGCAATCACTGTATAACTCTTTAACACTCAAATGTATAGGCAGACAGTGACACTAAAATGTAAACCAATGTCACACTGATGCTGCCCTGGTAGTTATGAGAATTACCACCATCTCTTTCTCCCTAATTCTAAACTTCTGTCCTCCCAAGGTATAAAAACAAAAGCAAAAACAATAACAAGACCAAAAACCAAAAAACAAACAAACAAACAAAGAAACAAAAACAAATCTTGGTACCTACAGTAGTTAATCCTAGACCTGGCAAGATTTTCCATTCATATTCATCATGGGAAATACCATTAAATCATTTCTTATTATACTGGTAATCACTGATAGATGCAATGCAGAATTATTGCATAGTAATTTATGATTCACATGGCCTTCGTAATTAACCTTGTCAAATAACATGATTGACTGTATAATCAATACCTTGGCAAAACAAATGGAAAAAAAAACCAATCAATTTTAACAATAATGTAACTTATAAGCCAAAGGTTTTTGCACCTGGTTTAACCCAGTGATAATAATTATTAACAATTTAATTAAATTTAATACTACTTCAGCACATAATTACATTATGTACAGTACAATTCATATCTATGCCTACTTAATGCTACTTTATGACAAAAAGTATTAGTCGTAAACGGAAAACAAGCAAGTAAAATAACCAATACAAAAAGTGACATCCAAGTGCTGACAACTGTAATAGTTTCCAAACCATGCAGATGCAAATTTAAGGTTGTGT
The DNA here is from genome assembly GCF_964199315.1 of Orbicella franksi. Classification (NCBI taxonomy): domain Eukaryota; kingdom Metazoa; phylum Cnidaria; class Anthozoa; order Scleractinia; family Merulinidae; genus Orbicella; species Orbicella franksi. Next base: position 35,830,722 of record NC_138146.1, read on the forward strand.
CACATGCAGAAGAGTAAGTTGGCTAGTGAGACAATCTGGAGGGGAGGAGTCTGGTGGCCAAAAAATGTGCTCCTAAACATGAGTAAACTCCCTAAATGTGAGCCTGTTCATGGGCTGACAATTTAGCGAAAATGTACTCGAGAGTTATTTCAACTGGAGAGGTTTTTATCTTTTGGCCTCTTCCAGCCAGTTGTCTTGGGTGACATTTGTCGCACGTGTCTAGCTTTTACAGCTATCAGTACATGTAGGTACCAGCAACTCTCACTAAATTATGGTTAAACACAAGTTCTCATTTTGCATTCCAATTGCACAAAAGCTAGGCATAATAATAATTATTGGACTTAGTATGAAAGATGAACAGAAAGTTACAATTTTGCAGTGCTTTACGTTGATTGACTTAGTTCTGAATTAATGATGTGCATTATCACTACCTTCCACTACTGGGCACAATTAAATATTTTTCCCAAAAATAGTTTTTTTCATATAATACAACTGTTAGTAATATAATAATTGACGGTAAATGCAAGTTGACAGCTTCATTATGTCTGACTGTTATTCTATAATGCATCAGTCAAAAAAATATATAATTATATCTATACTGAGTGTAAGTTAAAATAGGTCATTCATCATATATATTCTACTTTAACACCTGTCACTTATTCAGAGTTTCAAAATGTAAATTAAACTAAATCGTAGATTGTAGCTCAAAGAAATCATAACTGACAGAAGTATTATTAATGACTTGTTACCATTTGCATAATTAATGAAAGAGTCTTCACGCCTTCAATCCTTTTCTACTGTTTGATGCGACATACAGAGTACATGTTGCTTTGATTGTGTACATCTTGATTTGCATGAAGCCCAGAGTTAAACTGATGGGAAAAAAAAAACACATTTCAGACATTTCAGATAAAGAGTTAAATAGATAAGAGACTAATAAATGTCTAGTATATTTATAAATGATATATTTCTACCATGCAGTTCGTTTCTCGCCAACCATCCATTTGTCTTGCTTTTCCCATCTAGGCCGCGTAATCAATTGTAGAAGTATTTCTGTAGAAGTCTTGCTATATAACGCTCACGGTATTAAACCCCTACACGAGCAAATACACCACTTGCCAACATAAACTTGAAGAAGAACAAGAAACCAGTGGATGCCATATTTTTGAAAACAAGAGAGGCATTTCTATAACACCATATAAGGAACGCATGATTGACGGAAGCAAATTGCCAAATATTTGCCAGAGTTTTGATTTGAGTTTTGATTTCTCCAATGAAATTGGAGGTAATTAAGAGCAGCTTCGCCTAAATATCAACTAGACTTGGAAATAGCGAAAAAATCGAATTTCTTCAAACTCGCCCAGAGTGAAGCCCTACGGGCACTAGTTACAAAAATATCGTTTTAAGTTCGATAAATCAAAAATTATTTTTTTCTGCAATTTTTTCGTTTCGATGCCCCAAATTGGCCAAAATCCATTGAAAATGAGCGGCATATTCAGAGGCTCGTAGACTCAAAAGCAAAAATCTTCATAACAAACTGATTGCACGTCATATTTGTACTTCCTTTCTTGTCTATTTAGAGCTAAATAGATCGTGATTTGATTAGAACTTAAATATTTGACGAATTTTTTAAGTTAACGACCCAAGACAGCTTTACAAGAGGTCTACATTTAGCCTATTTTCAAATGCTAAAAAGGCGTTCTGGTACACGGCTTTTCCCGAAATGACTAGTTTGGTCTGAAAGAGCATTGTTTCTTCTTTAAATTACTGAAATAAAATTTTTGGGTAAATAAAATCGTGAGCGCTGAGATAGCGAACTAAATGCAGCACTTCGTCCTGAAAACGTGACTGTTGACCCAAGCGTAACGAAACCAATTACTGCAAGAAAACCCGGAAGAAAAGCAAACGTTCCGTTATTTTGAAACAATTTCTAGTGATATCTCTCCGAAACCATGATTGCAAGAAACTATTTCCAGATATGAAATCTTGCAGGGTCAAAGACGGAGCTAAAGGGCGCATCTTGGCACAATAACTTTGTTTGCTGAGAATTGAATTGCAGTCAATTCCAGTGAAATTTGCAAACTTGATGTATGTTAGCCGATACTTACCTGAATATTTATATTAATAGAAGAGTCGCCTTCTTGGATTAACCTTCAAAAGAGGCTGGACCCAGATTTGGAAACCTCTAAAAGAAGAAATGTTTAATATTCCGTGACCTACCCGATGCTATAGATTCCATGCACATGCCAACCGCATGTTTGTCGTAAAACCAACTGAACTCCACTGACAGTTTCCATGGGCAACCCCAAAATAAACGATCCCCAAAAATGTAAAGTGAAATTGGTTGTCTTCATGAACAGTTAGAAGCTAGAGTCAAGTTCCATTACCTTTTAAAAATGCTTGATTCTACTTTGTTCACTCAGTCGTTACTGTCACGTTCGAATACTGCGTAGTATCGGTCACGCCAAAACACTGCAGACCGTGCAGACTGAGTAAGTTTCCCATACAAAGTCTTGTACGCTTTTGTCTATTGAATCAAAAGTCAAATACTGCGCTTGTGCAGCCTGTGGATAAATGACAAACTTTCAGATATATTTAACACTATTTTGTAACTAGACCCAAAAGAAGGAGTCACAATGAAAAGCCCAAACAAGTGTCTGCAGTCTGCACGGTCTCCACTGTTTTGGCGTGACCGATTCGCGGCTTTCGAACGTGAGAGTAGTGAACAAAGTCGACGCAAACAAATAAAATCAAGTACTTTTTAAAGGCAACAGAACTTGACTCTAGCTTCTAACTGTTCATGAAGACAGCCAATTTCACTTTACATTTTTGGGGATTGTTTATTTTGGGGTTGCCCATGGAAACTGTCAGTGGAGTTCAGTTGGTTTTACGACAAACATACGGTTGGCATGTGCATGGTATCTATAGCATCGGGTAGGTCACGGAATATTAAACATTTCTTCTTTTAGAGGTTTCCAAATCTGGGTCCAGCCTCTTTTGAAGGTTAATCCAAGAAGGCGACTCTTCTATTAATATAAATATTCAGGTAAGTATCGGCTAACATATGTCAAGTTTGCAAATTTCACTGGAATTGACTGCAATTCAATTCTCAGCAAACAAAGTTATTGTGCCAAAATGCGCCCTTTAGCTCCGTCTTTGACCCTGCAAGATTTCATATCTGGAAATAGTTTCTTGCAATCATGGTTTCGGAGAGATATCACTAGAAATTGTTTCAAAATAACGGAACGTTTGCTTTTCTTCCGGGTTTTCTTGCAGTAATTGGTTTCGTTACACTTGGGTCAAAGGTCACGTTTTCAGGACGAAGTGCTGCATTTAGTTCGCTATCTCAGCGCTCACGATTTTATTTACCCAAAAATTTTATTTCAGTAATTTAAAGAAGAAACAATGCTCTTTCAGACCAAACTAGTCATTTCGGGAAAAGCCGTGTACCAGAACGCCTTTTTAGCATTTGAAAATAGGCTAAATGTAGACCTCTTGTAAAGCTGTCTTGGGTCGTTAACTTAAAAAATTCGTCAAATATTTAAGTTCTAATCAAATCACGATCTATTTAGCTCTAAATAGACAAGAAAGGAAGTACAAATACGACGTGCAATCAGTTTGTTATGAAGATTTTTGCTTTTGAGTCTACGAGCCTCTGAATATGCCGCTCATTTTCAATGGATTTTGGCCGATTTGGGGCATCGAAATGAAAAAATTGCGGAAAAAAATAATTTTTGATTTATCGAACTTAAAACGATATTTTTGTAACTAGTGCCCGTAGGGCTTCATTCTGGGCGAGTTTGAAGAAATTCGATTTTTTCGCTATTTCCAAGTCTAGTTGATATTTAGGCGAAGCTGCTCTTAATATATCAATTAAAATTAAATACAAACATCACAGTGAAACTTACATATGGGGTAAACGTTCTCACTGATTACGGGTTGGCTGGTTTGGTAAGTGGCTGTCTATGGCGGAATTGTTCCTTGCTATCCTTCTTGAAATGATGTTCACCATTTTCTTCTCTTTTCTTGCTGTCCTCTGCACTGTTACTGCTTTGTATGACTGCAAAAAGGAAACAGACAAATATATATAATACATCAAAGCTATGGACAGCACCTGTCCAGTAACTACATGTAGTCGAAGACTGTACACTATACTACCTATTAAAGGAGTTCAACAAATCCTGAATACATGTTCTGTGCAACTAAATGTTCAATCAACATCTAACTTGGGAATTTTGTGGTATTCCAAAGAGTATGCTGCTCTTGTAGTTCAATGCGGTGCAACTTCAGGTGACACTTTCACTACATGTACATAAACTACATAAACCATCCAGTGTCTGAATTCAATCCACGACTGGCACATTCCATATCATATAAATTACATATCATTCTCAGTGCTTTCAACAAGACCCAGCACCTGCCAGAACTCAGGCTGGTATTCTGTTGTGAATTGCCAGCTATCATTTTTGGCAGTTTTCAAAACTTAACTCTCTCAAGAAAGTTAGATCATGGGCCTCTCTTGTTGCTCTCTGATGGGTGCTGCCTCAGGATCACAGTCTACAGCACCTGCACTGTACTTTAAATGGCTGTCATTAAGAGCACTCCTCTAACACCTGTCACAGAGGGCTCTGACTTCGCTTGATAGGCCTTTGATGTTAAGGGTGAAATTGCCTTTTGTTGATACAACTCACCCACAAAGTAACAAGTTTGTTACAAGTGAGAAGATCAAGGATGCAGGTGACTCAAGACTTAATGACAGACCTGCTTCAAATTGTACTGAAAGCACTACATCCTCAAGATTGTGATTCATTGTGTCACTTATTCATGGTTGAAGTATGAAGCTCATCATACTATACCTGTAATGCATAAATGGCAAATTTCTTTCTGGGAGTTTTGTATTTGCTACAAGTGCATTCCTTCTATGAAAAAGTTGAGCCCCTATTAAGCGGCCACTCTCGGGGAAATGGGAGGTGGCTGCTTAATGGGGGTTGGCCGCTCAATAAACGTTGGTGTACCTTGAATATTTTTCACCATCAGGTTAATTTCTTCGTGAACATGGTGTCACTTCAAGACAATCATGATAAATGTATGCTTGAACTTTTTTATCACTCCTCACCTCCTATTTCGGACTCTTATCTGCCATCACCTTTTCCAAAACAAAGTTTTTAAATTTTGGGTGGCCGTTTAATAGGGATAAAGACAATAGAAAAACCCTCATTGGGATGACCAAAAGGTGGCTGTGGCTGCTTTATAATGGTGGCTGGTGTAATAGGGGTTTTACTTACAGTACTTTACTGACAACAATTTTCTGGCTTTGATAACTGGCCACTTAATAGAGGTTTGACTGTATATAATTAACCTCTCACTCAAAATGCCATTAAATGCTCAAGACATTATTTGACATTATAACCCCATCAAGAGCTACAAATTAAGGTAGACACACATGCGGTTTACATGCAGGTGTATACCCCAACTATAGGAGTGAGATATTTCAAACAGGCAACTACTGAATCCCAGCCTTACCATGATTTGCACCATTGCTAACAGACAGTTCTCCATTTTTTCCAATGTTTCCATTCATAGCTTTTCCAGGTGCTCCATTCTTTCCCGACTCTTTTGGAATCTCCCTGGTATCTTCTACACCACGGCTTTTCCCAACCATTATACGGATTATGAGCCACACAATGAACTGAAACCACCATAGGTTCATGAAAAACAACATCCAAAGCATGGCATTGAAGAAGAAGTAGAATGGAGCTGTAGGAGCGTATGGCCGACCATCACAGCCAGTGGAGTGGAGTACTTTAATAGGGTAGAGGTACAGACGGCAATACAACCTGAAACACAATCTGTAGAATTAGATGCACTGTAAAAGGCAAGATGTAAAAAGATAAGATTTACTAGTTAGATCAACGATAAGACTGAAATAAAAATTAAAGTGGCTATGAGCCACACCATTGAAAATTCTGATTCTCTTTTCATTCCTATTTTTTTCATTTTCCTTTTTTCCCAGGCGATATCAGTGATTTTTTCTTCATACTTTGTTACCTTTTGAGAGGAAAAAAAATGGGGGGGGGGGGAGGGGGGGTTGCTCCTCTATGAAGAGGTTAGGGATTCTCGTCGTCTCAGGTACAAATCAAGGATTCTGGTCTCACTTAGGGTGTCGATGAAGAAACGTCATCGTTCTTAGTTGTCAAAGTATCCTTTAGGGTGCATTCAAATAAATAAATATAAATATAAAACAAATGCTCTCATTTGTTTTCTGTTGATCTCTCGAGTACGCAAGTTGGGTCTACAAGCGTGTGGGATCCTTTCTCAAACAGTGGCTAGTAATCGAACCTTTTTCGTTATAAGTGGTCTTTTAGGATCTAATTTATGAAGCTTGAGTAATGCCCACATTAGTCTTCTTTAGAAGTTAAATTCATATTTTCTGATGAGCATCCCTGACCTTTTCATATGGGAGTCCCCTCCCCCCCCCCCCCCCCCCCCCTCCGGGTTTCCAAATGTCTAACAGGAAGTGAAGGAGTGAAGGAGTGATGGAGTGAAATCGTCCCACCACTACAACTTGTCTTCAAACAATTACATTTCCACAGAAACTACTCTGTGTTAACTTTACTGTATACAGGGTGTAGTATACACCGTACTTCCGAAACTCATTAAAAATTCATCAAGTTTACACAAAGGAAGTCATGACTGTGACAGTGTTTTGAATATCTGATCTTAATTAGCAAAAATTTTTATGATTTCATTTCTCCCTTTTCTCCTTAAGTTTAGGTTTCAACTGAGAAGATACATGTATATCAAACTTGATTACGTTTCCAAACACCTTGAAGTTTGTCAAAAATACTCTGCTGTATGTGTGTTTTACTTTCCACTCTCTTCTCGGTGTTTTGGAAATGTGGTCAAATACGGTCTTTCATGTTTGATATATTACTTTAAGTCTTTGGATTAAATTTCTCAGAGCTTAATCATGGGCTAAACAGTAATTAGGATATACACTTAATGTCACTACAAGGCTCACCATAGTGATGCAAAAGACAAAACTCCTGCAACACTGAGGATGTCTGGTATGACATGATATTTTCCACCACGTGATTTGAAACCAAGGCAGAGTTTACTGAACTCCAGAAAAATATCATTGATGTCATGAAGGAAAAGCACCAGAACACCAATCCTATGGTACCTGAAATGAAGAGTCAAGTCTCATTGTCAGAGTACACTTTAAATGTTGAGCAGTCTAACTTACGGAATCAAAATTATTTATAATTATTTATCATAAGGGATGACAGCACTATAAATAAGCCTGCTACTCAGTTTGCTACATGTACATCAAAATGTTGGTCGACATTGATGTCTCTTGAGATGACTGTATCATATGGGACAGTAAAAGTCACCGATAGGGCAAGTAACCTGCCCAGGACAATAGCCTTTTTCACGGTCAACATTTCTCACTGGCATTACAAAGTAATCCCACATGTATGTGAGACAATTTTGTAGTTTCTGCCTGAAATTGCCTGCATTCATGTTCTATTACATTGTGCTGAAAAATGAGAAAAGCTAACCATGAAGATGGCTATTGTGTTTAACACCATGGGACTTCTCCTGGAATATGTTGAAAATATTCTGATCAGTTGACTGTATTTTTTGTTAAGATCTGTTTGCAAACTACAACTAACAATTCTGCCAGGGGACCTATCCAGTGTTCACTTTGATAAATAATGCCAGACACTTTGCCTGAAACTGAAACAGACCTCTTGTAGTAATGTAACAGAAAAGTGCCCTACCCACATCACTGGATCCACTATAAATCTTGCTATATCAGTTAAGTGCAAACAAAAGGGTCACAAAGCTGTTCAGAAAAAGAAACCCTTACCATCATGGCGTCTGGAAATACAGATTTTATTAATACTTCAGTTTATCCCATTGATATGTCACCACAACAGCAAAAAATGCTTGAATGAAATATTAAAACACGATGATGACTGAAATCTGGCTCACACTGAAACAACAACATTTATTTGAACATGTAGTAAAGTTCTTGCTAAAAGGTTTACACTGGAATCTTTATCCCTAATGCCTCAAAATGTCCAACATTTAGATGTAGGGAAAGTGGAACTTTTCCTTTTAAAGATGTTTGCACGTGAAAAATGCAAAATGTCTACAAAACTTTATAAACACCTCCCACTCACGGAAATAGGCCACGTTTGTATTTCACAAATTCAATACTTAGTCTCGCTCAGCCAAATTTCTTAAACTGGGTAATCATCCCCCCTTCCCCTGAGCCACATTAAGTCGGCATCTGCGGAATTTGTCAGTTTACATGTTAGCTAATTTACATAATTGTTAGCTTTACATGTAATTTATGAGACAAGGCTGGATAATTTATACTCACGCCGAGCTGTCAGGCATGACTTTTTTTGCATGCTTTTCATCCCATGGCAAAATTATGTAGATACATGTAATAACCCAGCACCATGTACATGAATTATTTCTAGCAATCTCACCTGATAGCCAAAGAGAAGAAAATAAGTAAATTAGTTAATATGTGATGCATAATCATAAGGATGGAATCCCGTCGCCATTGGTCCATAAAGAGTGTGGCATATATTGAATGAAAATAAAACCCTGCTTCTACCACATACAGCATGTAAATGTCTTGAGGAACAGGCATTCCTTTGTACCATCCTGCAGATAAACAGTCAGACCTTAGTCATATTAAGCATACACCAAAAGGCATGTAACTCCCTAGCCTCAAACAATAGACTGCTGAAAGTAATATTTTACAACTGGCAAATGAAAATAGAGGCTCCACCAGGTCTTAAGCCTGAGTAAAGCCACCCACACTCCTCTAGAAAGATTGAGGAAGGGCATCTGTCTTAACATTGATAATCATGTTCAAGTTCATCTGATTTTTCTCAAAAGTCAGCTGTCGAGACAACGATGGAAATTTGTACAATTAATACATTTCGTGAGAGAGTTTTGAAGTTTAAAATTTTTTTCTGAGAACATAGCAAACTATAAAGATCACCAACAGCTGTCTCATGCAAAGATCACAGGCAGAGAGCAGAATTTTGCTTTGTTGTCTCCACATGTCATGTCAAATATTGTCACACTGAAATGATGATGGATAATTTATGCAAGAAGCAGGATTATCATCTGTAACACAAAGATGCCCCTCTCCAATTGTTTTTGAGGAGAGTAGCTGGCAGTACAAGGATATGTCATGGCTCTATCACAGAAATGAGCACGTATTTATTGATTACCAGCTGATTCACATTGCTGTACATCATCAACTGACAAACCACAACATTGACTGGGACTCTGCTCAGTGCTTAACCTACAGTAAAAACTATTTTCAGCGACTGACTCTGGAGAGCTGGTACACTAACCTAGAACAAACACCTCTTAATTAATGTCAACAACTACTGGCACCTCACAAATGACTTATCCATGACAGAAATGAAACCAACAAAAAGACTTCTAACAGACTGACTTAACTTGACTAGCAATACAGGGACCAAAATTCGACCAATTTGACTAACAATAAATGGATCGAAACCGACCAGTGACTGATGACAAACTTTACACAAGTCTTTCAGCCAATACCATCATGGCTAAACTGACCAATCACATTCAACGGACCAGACTTACAACATTATTGACTGACAAACACTATTGACTCTGAAGATGACTTCCGCTCAAGTTGTTGAAATGTCAGTCACCAACAACAGCTCTTTTCAGAACTACCCTCACCCGGACGATCACACTATACAAACTACAGATTCAATTATGTTGCCTTGCATCTGTTCTATACATGTAAGTAATAGATCTTGCAGATGACATCAAAATGTGGTAAGAACAAAAAAAAGTGGCACAGGAGGCGAAAGCCCAGTATGTCACTGATGTTTTACATCAAAAAGAATATACACATGTACTAACCTTTCCAGCAGTTACTTGTGTCTTGGAAAAAGTTATATTTGCCATTAAATAGAATGTAGGAACAGTAGCCATATGCTGAAGAGTAAAACAAAAACTTGAAGGCACTTTCTGGACACTTTTTCTGATCTTTCTCAAGGAGTTGACACCAACTGAAAAAAGGCTGAAAATACAACCACAAGTTGTAAAATTTATATCACCTACGTGCTGGTTTTCAAATTAACAAGGGGCATTAACACTGAACTCGTCTAGAAGTAACGTATTGTACATGTACATGACCCCACAAGCTTCCAGCTTTCATACATATCATGTACAAATAAAGGCAAGCTACCTACCTACCTACTTATAAAGACACACCTTTGATATTTTCTCATACCATGTAACAAACAATTGAAAGAACAAGTGACCAGCTGTTACAAAATTCACATGCAAGCTATATAATTCTCAAGCCGTATCAAAGCTTCCAAGAAGCAAGTGTATGTCTTCACTCAGCTGAAATGTAAATGACAGATAAAAGCCCAGCAAATACCCCATATAAGACCGCAAGGAGCATTCAGTGGCCATCCTGAAATCCGCCTGATCTGATCAGGCTAAATTATGTTTTGCCACTCATGAGAAAAGGCTACATCTTCATTTACAACATAACTAGCAAAGCTGAACAATCACATTCACTGTACATGTATCTCACAATGTAGAAAAAAGTATGTACCCTTCCTGCCACATTCTCTCCCACCCCCCTCTCCCTTAAAAGTAAGATTTCACACCCTGCTTCCAGTTATTTCCCCATCTCACTCAAATTCTCCCTTGTCACCAGGAAGACTTTCCACATCAAGTTTCTTGCCCCCTTCCCATGCAATTGAAACATACTGTACAATCAACTAGTCCCAGGGTATGCCAGAGGGGGAGTTGGTTTGTCGTGAAAATTCATTTGTTTACTAAATATTATGTTTGAGAAGTAGCATTTTGGGCAGCTTGAAAAGATGATGTGTTTAATGCCCAAGGGTTTTCATTATGATGACTGTGTATTTTGACCATGTTGAATGCATATTTCATATATTTTTTAACACATTTTTAACCGGGACAGCCTAGGGCCAAGCCCAGGTCACGTTCTGCTGATCACACTGTTTTTTTGTTTTGTACGTGAGTAGACCAAGTCCACTGCGAGTGAAAATCAGGCCTTTGCTAAAAGGATTTTGACAGACTGGGATCCATTCTGCAAAATTTCATTTCAAAGATAGCAAAGAGATGTCAGCTAATGCAACAGAAAAATGTAAAAAGGAAAAATTATATTTGATTACTTCCCTAAGTTTCAAGGAACAGATTATCTGAACAACAGAAATTTATTATGCACGTTTGCCCCCAACCTTTTGAAACCTGTATAATTGACACAAACTGCATTATAAGTGTAATGCATATATAAGCAAGTCCATCACGTTTTTTTTTTCTTTAATACGGAATCTGTTTTTGGCAAAAGTAGTTTAATTTAATTTTCACTTTAACAAAAGGGTGTTAATAATTTACTCTTACATGTATGTCCGGGTTTTAAGCTTGCTAAACCTTCTTGAAAACCATCTTTTTGTAAAGGGCTAATTGACTGAAGGTGTTAGAAAATTATCATCCCGCCAACTCGTTAAAAGTGCCCGTCAAGGTAATTTTGAACCTGAAAGAATTTATTCCTAAGCTTATACCTAAACATCTGCGCCAGAGAAGATGTTGTGTATTCGATCGAAACTTCTTGACAAACAACAACAAAATTTTAATGTTGACAGAGTCTCTTTAAGTGTGTCGTTTAATATTAGCATAGTTTTACTCAAAAAGAAATAAATCTTTAAAAGATACAACCAGGAATAAATGCACAGGCTATACATTTATTTAGTGAGCTTACTGTTTTGCGTGAACCGAATCAACCAAGACCACAGAACAATTGGGGGTTCATGTTAAACCTAAGCTTACCCACGGTTTCAGCGATCGAAACAACAGTATTTGATCCTGTAAACAAAGTTTTTCAACAGTTAAAAGGCTGCTTTAGAAGGTGTCAGTTTAATATGAGTGTTCTGGAAGCCAAACGATTCATATTTTAACCGTACTGACCTCAAGCGTATATAAGATTAACTAAACATTCAATAATCTTGCCAATAATACTGGGAATAAACCTCCTCCTACAAGTTTCGTAATTAAAACTATCTAAAGCTTTACCATAGCTACGTTGACCCTCAGTGAAATGAACTTCCAAAGGAGCGATCCCGGAGGAAAACTAAAAAAATCTACGTACAATTCCTACCTTGAAAAGCGCCTCGGTCAAAAAATACCGCAATATGGTGAAAGCGACACCGAGGAGAAGACAAATGAGAATGTCTTTAGCCGATATGAAGCCGTAGTTGGAAATCTCGAGAATGAAATCCGTCAGAAATGTTTTTGTTGGACCTCTTTCGTTCCATTCAATCCAACAATGGTTCCATATTTTGCTGAAAGCCTCCAAGTATCCAACCTCCATTGTGGAACCTGCAAGCACAATACATCAGAATATGTTAGGGGAGGGGTAGAAGGGGAGTGTTTTAGCGGTTTGAAAGAGACTTGCACAGTTACACTCAGGGGGATGGGGTGGATGGAAGGTGGTGTGACGTCGGAAATCATGCCACCTTCTGATGCCTTTCTCAGTTATGACAGGGGCTTGGTGGGGTGGGAAAGAAGTTTTCGTACCATTATTTCTGGTTGAGAAAAAAAAAATTAATTTTTTTTTCATTGGTTCCATATCTTTTATTCTTATGGCCCGCTTTGCACGAAATCGTTTCATCAGTTTCTTTTGTGCAGGATTGTATTTTTTTGGTAATACTCCAACCCAGCCCAGCCCAGCCCACGACCATAGATCACCGTAAGCCCGTGACTACGGACTTATCGTTCTTTGACCGGGCTGCCATGAGGCCGTCACGAGTCGTGCGCTATTGTATCAATTCTTTTTGAAGAGCTTCTAAAAACACACACTACTTGTTTCTTTTGCTGTAGGCCACGGTGCTGATGAAGAAATCCCTTATCGTTTCCGATCACGGGGGGCTGGCAGCTACGTTTGATAAACAGGTAATATATAGATTCAGCCAAGCTTAAGCGCGGAGCTCCCACAACGCTACAGTCGAACATTAAGCGGACACCCTCGGCCTCGGGGAAATGGGAGGCGGTAGTTTCATAGGGGCTGGCCGCATATAATAGGGGTTTTTTTTTTTGAATATTTGTTTTTAGATCTGGTTCCGATTCATGCTTAGTCATCATAGAATCAAGTCAAGACAATCAAAACAAACGTGATTTCGACCCCTTATCTGTCATCGTCTTTTCCGAAAGAAAACCAAACTACGTGTATTACATTTTGGGTGGCCGCTTAAAAGGGGTAAGGACCATAGAGGACTCCCTCGTCGAGACGACCGCGACAAAAGGTGGCCGCAGCCGCTTAATAGTGGTGGACGGTTAATGTAGTCTTTATTTATAGTATTTTACTGACAAATATTTCTGGACTTTGATGACTGGCCGCTTAATAAGGGGTGACCGCTTAATAGGTGGCCGCTTAGTAGAGGTTCGACTGTAATCATCTACTCAACGTTACAACCTTTTGAACCAAAAAAAAAAAAAAAAAAAAAAAAACACGAGGAAATCTACATAAACACAATGTGCAGATCACCACATCTGAGTATCAAGTAGCAAATACTCTCTCGACCGGATGAAAGAACTGTGATGCTGCTCTCTTCAAGGTAAAGCCAAGGAAGGCATTTAGAAGGGGTGTGGACAAAACGTGGGGTAGGCCATAGTCTAGGCCAATGGCCTAGGCCATTAACAAAAAACATTAACAAAACATCAGTGAGAGTCGAATGACTTAGCTGGCATAAAATTATATCCCTCTAATAGGGGTATGCTTAAAAGTCACTAACACGATTATCAACATCAGAGGGAACGAAACAATGCAAACCTTACAGCACTCAGCCTTGAAACATCCTATTTTTCGCTGTCTTCGACGTCTAGCATCCCCAGCCAAGCAATCAACCATAACGGCAGAGAGGTACCAATCCTTACATAAGACATTATCTCCTGTCACATTTCGCAAAAGCTTTCGCTGTGGACCTTTTGAGGCTAAACAGCCTAAGAGGTACCAAAACTGCGTTTTTAACCCCTAAAAGGTATGGCAAGAACCCCCGTCATTTATATATGGGATTTCCCCCCCTCCCCTCCAGCGGTGGGAAGGACCGCTATTACGTGGTCGCTGAGAATATCCAAAATGGCGGCTCCGCGATCCTTACCGGCTGCCAGTTTGTGACATAGAGTGGAGTGCTAGTGTAAACATGTAATGAATGGCGTTAGTGACTGTTAATGTTAGTTAGTGGCTTTTTAGTATACCTCTATTAGAGGGATACAAGAACCACGAGGGATACAATGTTATGCCAGCTAACTCGTTCGACTCTTACTCATGTTTTGTCAATGTTTTTAAAAATCTGACCACTGGTGGGCCATAGGGTAGGCGACAGGGTAGGCCATGGCCTACACCACTGGCCTAGGCCATAACCTACCCCACGTTTTGTCCACACAAGCCGGATAAAACGTCCAAAATTTTAAAGACTTGCGGTTTTCAAGCTTAATAATTATTCACGCTGAAACGTAAATCTATGGAACGCCAGAACTGTCTTATGATAGTTTTTTTTTTTATTATATTGGGTGGTTATGTCATTATATTGAGTAGTTATGTTATTATATTCGGTGATTAACTCATTATACTCGGTGCTTATTCCATTATACTCGGTGCTTATGTCTTTATATGCGGTGCTGCCTTCATTATATTCGGTGCTTATTCCATTATATTCGGTGCTTCCCTCGTTATATTCGGTGCTTTCTTCGTTATATTCGGTGCTTTCAAAAGCAGATTGCGATCAAACGAGTATGTTTCAGAGAACAACACATTTTTTTGCTGCATACGATTGCATAAAAAAGGTCTGTTTTGAAAAGCAGTGTCGGCTGCTGTTCTAAACCTTGTTAGTTCTTCACTGTTTGACCGACGCGACAGCGATAAACCTGAGAAGTTAAATATTTGTGTTTCACCGTTCGATCGACGCGACAACATAAACCGGACAAGATAAACATCTCGCCCCATTGTGGCCATAGAGCAATTCAGGTGATAACAATTGAGTTTTTAATTTCGAGGGGTCTGAGTTTTCGGGGTCTGAGGCTTCGGGGTCTGAGTTTTCGTGACACCCGTTTTTCCCGGCTTTCCCTAGACTATCTCCAAATTGTACGACCCCTTGCGAAGACTGGTGACGATCATATCGAAGAAAGCACCGAATATAATGAAGTAAGCACCGAATATAATGAAGTAAGCACCGAATATAATGAAGTAAGCACCGAATATAATGAAGTAAGCACCGAATATAATGAAGTAAGCACCGAATATAATGAAGTAAGCACCGAATATAATGAAGTAAGCACCGAACAAGGAAGTACCGAATATAATGGCCTTTGCACCGAACATAAGGAAGAAATACCCGTAATAATGAAGAAAACACCAAACAAAGTTAGAACCGAATATAACGAAGAAAGCACCGAATATAATAAAGACAGCACCGAATATAATGAAAAAAGCACCAAATATAACGAAGAAAGCACCGAATATAACGAGGGAAGCACCGAATATAATGGAATAAGTACCGAATATAATGAAGACAGCACCGCATATAAAGACATAAGCACCGAGTATAATGGAATAAGCACCGAGTATAATGAGTTAATCACCGAATATAATAACATAACTACTCAATATAATGACATAACCACCCAGTATAATAAAAAAAAAGTATCATAAGACAGTTCTGGCGTTCCATAGAAGACATCTCGCCGAAGCAACTTGACAATTTTTATTGAAAACGCGACGAAAGTTTCTACAACAAAGAGTCGCTTACCGCAATTTGGCAATTCACGTCAGTGTGAAGTCTTCCAGACAGAATCTAGCAAAAGTTGTGAAGACTGAACTGAACTAATCCTGGAAAGATCAACGAATTAACCTCTTTTCCCGCTGTGTTTACCGTTTTGTAATTTCTCTAAACGCACGAAACATGTATGATTTCCCGGTCGTTGATCACTTGGCCGGTGAACTCATGGGGAGTTGTGCAAAGTCAATGTTTTACGGTATATGCATGATATAATTTGGCATATATTAATGTCTAGGGAAAGTGGCAACCCTTTTGTTTTCTTCAAAACACCTTTAAAGGCACACTGATCGTTGTGTCTTTGCTGCCATCAAACAAAGGAATGAAAAAATCTTTTGGTATTCTTCACCAGCAATATTATGACTCTCTACCTCATGGTTTTCCTCTTTGGTGCCTCTTTAACATTGTTTGATGTTTCATCATTCCTTTTTAAGGCCAAAAGAGTTAGTTTCCTGTGTTTTTGACAGAAAAAAAGACCTTGAAAGCTTGCAAACTTGTAGGTAGTGGGCATGCGTGCGTACGCACGGACGGACAATCACCAAATTTACCAGGCCTCCGGAAAACCTATAGTGCTCCGCTTGTACGCCTTCGGCGCGCAGGAGCTCCGCTATATAAGGCTTGTTCCCAGAACCCGCTCGTTTTCGATCAGCGTTGCGGATTGTATTTTGCTTCAGGCTTTAGGACAGGCAAAGCGTAAAAGGTGGTACACGAGCGAGGTGCGCGGGACAAATCCTGTTACTTGGTCAGCGCCGCCGGCTTAATTTTCACTTTCCTTTAGGCAAAGGACGGTTACAATAGCAACGATGTTAAGTTTCTATTTTCTTAGCTAGGCCTAGAGTGCGTCCGCTCCTCATAGGATCAATGAAGGTTTTTAGGGTAGTAAATGTAATCGTTTGTGCCGATAATTTTCCATTTTCCTGTATGATTCTTCTAATGGCACCCTCCCCCCTACCTCCGATCCTTTCGCTACTAAGGCAAACGCACATGACCCAGGATCCTCCATTTTCTGGGTCAGTTTTCCAAATGTTCTTAGAGTGGCCCTCTGACTACTGAGGTGAGACTTCCCAGACTTGAAGGAATTTGGATGAGATATGGACGCGGCACTCACAAGCCTACGCCGTTGAGCTTAGAAAAGAGATCGAGATAACTGCCTTGTGGCATCTCTCTCTATGTTCACTGCAGAAATCCTGGCTTGTAGCCGGTGTAGTGATTCTAGTGTTCCCTCGGGTGCAGTATGGAAAAGGCATGTTGATGGTGAAATCCGCGCGCCATTTTATTGAAAATGGAACAAACAAAGGGGCCGTGTTTTCCATCAAACCATGAATGCCGTTAAATTTGCAAAGATTTCCAGAATGGGATAACATTTTCTGAGTTGATTAAAGCGGAATAGATTCTGACGAGGACAACCTCGCCAGGTACACGCGAAGTTTTCAAAATTATCTTCTCGGAAATATATTTTCCATGCATCCGATTGCCGGTACTCCAAGTACTCCTGAAATTTTTCAGATGATTGTGTTAGATATCCCGGTTTCTGTAGCATTAGCGACTGCAAGTATTAATTTGTACTCCCCCCTCGGAATAGGATGCTAGACCATCGCAATGTTATATTTGTCGGTACCCATTTCTACAACTATTGCAGGTGGAAAAGTCTTGCCACGAGTCTACTTTCGCTTTTCAGACTAGGAAAAATATTGGGAAGGACTTTTAGATAGTCGAAGAGAGGCACCCAGTAAAGAGTCTTCCCCACGAACATGAGCCACAGCTGCGACAGGGATTTCGAGTCGCCCCATATGTCCAAGCATTCCAACAAAAACCTAAAAATCTGGAAACGGGAGGTAGTGGTACGAAAATGGCCTAGGAATACATGTATTTCCAGAAATCCGAAGACTTAAATTTCTGAAAAACATTTGTAGAATAGACTGATATTTACCTGCATTCCCTTATTTTCAATTTGACCAACGTCACGGATTTTGACGCGAAATGATCTCTTTCACACATCTTACAAGCAAAAGGAAATGAAATGTCTAAGACGCCTAGGTATGTGGTTAAATATATGTGATAATCAAGGACGTGACAAGTACAATCCCGTATTAAAATGTTTATTGAGCTGGCAGTATCCTATTCATTAGCATAAGTACTCTACTTGATGTGCGTCCTGTTTATAACAGGAATATAATGTAGGAATTGAATCAGGGTAAGAATAAATATATAGAGATGTTTAAGAGCATACTTATATTCTTTCAACGCGCGCTTAAATCTCCCCGTTACCTTTAACTCAAATCATTCGCTGAATCATTTATCTACTATTGGCTACCTCAACCCCAGCCCCCTATGCAGACGCTCTTCGGGTACGTCACGCAATCTTTCTTCGGGAGAAACGATTGCGTGACAACTCCCAAAAGCCCGCTGCAATACCCCCGGAATCTCGAACTTTGTTTTCTACCTTTTAAGAGTTCGCGAAAGCGTGGTTCAACTGTCATACAATTCCCTCTTTAACGTGGATATAATCACGTCAATACTGATATTAAAAATAACTCTTTAAAATTTTACACCATAAATATTTTAAATAGAAACCCCACTAGTGGTCAATATTAAATACTTTAATTCTAGCGGCTTTAAATACATTCAACCGCTTCGACCTCAAATCGCAAAATCAATTTGCAATGAGAATTTATTAAAAGTACTACAAATTCTTCTTAAGTAGCTTCCTGACTATTCAGTTGCTACTATCGATAAAATGGGTAATTTCGCACCACGCTTCCCCCCTCCCCCCACCCCCCGCCCTTAAATTGAGCTGTTAGTTCCCGTTGGGGCCACGCCCATCCAAGCTGACCGAGCGTTTCAGCAGTATGGAATGACAACTTTTGCAGCGAAAAATTTTTTCCCTGGAAGCATTTAAGACCTTATGGGCGTTTCTCAAGCGGGAACTTTTACGCTCGTTGGAGTCATAAAAATATTTTAGACTAATATCAGTATCCTTTATAAATATAGAGTTACCAAAACCACAAAAACCCTGTCAGCAATATCGGCCTTAAATATCATCTAGTGCTCTCTACTTTTCCGAGTCGACGAGAGTTTTCGCTTGTTTAACAAGCAGATGTTGTCAAATCCCTTCGTTTATAGCTCTCAGCTGATCCAATCTTTATACATCTGGAACGACGGAGCAATTTAGAATGCGAATACTAGTCACTAAAAGTGCGAAAGTGTACACCTGATCATAGTTGGTAACTATGACCTGATTAAGAGAATTTTCACTCAGCCTTCTCTACTATCATGAACTAAGGACATGTAAATGATCAAGAAATATTCATTCCTATCAACTTTGACACAGACAGTATTGTTTTGTTTATCATTCTCTCCCTTCCGTATTGTAGTAAGTGAAACAATCAATCAGTAGGAATGAGCAAAAAACTCATACGATACGTGACACTGCCGAAAAATAGTATATAAGACTAAAAAGCTCTGAAAAGTGTCAAATTTGTTCTGCTAAACTAAACGTTTCGGGCTTAGCCCTTCTTCAGTAGGTGGATTTAGCCACGCCATACAAAAAACTGTATGCGTACGCACGAACGGAAAGCACGCGCATGAAGTACAAAGTAAACAAATGGGAAAACCATTGTTTTAGCGGGGTGTCTGGAAAACCCGAATAGCGAATAGCGAACAGCGAATAGTCCCGAATAGCGAATAGCGAATAGTACGAATAGTCTCGAATAGTGGCGAATAGTGGCAAATAGTGGCAAATTAGTGGCAAATCGTCGCAAATAAGGTACCCAGTATCTCGCAGTCAACCTCGCAGCAACGTAGGACGGGATTTTCCCGCTAAAAGGCACAGACCCTTATCAGGACCAAAGGTGTTTCTAAACGTAATTTCTTCTGTTTTAACCACTCGAAAAGCGTAAATACGTCTTTATTAGGTTATCCTTGTGTTTTCTGTTTTCTTAATGTCGGCGATGGACAGCCCGAGCCTGAGTCCGGAGAGGAAAAGGTAATAAATTCACTTAAATTCTGTTTCTTATTTGGATAATTAATTAACGCAAGGATATTAGGCCTAAGGCGGTGACTATTGACGACTATTCGTCACTATTCGCCACTTTTCGCGACTGTTCGCCACTATTCGCACTATTCGAGACTATTCGCACTATTCGGGACTATTCGCTATTCGCTGTTCGCGACTATTCGCTATTCGCCATTCGGGTTTTCCAGACACCCGTTTTAGCACGTGTAACTGTAATACGCGACCGTAATATGACACTGGGTCTAGCGCGTATTACACTTACGCGCGCTAAAACAAACGTTTAGTTTAGCAGAACAAATTTGACACTTTTCGGAGCTTTTTAGCCTTATATACCATCAATCAATCAATCAATCAGTCAGTCAGTCAGTCAGTCAGTCAGTCAGACGGTCGGTCGGTCGGTCGGTCGGTCGGTCGGTCGGTCGGTCGGTCGGTCGGTCGGTCGGTCGGTCAGTCAATCAATCAATCAACAGCTATAAAGCAAGGCTGATTGCTACGTAGAAAACGTACTGCGCCTTTCAATAACACGCGGACTCTAAAATTCAAAGCTCAACTGACAAATTCGTTATTCGCTTCCGTCAATCGAATGTTCCCGAGGCGGCTACTTCCATCTTCCGACTGCTGCCGAGCGCGCAGTAATCAACAAAACAGTGCTCGGCAGTAGTCGGAAGCTGGGAGGAGCCGCCGAACATTTTATTGACGGAAACGAAAAACGCATTTGTCGGTTGAGCGTTGAATTTTAGAGTCCGCATGTTATTGAAAGGGGCAGTAACCCAACAATGACATGATAGAGTCAAAAGTGAAAGCCAAGATATTCATTGGATAATGGTAAAAAAGTTGTTTTGTATTTCGCAACAATGGCAGTATTTACTCCGGAAGAAAAGTTTTTCGAACTAAAGCCTTATTATCGGCATGTTATGGTCAACATTTTCACTTTCATCAATTGAAAACGTCTGTATGTGAAATCAACCGGTATCGCTGAAAACCAACGAAAAAGGTTACGAAAAGGTTACGAAAAGCATAATTTGTTAAAATTCACAGCTTTGCATCCTTGTTCTCAGAGATGGCAAAGTCAGAGGAGCCTGAATTAAATTTGAATTGAATAATTGTAAAAATGACTGCTAGGTTGGCAAAGGACGTATTTAAATTGATTCACTGCAACAACGAATTAACCGTTCAATATGAAAAATAACACAGATTTTGAAAAACATTTTTCAAACATTTTTTTTAAAGAAGTAAAGTAGGAAAACCACATGAGACATTTGAAATGCGGGCGTTTATGGATATCCCAACCAGGAAAAGAGAATATTTCTTTTTAAATAGAAACCTAGGTGAACCAAATACAATTATACTGAGCCT
Source organism: Orbicella franksi (assembly GCF_964199315.1). Taxonomy (NCBI): domain Eukaryota; kingdom Metazoa; phylum Cnidaria; class Anthozoa; order Scleractinia; family Merulinidae; genus Orbicella; species Orbicella franksi. The sequence goes on from NC_138146.1 coordinate 35,851,983, forward strand.
TCACAAGAAGCAACCTCTATTTTCAACCGTACATTATAAACATTACCTCTATTTTTTTCATGGATAGGGGCATTGTTCTGACCTGGCTGGGCTATGCAGTTAAACTGCCCTGGAGGAAACAGTACAGACCCTCCCCATGAAAACTTAACTTGCCTGTTTATGCTCTAGGCTAGACAATGTTATAAAAACAACTTCTAATGAAGAACTTGTAACTTTAAAAAAGACTCACAGTTACAAATACTACCACATTTTCTCGTTGATTTAACGTAAGTGTAGGCAGAATGCCGGACAAAGCTCTCCTTGGTTGTCATACAGCAAAGTTTGTTCATAGGGTGTGGAGTGTGCAAACTATATCGAACTAACTAGGCCAGTTCATGAGCCTAGTATACCTATTGATCGATGAGAGTTCTAGTTCCATATCGTTGGGTTTTGAAAAATGAACGCAGGACGCGGACCAGACAACGTTACCAGCCTTGAATTAACACCTGGGGCGTTCATTTAAATCTCAACCTTGCGGACCCGGCTTTTTTTTCCAAAAAACTTGATGTTCATACAAGGCCTGACATTTACACGAGAAAATGTGATAGTATTAGCAAAATTCACTACTCACCGCTTTGCATGCCTGCGTTTGAAGTACCTAAACTTACTACACATTATCCACGAGTGTGGACAAGTTTAAGCAAGCAATGTACGTTTGTCTCGGTAGACAGTTTCTGGAGTCTTTCAAGTTAAAATGAAGAGCATATGACCCACTTATAAATGATGAATATAACACCTACATGTATGTACTTATTATTTTTTGAGTATGCTCCATTCTATGGGTTGGCTGGCTTGGTACGTGGCTGTCGACGACGAGATTGTTCTTTCCCATCTTTCTGTGCACCGTTTTCTAGCTTTCTCTTGCTATCCTCTTTGCTATAATTCCTTTGCATGGCTGAAAATTAACAAAAAAGCACAATGAACAATGCTCTGTAGCTGGAAGGTCCAGCAAAGTTATGAACAAGCGATAATCAATAATCATCAATTGATATACTATTAGTCTGTTATCATATATAGACACGTGTTCTACTGGAAAATACACCACTCGTACAATTCGCACAAAATAACTCACCTTGGACCCAAGTGGTGTATTTTCCACATTCTTATTAGTGAGGATATTGTTGACATCATTTCCCTCTTTTTCATGGTTCTTTGTGCGAACAGTCAGTTGGCACAACGAAAATTAAACTTCAGATACACTGTACACAGTCAGTGACAGTGATCAGACGTCTTCTAAACTAAACATCTTCCAACATAGTGATACATTAAGTCTGGTTCAGACCTTGCGGAAACCTTCCAGAAGGTGTTTTGCAATATGGAACATATTCAATCATGAGATGGCTGTTTTCAGTGCTTAAAGACTGGTTTTCACAGCGTCATAAACATACATGCTTGTGCTTATGCTTAGCTAACAAAAATCAGTCTATACAAATTTTATCCAACAAATTCTTTCTTGTTTACCTTTACACTGATGTTTCTAGTTTTCATTCTCTCTCTCTCTACCTCCCTCAAGTTTATATTTTTCAATCTCTGTCCCTCCCTCCTTCCTTTCGTTTGTTTGTTCATTTACTTAGTATACTTGTTTATTTATTTAACCACACAAAAGAAGAAAAAGTGGCCAGGAGACTTCCATCACTACTAGGATTAATGACAACTTTTGAAGTTACCAAAACACTCTTTTTTTAAAATTACACTAAAAACTTGCAAACTAATTAGCTTTTACGAAATGTATGAAGCAAACACTTATCTTCCGGATTTAGAGTGTAGCAATTAATTGTTAGTATCTAATTACAGTGCTGGAAATAATTTTTCTTCTTTAACAGGACATGTGTCCTTTCAAATCTTCATTTTGGTCAGACATCTTATCAATTTAACCGGACATTAATTTGCATAATTGATTAGCATAATTAATTAGCATAAGAAAAGTTATTAGCATACTGCAAAGATTTTCAATACAAATCGTTCAAAACTGTATTTAAATTTGATTTATTTATCACTTATGATTAACTACATGACTTTATCTACTAGATGACTGCACCAATCTCTCCTGGTTATCTCCTGATTATATGTTCTTCAAGCAAACCTAGTTTTCCACACAGGAGCCCATCACTAGGAGTGTGCAACTTCCTCAATTACTCCTGTCCTGGTGTTTTCACAGACCGATCTATTTTTAGTTTGAATTTACCGCGAATTCAACCCCCGAAGCAACCTCAGTAACCAATCACAAGCACAGACTTTATAATTTCACCAGAAGATCAGGTTGCCATGTCCACCTGAGGCCTCCATTTTTCCCCTTACCGATGCGCGCTGAAATAGACCAGAACTGACCTTTTTCGAGGGAAAAGAAGCCTAAAAATAGACTGGTCTGTAAAAATACTGTGACATATGGGAGTTGCAGGCTCCTAATGATGGGCTCCTGACCAAAGTTGACTCTAGGTACATACATGAAGGGCTAACAGCATATCGCAATCCACGTAATGGATAATAGGGCGATTTCTGAAAAGTACTTTATTTGGCAAGTACAGGAAAGATGAACACTTCTGCTTTATGATATGGCAGAAGCCCATAATGGGCTCCTGGATATGGCTCAAACTGTCAGTGCAGAGTCAAGGGCCCAAAGTTTAAAATAATGCTTGAGTAGCCATTTGGCGAGTAAGTGATAAAAATCAAGGGGAATTTTATTCAGAAAAGAACTCAATGCATAAAATCTGTAAAGAAAAAATTTCCAAGACTTTTTTGGCCGCTAATTTTGTGTATGCAGTACAAAAGACACAATTGGTATGCATACATTACGTACTCAATGCTCAAGGGTTTGCAATGCATTATAGGGCGATTTCAAACACGATCAGCCGTTTGCAAGTTTTCCGATGTGAGGGAATCCTTTACAGCAAAGCAAAAGGATACATTGCTTTCTTTTCTTATGTGGAATGATATAGAAGCAAAGATCTTTCACTATGTATTTCTGGAAGGACATAATGACTGAGAAAGTAACCGTTATTGTCAACACAGAGAAACGTAGTCGCCATTTATGGTAGCCTGTGAACGCAGACATATTTTCGGTTGTCGACTAAACCAGAATTTTTTGGTCGCCAAAGATGAAATTTTAGCCGCATTGGCGACCGTACCGTTCGCAACTTCGAGCCTTTTTAACAATTTATATAACCAAATTTTATGGATGGACAATAGGTGTTGGTGAAATGTTCGGACATCATGTCCGATCAAAATGTGAAATTGGCCGGACATATTCAAAATCTGGTCGGACAATGTCCGATGACCGACTGTTATTTCCAGCCCTGTACTTATGCATTTACAGGAACAAAGATTTAAGCCTGATTCACACTTGTGAGATAAGCATAACCCAGGTGAAATAAGCATAAATGCCAGCACAAAAAAAAGGTACATGTTTCTTTTTCTTGTGCTTACGCTTGTGCTTATTACACTTGTGTTATGTTTATCTCACATGTGTGAACCAGGCTTTAGACATACTGTGGACTGTACATACTGCATACACATGGGGCAATCTTACCATGATTTGTAGCTGATAGCTCTCCATTTTCTAAAACTTTGCCATTTGCTTCTTGATCAGGTATTCCTTTCTTCTTTGACTCTTTCGGAATCTCTCGAGTATCTTCTACACCACGGCTTTTTCCAATAATTATACGGATTATGAGCCATACAATGAACTGAAACCACCATATGTTCATAAAAAACAACATCCAAAGCATTCCATTGAAGAAGAAGTAGAATGGAGCTGTAGGAAGGAGCTGCTTACTGATGTAGCCGCAGGAGTAAAGTACTTTAACTGGATAGACGTACAGACGACAATAAAACCTAAAACAGTATCCATAGAATTAGTGTTATGGAGTGAAGTTTCATTGTTCAACTTGTTAACAACATTCAGACATTCTTGAAATCTAGTCTGCAAAACAATAGACCATTTTACAGTTGTCTGCTCGGTGACCTGGCCTGTGAATGGCAGCGAGGCTGGAGTTGACCTTGTTTTGAAGATACAGACCTCACTGCTTTTGATGTGTTAATCAAGTTGTTCTAATACTAACTAGGTTCATTTACGTGACAAAAGCAGAGAGGTCTGTATCAAAACAAGGTCAACTCTAGCCTCGCTGCCATTCAAAGGCCAGGTCACAGAGCAGACAACTGTAAAATGGTCTATTAAAGACTTTGTAGTCCCATATGATCCTAATTGTATGCCATACTGGGCACACCTGTTTGTCAATTGAATGTAGAGCATAAATAACAGATGACAATTAGGCTTGAAGGAGATTTCCTCTATTACAAAGCACGCAAAGAAATGCCAAGAGCATCAAAGACTCTCCACACTACCTAGTTGTGTTCTACTGTCACTAACCCAATGCATATTTGTTTTGATTAACAATAACTTCCAAATATAATATATCAATTTGAAACATATATCTTAATATAAAATGTACAAAATGATATGTGCTTTAGATACAAATATTGGTCAAAGAACTAAAAACTGTTCTGTAAAAATATTGTTTAAAAACCCTAAATCTACAGGTTCAAGTATAGAATAATTAATTTAAACATCTGTGACATATATTAATAAATGATTTCAACGTGTTTCATGAGAGCAAACTTTTTTTTTTTTAATTTCAAAGTCCCTTTTTCAAATCTTGGAAATTATGCATTGTCCGTGGTCAATTTGTAACTTAATATGCTTACCACAGTGATGCAAAAGTCAAAAATCCTGCAATACTGGTGATGTCCGGTATGAGGTGATATTTTCCACCACGGGACTTGAAAGCCACACACAGCTTGGTAAATTCCAGTATCACATCATTGATATCATGAAGAAACAACACTATAACACCAATTTTATAATATCTGAAATGTAGAAGAAAGGTTAAGCCCTGAATGTTCTGACGATTTTATTACAGCTGTACGTAATCCTAGTGCGCACATGCAAAGTTGAATGTATCAGACCACGAGGTGTTTTGGTATTCTCAACCTGTCATGTTTGTTGACCTTTTTGTCTTGAGCAACTGTTTTAAATTAAATTGAGTTAAATGACCAAATGTTTTTGACACCCTCTTAGAGTAGCATTCCAGGTGAACATGAAGGTATGTACATTTGGTGGTTTCACAAGTTATAGGTCTTTCTTAAGTCACAATTAGGAGGATAATTCTGTGCTTTCTTTCAGTCTAAAGCTAAAATACAATGTAGCTTCAATTCTGAGGCCCACATTTTAGATTTTTTTACCATTGTGGCACAAGAGATCTTGTTTAGTGTAAATGTCCATCCTCAAACCCCTGCACTGGACTGGTAGAAGCAAAAAACCAAACTCTAACCTTCACCGTGTATGCTGCATTCAATTATTACTACTTTTCTTTCATCTTACCTGATTGCAAATGAGTAGAGAATAAGTGAATTAGCTAGAATGTGATGCATTATCATAAGGATGGAATCCCTCCGCCACTGGTCCATAAACAGCGAGGCATAAATGGAATGAAAATAAAAGCCTGCTTCCACCATATAAAGCATATATATGTCTTGAGGAACAGGCATTCCTTTGTACCATCCTGTAAATAGACATGAACTGTCACATTTACATTATGATATACAACATTTAACTCCTTTTACATGGCTTGTATCTTTCATGAAGTTGAGAACAAACTTAATATTTTAATATTAAACCTTAAAAGGTTTTCATTCATGTCAGACCAGATGCAGGTGAGCACAAGGGACAATTTGTTAAGAGCAGCACAAAATTGGATTAATTAGAAACCTTTTTCTACATTGTAATCTAGCAAATATGTGACATTATGCATACTATTAATGATTTTATTAATATGACTCAGAAAATTACTTCATTGTGATTGGCTGAGACCGGTGAGCAGAACAATTTAATCATTAATTTTTTAAAATTTTATCTGCAATGCAAATTAACATGTGCCTGTTTATAATAATGATACTTGTTATGAACAAGCACATGCTAATTTAAGATTTATAATTATCATATAATCACTATTATCTCAGTCATACTACATGTACTTATGATGGGGGCTAATTTAATTTGTATGAAAAATCAAGCAATAATAAGGACTTACAGTACATTAATTGAGAATAATTTGAAAATTCTAAACTTTCAAATTGCACTTGCCTAAAGGCTCGACATGCAATTTTGAGAAAATTAGTGTACACATGTATAAATTCTCAGTTACACTCCCATTCATTAATCATATGATTACCAATACAAATACTTATCATAAATTCAATTTTGTTTTAGATATTATAAATAAATTTAAACAAGAACCAAATAACAAGCGCATACTTTTAACAGATCACACATGCACAAAGACTAACCTTTCCAGCAGTTACTTGTGTCTTGGAAAAAGTTATATTTGCCATTATATAGAATGTAGGAACAGTAGCCATATGCTGAAGAGTAAAACAAAAACTTGAAGGCACTTTCTGGACACTTCTTCTGATCTTTCTCAAGGAGTTGACACCAACTGAAGAAAGGCTGAAAATAAAAACTACAAGTGAATTGTGAACTGAACAATTTGTGTGCAAAATAAAAACAGAATCTGACTGTTTGTATTCACACTTAACCCTTACATGTACATGTGAGCTAACAGAAATGACCTGAAACCATCTGAACAAAGCATAAACTTCGAACACTCTGAATACCATTTTTTTGATATTGCATCACTCGCTTCTGACCAAGCCAGCCATCATGGATTTAAAGGACACTTGGTCAGCCTCCGCCATTTTTGGTGCCATCAAAATTATCGATATTGCATGGAGAAGTGAAACCCTATTGCTTTACTGTAAGCTGTGTTCCTGAAAGTATGTTTATTAATATTTATCTTTAAATAGTTTCACTTTAACATTGAAAAGATTTCCTTCATTTTCATTTTCAATTTCAGCCAAACCAAACTTTTTTTAGTTATAAAATTGTAAATTTATAACACAACATCTAATTCTACAACTTTCCTATGAGTGATACTACAAACCTAACTATGACTCCTATGTACTCCTATCTTATCTTAAATTAGCACCCAAGTTGCTAGTGGAGGGAAGGTGCCTACGAAGCCCGGGGGCTGCAACCGCAGTCACATCCTCAAGGCGCTAGAACACCCGACTGGCCTGCCCAACCCGCAACCAAGCCACCAGCCCCCCGCGCCAGGCCCCCTACAGGCACCCATCACACTCAAGCCAGATGGCTCAGTGGAAAAAACAAAATGCTGAAACGAGGGGGGGAATAGGGAGGGAATGCCGAGAACCGCGAAACTACTATAATTCAATCCACGCCACGCTAATGGAGCAATGAACACACTGCAAGCACATGGGATGACAACACACCAAGAATACCGCTGGACAATGTCAGCCACAGGACTCCCACGACCATATGACTGCTGCAAACGCTACAGAACGTACCAAACGCTTAACAAACGCTAACAGACGGCCAAGACACTATCAAATGCCTACAAAAAACACTACTGACCAGACTGGCTGACCTGATCATAAACTATGTAAAATTTCATTGAACTATATCAAACGCTACAGAATGCACCAAACGCTAAACAAGCGCTAACAGACGGTCAAGACACTAACAACCACCTACAAAAATGCTACTGACCAGACTAGCTCCTAGTCATTAACTATGTTAAATTTCATTTAACCATATTGAATTTCTATACTCTCAAGGGAAACAAAAAATAGTTTGAAATAGCAGGAGTCCAAAAAAGCTGATACAGTGAAACCTGTATTAAGGTCATTCCTCACATTTGCATCGCGCATCCTTACTGCGCATAATTTATGGCGTCATTAGCGCGTGCTTGTGCGCGTGCATATTGAAATCATGACGGATTTGCCTTGATATTGAGCTCTGTCAGTTGAAAAATGGCTCTAGCTCACCAATGAGCATGGGCACCCCAATTTTTTTTCGAGCCATTGTAATCAACTAATCATAAGCTTTGCGTGAGAAAAGACTGGCCTAATTTCTATTGCTGAAAATTGAATAAATAAGAAAAATAGCAGATACACTGTGGTCTTCTCTATTTTGCTGTCAGTAACCATGTCAAGAAATTTGGTTCAAATTTTTAATCAAGGATTTAGCTTTCTGTCTGAATCAAACTTAAAATGTTTATTTGTGTCTGAAACAATGTACTGACTGTAGTTTAATGCATGCTCTTGTGAGTCTGGGCTCACAAAGATTTTACAATTACTGGGAATGCGTTTTTATAATAAGCATTAAATAATGCCAAAATGGGGCATTTTTAATGCCTCACTGCTCCTTAATGAGCTTGGGCACCCCCCTTTTTTATTTCAAAATTGAAGCTATCATATGACAAATATTCAGTGGACAAAGTTTGAACAAAAATCTATTGTCACTTTTATTTCAGAGGAATTACCTTAAGCGGACACCCCTGGGACCCTCACTAGTGTCTGCTTAATACAGTATGTCTGCTCTGAACAGGTTCAGCAATAATAGTTAATTATTAACCCTTTTGTAACAAAGTGTAAGATCAAAGACTGCTCATAGCACAATGTCCAGACAGTCAATGTATCAATCTGGAATAATCTAAATAGCTTTAAAACGACATCGCTAAACAATGTTAAAAGTGTCTGAGCTGAGCTTTTAGAAGTAAAAAGCCCTTGAAGTGTCCGTTCATTGCACATTTTGTGCAACAAACTGGCTTAATAGTGGTGTCTGCATCTGGTTAACACAGGTGTCCACTGAATGCTGGCTTATTTTAAAGTAAATATGGGAGGAAAAGTTAGGGACTCAAGCTTGTGTCCACTTAATAGAGGATGTCCGCTTAATATGGGTTAATACAGATTTCACTGTAGTAAAATAAAATGACTGAAGGTCATATTCAAGGGAAATGGTAATAAGTCCGAAATAACAGGAAATTTGGAATAACCGAGTTTGAATTAATGTGGTCAAACTGTAATAATATTATTAATTAATGTGTAAGTTTAATAGAACTTGGTCAGTTGAGGTTTGCCCGACAGTATGAACCCATCACTATAGAGACCATGTGCATGACATCTGCAAGAAATTCTCTAAAAAAAGTGAAACAAAACAAAACAAAATTAAACCTGTGATGGGGTTTTGAATATGTATTGAACAATGTTGAAAAACATGAGCCCTGCATCATGTCGTTGTTTGTATATTCTTACCTATTGTAAATAATGCTACATGGACATGTATTCTGCCAATTGCTTGATGCAGTTTATTAACCAGGACATGAATTACTTTATCAAAATTTTTGATTTAAAATTGGGAATCATAAAGATTTACAATAGGTGGGTATCTCACATCACCCTTTAAAATACATGTAAACTATATAATTATTAACCGATCAAGAACTGTCTCTCATGCATCCTGAAAGCAATAATCAAAATTAATATTGTTTAGTCAGTCACGCCAGATAATAAATTAAATATCACTGCTGTTTTCTATAACAGATCACACCATGAAAAAAATAATTCATATACAATAAAATTATCTTGGCCCATAACCCACAGGGGGGTCATGAGAAACAGTGATTAACAACATTATCAACTGATTCTGAAGTTGAACCTAAAGTATAGAAAATAATAATATTATTATAATATTATAAAATATAGATCTATAAATATTATAATTTAAATATTGTGTGTAGTTTAGTCTTATTGAATGAGGTCTTGTGCAATTGAGACAATTTAAAATAATTTATTTTAGATCATGAACTCAACTTATACAATTTGTTTCTATCTGAATAGGATGTGCTCATGACCACCTGATGTGAATCCTAACATGTTTCTGATCACAATGCCATATGAACTGTAAATATCACTTAGCACCTGACAATAGAGGTTTAATTTGCTAAAATTTTAAATAGAGGGACCCTGATCTCAGACTCTGAGTTGTCTCAAATAATTGTGCATATTTTGGAGTTAAGTTACTGGTGATTCCTTCAAGTCCAACCAACTTCAACAGCAGAAAAGGATCATTTCACAAGTTTGGCATATTTCGAAGTAAATGCCTTATGTGGTATCTAAGATGTTTACATTGCCAAGATCATCCTGTAATAAACATATTTCCAAATGCTTTTTCACATTTGAGTGTGACAAAAGATAGATCTTTAATGTTTCAAATAACAAGAGAGGTTTATCTGCCAATGCATGTTTTTCAAAATTGCAAAATCACACAGTAATAAGCTTAGATGTAGGACATTTTCCAAAACAATTCATGAAAACAAAATAAAAATTGAACTCGTCTAGATGACTGTAAATTTTTAAAACTTACACCCAATTTCATTTGTTGACCTTACAGTATGCAAATGATTCCCATAAATCATGAGGTGTCCTGTTAAATTATTCTACTTACATTTTTAAGAGGCAAAGAGAAATATTCTAATCAGTACAAAGATTAAAGAAAGTTAGTCTATCTAATTGTACACTTTGTAATGGTACACTGAGTACCTGAAATTCTCTGTAACTGGTTTAAAATATTGTTGACTATCTAAACAAGCTCTTTAACATTTATTTGAACTTTCTTTGAAAGTGTTCAAGTTGAATTTTGCAATAATGAGCAACGTGAAATTGAGGTATTTATGACAAAAAAATCATTAACTTAGGAAAAAGATGAAAAAACGCTATAATTTATTAAGTTTTATTGGTAAATGGCAGGGCCCAAATAGACACTGGCTTTCAATACATGCCATATCTAACTGGCCCTATTGAAAAATAACTGCCCCCAGCATTTAAATCGAGGAAATATGGTAGATCAAAGGAGTTGACAAAACTTTTCATCTCTGTAAGTTTGTTTGCATGGTTTGAAAAGGACCACTTACTACGATTATCAGTTGAATAAGGCATGAGGGAAGTTTGGTTACGAAGTTTTGGCCTCAAAATTATGGTGTTGTCACGGGCAACCTAACTCGTTTCCATTGGTAACAATATCAACAGCTGTTGGTCACCTGTCACGTCGCCTACAATTTCGTGCGCTTTGCTGCCAATTGACGTCAAAGGCCAACAAGTTGCCAACGGATATGGAGCCAGTTGCTCATGACAACAATGCGATTTTTGCGTTAAAACTTGGTGACCAAACTTTCGTCCCGCTTTACTCAACTGATAATCGTAGTAAATTGACAACAATATTGCTCAGTGGATCAACATAGTATTTTAAGTATTAATTACATGTAGTTTAAGAATCTTCTTCGTGATGTTGCTAGACTACAAGCTACCTTCAAAGATGGCATGGAATAAATTGAACAATTCACATGGAAATAAGCAAGACGGTGGTTATTATTCAATTTCCCTAGAATCTTTTCATTTTTTGTATAAACTTAAAATAAACAAAAAAACTGTACACCCACAAAGTGTAGAAATTGATTTAATGTTCTAGATGTTTAGCATAAATCTAAGACTCATAATACAAAATCAAATTATTTAAATTAGGATTGGGGCAAATGTAATATATTCGAAATCGAAACAATACCATATAAGTCACGATCGATCGATGAAGAGCTCAAGGCCAGTGTACCATATAATTGTTTACAAAGCTTCGTTAAAATTTAGCAATGCATGTCAGATGTGAGGGAGATGAATGTACTGTACAGGATTTCAGTTAAATATTGTCGTGCCTTCAGGAGTCCTCAGACAGATCGAGCGGTCAAAAACAACTCTGACCGCCGGGGCGGTTTGGAATAAAAACACACGGTTCAGTGGTCTGAACAACATATTCTCTTTTCAATGACAAACTTTCTGCACGGAAAATTACAGAAAGATCATCATCCTTTATTTCAGGCGGATGTCCTAATAACGTACGGTTCGTATTTCTAAGTGGCCAGCACTTGTGTTCAAATGAAGCTGCGATATCTGGCGCAATCGATCCGATTATGTGTTAAGCTTCAAAAGCTTTGTCAACAGAATTGTAACAGAGGGTCATGCCAAAAACCTCGCAATGAAACCAATTCTCTGAGAAAAGAAAAATAAAACTTATCAACTTTATGTCTGAAATTCCTGAAAATTCTTACCTTGAAGAACACTGCCGTCAAAAAATAACGCAATATGGTGAAAGCGACCCCGAGAACAAGGCAAATGAGAACGTCCTTGGTCGATATAAAGCCATAGCTGGAAACCTCGTGAATGAAATCCGTCAGAAATGTTTTTGTTGGACCTCTTTCGTTCCATTCAATCCAAGCGTGATTCCATATTTTGCTGAAAGCCTCCAAGTATCCAACCTCCATCGTGGAACCGCCTTTCTGTAAACAGTCACAATAGGAAATGAAAAGGTTACGGGAGGGGAGACACAGCACTATAACCAGTCATTCTGCCTCTGTGTCAAAACGAGTCTTTGTGCAAAACAAGTAAAAGCATTCAAATGAATATTTGTTTTACCTGCTTGTAGTTTCTTTTTTCATGCAAATCAAACTCAGCTCAGTCATTTTCACATGAAACGTCTGCACGTGGACTCGTTCTGAAAAAGAGGCAAACCGGAAACCTTAGGGTCAATGGTGAGATGGGAAGATAAGGGGGCGGAGATGGGGGTTGGCGCACTATATAATTTCTATCATAAAACAAACCTAGCTAGAAGTATATGTACCAAAATAAAGAGAAAATATAGAGATTTATGCCATTAAAAATAGTATACCCACCTCGGTATCTAAAATAACCACGTATGAGCGATTAATTAGGCTATTGACGATTGCGTTACAATCTTAACCGTTTATAAGAAAATGTATATGAGGATGCTTCGAACATAATTGTTGGAAATGCTACGTGTATAAAATAATTTAAATAAAAGTAGCATACCTCACGTTTGTTTTGCGTTATTTTGATGTCTCTCCGATGTCTTTGTGTTCCTGGAGGCGGTTTAGAGCTATTTAGGCGAGTTTTACTTTCTGGCGGTTTACTTCCCCTAACTATATTGCGTATCAGTGATAATGGTGATAATTAATAGTGTGCATGAGCTTGCATAGCGCATGGGTATTATTGCCCAGTAACTTATCCGGCCCTCGTCCCCAGGGTCTCTCATCTTGGTTGTTTCGTGCGTTGAAACATGATTTTCTTCACAGGTTACCCAAGCTCCAGCTATGCTATGAATCAAAAAGAAGAGTTTGCATTGTTTGGGAATATTTACGACCGCTCTTAGAAATTAAAATAACTGAAGGTTCTCAATAAAGATACCTCTCTCTATTTCCAAAGTGCAACGTTTGTTGTCTTACTGCTTACATATACTTTGGTGAAAAGAGAACATTGTTTTTGTAACCCAGGCCAAATAGATCACACGCTAAAATGGCCTCGTTTCAGCAAAGTAGGCAGTCAGACAACAAGCGATACACTATGAAAGTAAGGTAAGGTATTTTCAATGAAAACTTAACACTATATTTTTACTTCCTAAGAACGGTCGTAAAACCCCACGCCATCTCATAGCTAGTGCCTGGGGAACCTGTGGTTTCAGAACGTATACGACGTCACGTGACCTAACACAAACTTTTCCGGCCAGACAGCTAAATAGGTCACTTTTCGGACGGAACGGACCTACACTGTACGGCGACTCTTGGCAGGACTAGACGTAGTATCATTTGTGCTGCAGGGTGTTTCAACAGAGAGATGCTGTTACGGAGATATTCTCATGGCCTTTACAGATTCGGTGCCAGGGGCTTCAGCACTTCGATTCGAAGGCAGACCAAGCACTATCAATTCGTTGTGGCTGGTGGTGGTTCTGGGGGACTGTCGATTGGATCCACTCTCTGCCGGAAATTTCCTAAATCTACGGCCATTATTGAACCATCTGAGGTAAACTAGTCGACCCGCGTTTGTTGTAGAAATCTGGATCTTAGCATTTTAGTTTTGAGTTGAAATTTCCTTTCATGTATTCTTAATTTTGAAGGGGTAAAATTAAGTATATTGTTCGATTACTTTTCAGACTTACCCCCTGCTAGATACGTGCGAAAGTTCATGCTACTTGTAGGTTTACCCAATTGAAAGCTTATTGATCATGCTTCTGTTGACCAGTACACGTGTGATTCGAATTTAGCTTTAATCTTTAATCTTTAATAAGTATAATCCTTAAACAGTGGAACTATACTAGGAGTTTAAAATAACATAATAAAAGCACGTAATAAATAATTACAATATGTATATATACAGTAAAAATTATAAGTTAGTAAAAGATAAGATAAAATAGATTAAGTATAATCTCGTCGAGACAAGTTAGGACGTCTGGATATACACTATACAAAAGATTTAATGGCTGCAAGAGCAATAGTCTTAAAATTATTTATATCAACATCTTCGTAAATAGGTAAATTGTTCCATGCTACTATTGTCCTTGGATAAAAGGAAAACTTATAGACATCATTTGATACACGGATTTGTTGGAAAGGACGACTGTTCAGTAATCTGGTGGCCCTTGTTATTTCGTGGACTTCAGGAGGAAAGCTAATACCAACATGTCCCATTAAGATTTTGTAGAACATAGTAGTTTGAAAGAGGAGTCGACGATCTTCAAGGGAGTCCCAACCAAGATATTCGATCATTGGAGTAATGATCATTGGAGTAATTATAGAAGCCAATTGCGTAACCTGGTGTTTTGTTGAGCTTTTATCGTATATAAGCCTAATTGCATGCAGTAAGCGTCGTAGATGGGTAAGCTTACCTCAGTAAATTTTTAGTTCTGCATAATAGAGTTTAATTTGGTGATTCACAACCGGTTTTAGTGTTTTTGCACTTCTTTGATAAATCAATGGTACAGTACCAGACAACCAATAGGAATTTATGGTAATTTTTTATGATGGAATAGGTTACCATAGCAACAGCATAACTTGTTAATTTTAAGCTTAAAGATGAGTTCCAGTCTGTACTGTGCAGTCTCAGCACCCTAATATTTATAAACATTATAAGTTTCACTCGATGGAATGCAAATTGATGTCATTCATTACAAACCAGATACCTCATCTGCTGCTATTGCTACTGCTACTCATCTATCAGCTAATTAGCTACTGAGTCACTGCTACTGCTCAGTGGCAGATCCAGACTTTGAGCTAAGGGGGGGGGGGGGGTTGTTTTACTTGCCCTGCCGGCTTTTCTTCCTTCAATTATTTCTTCTTTTTTCACCCAAAATAAGGGGGGGGTAGGCCCCTGAGCCTCTCCCCTAAATCCGCCACTGCTGCTAATGCCACTGCTAATAACTAGTGCTATAAAAATGAATTATGATGATGATGATGACTATTATTACTGTTGCTGCTGCTGCTTCTACTGCTAGTTGCTACTAGCAGGGATGGCAGAGCATATTTTGAATTGGGGCTTACAAGCGAGCGCCAGAGGTGCTAACTTGTAGGGGGTCTGGAGATATTTATGAAATTATTATTTTATATCTTTTTTGCTTGAAATTGGGAGGGGTTAAAGCCCCCCCTCAGCTGCCCCCCCCCCCCCCTTGGCTACACTGTCTATGACTAATACTGACAAGGGGAGAAGAACTGTTATGATAGAAAGGGAATTCACAAGGAGGGGGTGTTATAGGTTTGGAGCAAAGGGAAAAATCAGTTAAATACAGTTGAACGTCCTGTAAGTGACCACCCATATGGGGCGCCGTTTGTAAATTTATTATTTAGACCGAATTTATGCCATTTTCCCCTTATTTATAAATAATTGGAAATGCCACAAAATTTGTTTATAAATAAGACACAAGAACTTGTCCGTTGATATGTATATAATTACTTTAGGTACGTCCTGATTTATAAATAATCTTTTACCATAGAGTTATTATATATAAATAATAAATTAAACAACTTCAATTATTTATATATCAGGTCATCTCTAAAGTAGTTATTTACATATCATAAAGTTTGTTAATCCCATTATTTATAAATAAATTACTTTGCCGGGAGTGTAAATTCATTATTTAGAAATAATAAATTTCACCTCGCCGAGTGTAAATTTATTATTTAGAAATAATGAACTTCACTGAGTGTGTAAATCCATTATTTTGAAATAATGAATTTCTCCTTGCCAAGTGTTAATTTATTATTTATAAATAACGAACTTCATTGAGTGTGTAAATTCATTATTCAGAAATAATGAAGTTTCATCTCGCCGAGTGTAAATTTGTTACTTAGAAATAATGAACTTCACTGAGTATGTAAATTCATTATTTAGAAATACTGAAAGTATGAATGGCTGACCCAGCGTCTCTTGCCCGATCGATTTCGGAGGCTGTTTCTCACGCTATAAGTGAGACAGTTAATGCTACCCTTGCTCAAGTAGGTAACGGCGGCGGTATGTAGCCTGAAATTCAGTACTGGCGGATCTGGGGGAGGGGCCCGGGGAGCCCGTTCTCCCCCCCCCCCCACCCCTGCCTCAGCTATCTATTATGGAGTTCTTATTCACTCAGCAATTCAGCAGCTCACACTGCAACAGGAACAACTACTCAAAGGCCGAGGTAACAGGTAAATTTTAAGAAAAGAAACTGCTGCATGAAGAGAATAAAAATCGCTTGGCGTGTTAAGTGAAAGTTCTGATTTCTATTGAAATTCAACAATGGTTTAAACGTAAATGAATTTAGCTTTCCACGTGTACGATCTTTGGACTTGCCTGGAATAGACTTGCCCAGCCGTGACTTGATCAAGCCAAACAAAGTGTGTCACACAGCTATCCGTCCAAAGGTCACAAAGGTCACAAAGAATTTAACCTGCGAGCAAACTCACGTTTGAATCAAACACGCGAGTGATGAAGAAGAATAGCGATCGGCGGGAAAGAGGCGCCAAGAAGTGACTTTCTCCTCTCGCGGCTTCGCCCGTTGATTTCTCGCTCTCAGCTACGCCGAGCGCATTTGTGCTCCAACGTGAGCCTGTTCGCAGGCTACAAAAATTATCTAAGCATGTAAATACATTATTTGATTTCCCGATTTTAAAAGTTCTGCATTTTCTTCATGCAGCAATTTCTTGGCTTAAAATTTACCCGTTACCTCGGCCTTTGAGTAGTTGTTGTCGTTGTCGTTGTTCCTGTTGCAGTGTGAGCTGCCGAATTGTTGAGTGAATAAGAACTACATAATAGATATTTGAAGCGTGATTCTCGCTTAAACACAATTAACCAAAATAAGGGGGGGGGGACCTCCCCTAGATCCGCCACTGCTGAATTTCAGGCTACATACCTACCTGAGCAAGGGTAGCATTAACTGTCTTATAACGCGAGAAACAGCCTCTGAAATCGATCGGGCAAGAGACGCTGGGTCAGCCATTCATACTTTCATTATTTCTAAATAACGAATTCACATACTCAGTGAAGTTCATTATTTCTAAGTAATAAATTTACACTCAACGAGATGAAACTTCATTATTTCTAAATAATGAGTTTCTAAATAACGAGTTTACACACACGTTTAATTCATTATTTCTAAATAATAAATTTACAGTTGGTGAGATGAAACTTCATTATTTCTAAATAATGAATTTACACACTCAATGAAGTTCATATTTATAAATAATAAGTTTACACTCGGCGAGGAGAAATTCATTATTTCTAAATAATGAATTTACGCACTCAGTGAAGTTCATTATTTCTAAATAATGAATTTACACACTCAGTGAAGTTCATTATTTATAAATAATAAATTTACACTCGGTGAGGTGAAATTTATTACTTCTAAATAATGAATTTACACTCCCGGCGAAGTAATTTATTTATAAATAATGGGATTTACAAACTTTATGATATGTAAAAAACTATTTTAGAGATGACCTGATTTATAAATAATTGAAGTTGTTTAGTTTATTATTTATATATAATAACTCTATGGTAAAAGATTATTTATAAATCAGAACGTACGTAAAATAATTATTTACGTATCAACGGACAAGTTCTTGAGTCTTATTTATAAACAAATTTTGTAGCATTTCCAATTATTTATAAATAAGGGGAAAATGGCATAAATTCGGTCTAAATAATAAATTTACAAACGGCGCCCCATACACCCAAAATGTCAAGCCTCGGTGGTCGCTTATGGGAGTTGGTGGCTTACAAGAGCTTAGACTATATTGGGTCAAAATTTTGCCTCATTATCATTTGGTTACTGCGGAGACCCATGTTTTAAATTTTATTGATGTCAAAAGTCAAATTTCAAGAAAAAATACTGTACTTGCTATTGAGAAATTTCCGTCTCTTGTACTAGCTAGGAATGCGATAATGTTAACTACAACACCTTATTAGCCAATTTCTGGTATATTATCTGTCAAGTGGTCGCTTATGGGAGGTTAGGAGAGGTGGTCTGGGAAGAGGTGGTCGCTTATGAGAAGTACTGGTCACAACCAGTAGTTCAACTGTAAATTGAATTTGGCCAATTCATAGTCTATTTCTGCTACCCATACAAATTGCAGTGTATGGCAGAGGCTTACATCTCTGGTCTTTTGTTTTCCAGTTGTCTGCTGTTTACAATTTAGGTTTCATCTGCTCAGTCTTCTTGTGCTCTCCTTCAATTAATCTATCTGCAGTCTATCTGTTTTTAGTATCACCCAACTAGTGGACTAATGCAAATCCTGCATTCAAATTGGCTTCGCTACTAGAGGACTATTAGTAATAGTCCTCGAGTAGCGAAATTGGTGCAATCGAGCATGACGTTTTCTTTCGTTTTATTCCCAAATAAATATTTCTTTAACTTGCATTTGCTAACTTTATTTTTACCTTTTCTGTCCGACTAGTTGGGTGGTACTAAAACAATTAGACCCTTCGCCCTCAAGGGCTACGGGTCAATGGCCCATTTAGCTTCGCCTCAAGGTCTAATTGTTAAATAGTATCTTAATTTACACTGTATGCGTAGCTGGCCCAATTTCATTGCTTAGTCCAGGTTAAAGTTCCGATTAAGCCAATTGAAAGTGATTATGTTTTTCTCAGAATCACTATTATCAGCCCCTATGGACCTTAGTTGGAGGTGGAATCAACCGTCTTGAAGAATCTGTGCGGCCAACTGGCAGTCTTATTCCAGGAGGCTGCACCTGGTATAAAACCAGTATTGCAGAATTCAATCCTGAGAAAAATCTTGTTCTGACAGCCAATGGAGATGAGGTTACTGATCTTTTTCCATTTGCATATGAAATTATTTATTAACTCTTCTTTCGGCATATTAATACATGTATGTCATCAAGAAAATTGCCAATGTTAGTGAAAGTCTGGTATCTCACATTTATCATGATCATTATTCATAATTCAAATATTTTGGAAACATGAATACTAAATAAATTCGCAAATATGTTCATAAATTTAGATCACAAGAAGTTTAAAGTTATTTACAATTTTCCTTTCTTATTTCAGATCAAGTATGACTTTCTAATTGTTGCAGTTGGACTTCAGCTTAGATTTGACATGGTACACAACTGTATGACATTGTGTTTGTATTAGAAAATGAACTCAAGACAATTGCAGGTCCTGGAATGATCTGTAATTTAGGAAAGAACACAAGACGTTTGGCACAAATCATTATTCCTGTCAGAAATTACAGTTATCATAACTACTTTAATTTTTGGCAAAGTGATACTTAACCCCTGGAGTGCCTACTGTATTTATGGTACTATCTCATGATCAGTACATCATGATTTGTGCCCCTTAGGTGCCTATAATGTTTGTGACTTACTGAGCACATCACAATTTTAAGTCAAACTCTTGGCACAGAGGAAACAACTTTTATCGGTACCTTAGATTCATAGGAGGTCTTTCAAGAGACTGCTATTAATTTCCCATTTCTGTGATGTGAAAGTAACCGCATTGAAGAGACACTACGTTTCAGAAAATGTGTACATGTACACGTCGATACAGTCATAGTTTAAGTGAAAAAGCTTACGGAATTTTAAAATGGTGTTGCACACAGCTTACACAGTGGTCTGGCACTCAAGGGGTTAAGGTTACAGTATACCTTCAGATCGGCAATTTTCTTCAAATTTGGATTTTTGGTTCAAACTAATGGTCGAAGAGTAATCTCTAATTTCTGAAAACAAAATTGAAAAAAACCTAATATTGGCGGAGAAATGGATGTTTTACGTTATGGCCGGAAGTAAAAGTTCCCTCTTGATTGACAGCCCTATAACGTGTATGCAATCAACCGAGACTACTTTCGCGGGAATATTACCGATATTGATACCACGAATTGGCTGGCTACTCAGTTAATCAGCATTGTTAATCCAAGCATTTTTCGTGTTAGATGTAATTCTATTAAGTTATAAGTAAACATGGACCACGGAAAAGTCCGTTTACCAGTTTGAAAGAGCGAAGAATGAATAAAAATACATCAATGAGTGAAGAAGCGAAAGTTGGCCTCGCGGATGAAGCTACGGACGTATCAAGCGGGCAAAAAGATCGAGTCAAGAGAAGAGAAAGGTTGTGTAAAATTTGGGAACTCGACAGCGATAACAGCGATGTTTACAGTGACTCTTTTGTTGAGTTCGATACCGATGAATCGTCCAACTCATTGAGATCCATTGTAATATTATCCATGCACATTTGCTCTGCCGCGCTTTCTTTTGTTTGTTCTCGTCGCCCAGCTACTCTAACGTTCGTATCCTTTTTCGTCTTCCCCATTTTGCCAAACCAGCTTCAAGAAAAACCCAGCTGCAGAAAAATTATCTCTCCGCCTTGAGCGCATTGCGAAACGCAAGGTTTTTTTGCAGATTCACGCGTAAATTTCACCGCGAGTTAATGGTAGTAAATTTTCCAAGCACTGATTGGCTCAGTGATCTGAGAACCCAGTTGAAGGCGTTTGTGGGTGGAGTTTGTTTGCGAAGTAAGATATTTTTCTTAGCGCTGTTTTCTCGGATAAATTTTTTCACTTGAAGCAGACACTTTAAAGAGTTACAACTCAAACGGAATTTGTTTGTTTGCCCTCAAATTTGGACAGTAGCTAGATTAACATATAAAGAAGAAAAACGTGTCTGCGAATTGTTTATTTCGAAATATTTTTTCTCCCAGAGCGATTTTTGTACGATCACTTCACATTTTTTTAATCCTATTTCGAAAATGTTCTGTAACTTTTTACTACAATTGAATAAGGAAAAACGCAGACACGCTTTTTTAGTGCTTTTTGTCCTGAAACCGAGGAAAAAAATAAATTGGCGAAAAACAAAATTCGCTTTGACTTGTACCTTCCAAAAGGTGATTAAGACGCTTGCATTTGGTGACCGTGAAAAAATTGGCAATTCATTTTATTTCAAAATTTTTGGTATGGTTTGATAGCCAGCTCTATAAGCTTTAATTTGATATAGGGGCTAAGGTATCTACAGCTTAAACCGGACGCGCTACATCGCTTGGACGCGAGACACCCCTGAAGGTATACGGTAACCTTAATTGGTGCTACTCTTTAGAATTTCTCATTCTTTTTGTCAATATTGTTGAGAAATAACACTTTTCAGACTTGTATGTTCAGATGTGTTAGTTGAGCTTGAAATGTATACATGTATTCTGAAAATTGTGTCCTTTGTGTAGGTGTATACCCACACATCAACATGTGACCAGTGAGACAAAATCCCTTAAGCTGTTACTGAACATCTATCTTTTCTTTGAATGTGATAGGTTCATGGCCTAAAAGAAGCATTAGGGACCCCTGGTGTTGGCTGTAATTACTCCCACCTGACAGTGAATGACACATGGAAGGCTATACAAAACTTTCAGGGAGGGAATGCCATATTCACTGTCCCTAATACACCTATAAAGTGCCTAGGTGCCCCTCAAAAGATCATGTACTTGGCAGAAGATTACTTTAGACAGGTAAGTTTTACAAAATGTTTGGCCCAGCAGAGATAATGACATCTGCATGCCATGAAAATTAAACGTAAATATGCATACCTGAGTAGGTGTACTATTCAACCTGGTTAGTAATTTTGCAAACATGTTTTGCATTCATGCATACCACTGAGTCTGTAAATGTATAAATCAATCTGTTTTTGGGTTAACAAAATCAATTTGAAGAAGCTACTGCTTGTAAGTAAGAGTTCATAGTGAATCCTCCCAGTTATGCACAGTTCGATCTCTGTAAATTAGCTCTGGACAATGAGCTCTTAATGACAGAGGTACTGAGTTAGCAAGGTGAATTATAGTTTGTATGTCAAGCACTTGGATGAAAAATCATGTTGTGTTGACAATATATTGTAATGTACATGCATGCATTTAAAACATTGAAAATCATTCCATTTGCTTTAAATTTTTTAGGCTTTATAACAGTCTGGCACACTTGGTGCTCGGGCGCGGTGCCTGAGTGAATGCAGCCTTTGTTTCAATAAAATGTGTCATTAACAATTATTCCAACAAACCCCTTTAATACAGACACCCATCTACAGCACTTATAATAAGGGTAAAATTCACCAAAAATTCGCCATCTAAATTCATGGTCATTGATCTTTATTCACTTAGCACCTAAGAATGCCCGATAGATGTCCATATTAACCATGTTCCACAGTACATAGCATAAGCAGTGTGAGTTCATTCTCTATCTTTTAGCTTTCATCAATAATTGTTACTGTCCCGGTACACATAATGTGCCTAAATGGGATCTACATGTATTTTGAGGCATGGCAATTTCTTTCTTTTTAGAACAACGTTCGTAACAAAGCAAATATAATGTTTAACACTTCACTGGATAAAATATTTGGTGTGAAGAAATACGCTGATGCCTTATCAAAAATTGTGAATGAAAGAGAGATCAAATTGAACTTCAAGAGAAATTTGTTTGCCATCAAACCAGACAGCAAGGAAGCAGTCTTTGAAGTGCTGGATGATTCAAAGTTGGAGAAAAAGCTACTAGAAACTTACCAGGTAGGTTTTGCTGGGGTACCCAATATAAATGCTATAGTTTGACAGGGCTCGAAAGAAACTTGAATTCCAGCTTGCCCTTCGGACAGGCGGCTCTAAAATTTTGCTTTGTAAGACTGAAAAGCCTCTTACCTGGCAGGAAAATCTACTTGTCTGGACAACAGGACAGCACATTTTTCGAGCCTTGTATAATTAGATTTAATTAAGTTACATGCTTGTTGTTAGAAAACACCCTGACAAGATTAAAGCATGGGCTAAAAGCTGCACCTATGTAACTCCTTAGAAGCAAAACCAGTGTGAACTCAGTCAAAATGATGGTGTGAGCAAAGAGAATTTTTACAGTCAAACCAAGTGAAGCATACCCCTCAAAATTACATTAATGAATTGGTTATTTGAATATTGAACTTGCGAATCGTTTCAAGAATGCAATAATGAGTTGGTTATTTGAATATTGAACTCGCTAGTCATTTCAAAAATCAATATTAAATTGATTTTTTTGAACATTAAACCCATTAGCTGTATTCTTGGAACGACTAGTGGGTTCAATTTTCCAATAATCAATTCACTTTTGCATTCTTGATACAACTAGCATATTCATAACACTTCACTAGCTAATAATCAATTCATTAATGTAATCTTGAGGGGTACACTTCACTTGGTTTGGCTTTTAGCACAGCTAGTGCACAGAAAATGTTTCCTAATAAATCAATAATGAATTGTAAAAAGCTTTGTGTAATATATAGCCAATGAACAAGTGGGGTAATTAGCGCACAAAAAAATCAGTTCATTATGCTAGCAAAGATGTTCAGGGCCTTTCTTGTGAGCTAGCGTACAAGTACATATGTCAAAACTCACTTTGCAATCCTTAATAATCAATGTTGTGCAATACTCTTAATCTTACAATGCATCTGTACTCTTCTGTAGCTTCCAACCCTCATTTCTTAAAGTTCTGTTGTCCACTCTTTGTTTGCTTTGACCTGATCTTTTACAATTTAGCTCACTTGACAATAAAAACTAGAAGTATGCTGGTTTTTGTTTCAGTATGACATGATTCATGTGACGCCTCCTATGGGACCACCAGATTGCCTGCTTGGAAGTCCTATCTCAGATCAAAATGGTTTTGTGGATGTTGAGAAGACCACCATGAGACATAAAAAGTATCCCAACATATTTGCCATTGGTGACTGTTCCAACTCGCCTAATGGAAAAACAGCTGCTGCTGTAGCCGGTCAGACTGGTGTAATCAAGGCAAACCTGTTTGCACTGATAGATGGTCGACCCATGCCAGCTCAGGTAAAATTTGCTGCTTAGCCTAAATTGATGTCACAGTTGGTAATGGGCAAAGTGGAAGAAGCTGAAAAATGTAGAAACTGCATTATTTTAGTGGTGGGGTAGTCTGAGGGATGCCGCTTGCCATGAAGTCACTGTTAAATCTGACAGTACGTTATCCTTTTGTTCTTACTGATATGTGATCCTAAAATGTGACCAAAATGAACAGTCTAAAGAAATCCATTGACGAAAATAACTGGACCTAGGATAGGGGGGTAGCATGACATCCTTTTTCTCTAAGGAGACCATTTATAGATAATCACATTTCAGGCTCTGTATTTGTGACTCAGCTCAGACACCTGAGATACATTTTGATTTTATTTCAGTATTATGCTTTTTATGTATAAATATGTAATTTATTTTGAATATGATTTTTTTCCGTCTAGTATGATGGGTACACTTCGTGCCCTCTTGTCACTGGTTATGGTAAACTTATCCTTGCTGAATTTGACTACAATGGCAATCCCCTGGAAACGTTTCCTTTCGATCAAGGAAAGGTCAGTGTAAATAAAGCAATTGCAGTTTGGCTGGCCGCCTTCTTGCCAAATGGTTTTTTCTTGTAGAAGAGAAAATTAGGTTTTGATTGTTGAGAAGGGCGAGTTTATTTCCACTGCCATGCCTTTTGTCAGTTCCTTGTCGCATGCATCACGTCATCTGCATGAAACAGAGCGTGGCATTTTGGAATGTCTGAACCTTTCTCTATTATCTTCTGTACCATTGTTCATTGCATTGAGAGACTGGAAACACCTGGTTTTCCTAAAAATGAGATGCTATTTACATTTCATTTCGATCTAGGCCTTCTTGTTTTTTGTCAGGTAGCCATAACAACAGCTTGTATCCTGGATTCCAAGTGATGGTTGAGTTTGCGCCATTTTGCTGTTGTCAGTTCAAATTTTTGTTGTTTGTATGGTGTGAGTGGGGATGGTTTAGTCCAATCACAATTTATTACAGTGGATAACATCTTGAGACAGTTGTTAAAAAGCAGTAATAGACAGTGTGGCCTTGGTTTTAAAGATGTAGGAATTTCTTGTTTTTCTATTGTTGGTTTGCTTTCAGGAACGTTACACAATGTACTACATGAAAAAAGATATTCTCCCTGAGGTCTACTGGAATGGATTGGTCAGGTGAGTCATTGAGAGGTCAAATGCAATTTAACTGTTAAAAAATTCTATTATAAAGCCGCTTCCTGATTGCTGGTATCTACTGAAAATGAGGAAACGATAGGCAGGGTCGATGCCTCCCTTGGATTAAATTGAGGCTTAAACTGTGGCGGACGTGTAAGAAGGGCTTGCGAGCCAAACGACTGTTTTTGTTGTTTCTGTATTTGCGTTTTTTTGAAAAGAATTTATTACCCTTGACTCATGAAAATTAAGTTATACCGAGCCCAGTTATATCCACGCAGTCAACCAAGTAAGGCGTTTTCACACGCGTGGCCAGCAGCCATGCAAATTTATTGGAACAAATGATATTGTTTACATTTATAAGAAAAGTGTTTACATCTCCTTACAGTTGGATTGGTTTGGGACACCAACATTGCCGCCGTTTCATAGTTTTGGGTAGACTGCTGGCAGCCGTTTTTTTTTTCTCTCCAAGGTCAGATAAGTGTTTATGGCTGGTTTGCAGTGTCACGCCATCAAAAATAAAAATCATAACCATTCGATAAATTAAGTCAAGAAGCTGGGATATAAAAGATGATTGATATATAAACAACCTCGCCAAGATTTAGGTCTGTGCAGGTTTTCATTCTCCCGTTATTCGGAGAAGTGTATCACTCAAATTTATAGAGCTTTGTATGAAGTCGCCATGTTTGTGCCCCTCGGAGGGACACAAACATGGCGGCCGTAAAGTAACAGAAACATCTGTCATCGAGTTTTGCCATTGAAACGAAAAGTTATTACTCTAGAGCTCCAAAACATTGAAATTAACACTTTTTATAGGGCAACAACTGTTTAATTAGCAAAAACGTGAGCAATAACTCATCTTTTTGACTACTCGAGAACCTTATCGGGCCGCCATTTCAATGCCACACAACGCACAAACTTGGAAATTCAAACGTGCCCTATTTCAAAATGAGGAACCCTGTCGAGCTTAAACGCTGCAAAACGTCAAGTTATTAGAGGACCTTACGTCTCATGAAACTAAACCTTCAGAAGGATTGGTAATTTCTTATTTTGGAAAATGATGACGTCACATGAAAAGCGGCAACTCCTGAACACGAACGCATAAGGGCGGTATGGACGAAAAAGAGTTGGGGCGAGATTAGTACTGCGCCCATGTCTCGTCCCAATCCCTTCTAGTCTGGAATGTCTCGCCTCATAATCCCCGGGTCGTTTTGAGAGAAAAACAGTGCCAGTGGGACACCAGTATGGCTTCTGTGGCGTCATGTGAAAAAACGCAACACATTTTTGAAATCATCAGAAGGTCATGTTAAGGCTTTTCTCGTGCGTGGATGCGGTTACTTGTTCCTAAACTCCTGTAAAGCGTTCAACAATAATGATCAAAACTTCACTCACTCAAAGTGGGTATTGGTCTTTACAAGATGAATTTTAAAAAATAAACTTGTCTTAATGCAGAATGTTGTGAGAACTGAGCTGTTGCCATCTTGTTCCTAATTGTTTCAATTAAAGGAGTTTGCTTGTAGTAACAATTATACGATTTTAATATTACCTTTCAGGGGCCTTTGGCCAGGTGTGTCGCCGCTGAGAAGGACCCTTCATTTGGGGCTTAAGAAGTAGTGCTTTCCTTGCACTCCATGCAATGACACCTTAGTTAGTGTTTCAATATTGAAACAACCTCTTTCCTCGTGCCATCATTAAAGTCTTGCAAATGCAAATAAGTGAAACTAGTTTAAGTTGCTTGAGTCAAAAGTACAGTGAAAACTTATGAGTGGAAGATGGTAGGCGAGTTGTCATTTCAAATTGAACGTAATCAAAAAAGTAATATAAGTATAAAACTGTGAGCACTGAAATTTTATATATGAAAAGTAATCTTTATGAGAAATCTTGTTAAATCTTTACCATCCATCAAAAGCATCGCAAACACTTCTCTTTGAAGGTTATTGTGTCAAGTAGATTATTTGTAGTAATGGGAGAGCTCTCCGCTTTTAGGCTTGGTTAAATTTATATATGAATACCGTATGTTGTTTCATTCATCTGAATTTATTTTTCTAAATAGCAAGTGTCATCTTATTACTATTTATAGTGATTTTCATACAATCAGGAGTCTCCATCTTCTGACAGGTCAGTTTCACAATGACTGACACAAAACTGAAACGAAAGTTAACTAAAAGCAACCAAGCAGACAAGTATTCAGAGATTATATTTTATTGCACGGTATGAAAAATAGGAAGAGACCAAAACTACATAATATTGAATAGGGCATGGTAAACGATATGAAAACGCTCTGGAGGGTGAAAATCATTAAATAAATGCTTTACGTCAAGAAGCTAGAGGGAACGAGAGACCAAGAGAGTTAATCGCTATATAAGCCTTATGCCTTGGGTATTCCTTCTCAAATTTTGTTTAGAAACGGTTCCCAGTTCTCCCGCGGATGTTACTCGCGCATTGCATGGATGTTTTCGTGTAGGATGGAATTGGGTGTAAAGCAGCTGTCCGCGTGAGTAAAATTCGCGTCACAGGGTTGTCTATTTCTAAGACGTTCCTGGGATTTCCAAACCGGTAGTGATCTGAAAACAATGAAATAAACTTGGGAGGGGTTACGTAAGGAGTAAGGCTTGTACGGGGAGTGAACTCTGATATCCTTCATCCTACAGCACAGTACAGCTTGAACGGTAGTGTAGCAATTACTGTAGTATACAATTAAAAGCTTTCACTCACGGTTGATTCGTAAGCTACTCAGCTGCTAGCAACCCTAAATGTAAGTAGAATTTCATTAAAATTGAATTTAGGATGTACGTATTAGTTCAGCATAGAGAGGATGGTTTGCACAGAAATCAAATAAACACTAACAGCTACGAATTTGTGTATTTGTTGTTTCGTAGAAAAGGTCTTCCTAGAATGATCCGTATGTTTTTGTTCCTGATGCAACGATTCAAATCGAGCTTTGATTAGGAATGAAATATGGCCAAACAGGTCTGGGAATTCTTTTTCCGTGATGTTACGATTAAAATTGGGCTTTGATACGGAGACAAAGCAACGACGAAGGAAACCCCGAGGACAACGCCTTGAAAAAAACAAAATTATATTTTACCTTCGAATTTCGCAATTATAAAGATCTGTTCAGTGGGCCTATTGGTCTGGGGACTTGCTCAAGCTAAAGATGCAACGCCAACGTTCAATTCCAAATAAAAATACGAAAATTAGCCGCCGTCGTTCGCGTCCTCCAAAGTCATTTTACGTTGTTTGCAGAGGACGACAAAGACATGTATAAAGATCTATAACGCACGTGCACAGCCATTGTTCTGCTCATTAAACCTTTTGTTTGGTGACGTTCTCGTTGCCGTTGCCGTCGTGGTTTTCTTAAGCTCTCTAATGAAATACATATGGCAAAAGTGGTCGTAGAATTTCTTCATTTCCTAGTGCCACGACTGAAATTGGGCTTTGATGCGAAAACACGCTGATCGTCCACCGAAGTTCAAAAAACATGGGATCCTCTTCATATTTATTTCCTGTCCCCGATTTTCAAGAAAACCTATATAGTAGCATAGCTATTGTAGGGCAAAGTGGCTCAACAGACCAGCTGGAATTCCAGTTTCCGTTAGATGGATATAAGGTAGTTGTGACCAGTGTTGTTTCTAAAGGGTGGGACTGACTAGCAAGAGAGAATGAAGAGTAAGAAGACTTACTCTCCTTATGGGCCTCTCTTTCTGGGTAATCTCCCCTCTAGTTACTTTTAGATATAATTCGTCCGTGGATAATGTTACTACGCGCGTAGCAATGATGATTTCTTGGAGGAAGAAAATGCGTGTAAAGCCGCTTGGGCAGTCTTCCACGTGAGCAATGTTTGACGCTGGGATCTAGGAGGGATCAAAATAACTCAAGAGGGTTACCTTTTTACTTGTTGCAGCGCAAACGCAAGCATAAGCGCAGCACAGTAAAAAAGGAAAAATTTTGAGCCTTGTGCTTGTGCTTGCGCTTGTGCTTATACCTGCATCAAGGCCGTTTTGACGGTGAAATAAGAATCATTGTACTTGCGCTTGCGTCGCTAGTGAAAACCAGGCTCAAAGTCTTGTCCTCTCTTTGACTTGTCTTCACTCCACTCTTGAAGAGCGATTTATATCATAATCATATATATTTTTTAAGATTTGTTTAGCTCGCTTTTATTGGTTTGTACATCCAAGAAGCAACGACGAAGGCAACCCCGAGGACAACGCCTAGTAAAATAAGAAAGTTATATTTCACCTTCGAATTTTTGCAGTTATCTGGATCTGTCCAGTGCGCCTATTGGCCTGGTCTCGGGACTTGCTCAAGCTAAAGATACAATGCCATCGTTCAATACCAAATGAAAATACGAAAAATTAGCCGCGTCCTCCGAAATAGGCGGAATTTTGTCATTTCACGTTGTTTACAAAGGACGGCAATGAAATGTACAAAGATTTGTAACGTACGTGCACACCTATTGTTCTGCTCATTAAACCTTTTAGTTTGGTGGCGTTCTCGTTGCCGTCGTGGTTTGCTTAAGCTCTCTAAAGCCTGGTTTTCACAAGCGACGCAAGCACAAACACAAGGATATTTACCACACGTGGTTAAGTTTGGCCCATGAAAACACTGGATCTAGATTACCTCACGCCTAAACAGTTTAACTAAATGGCGGAAGTTTCGGATAATTTTGCTTGTGCTTGTGTTTGCGTCGAATTTCGTTTTCACTTGGGTCATCCCTATTGCTTGCGCTTGTGCTTGCGCTTGTGCTTGCGCTTGTGCTTGCGTCGCTAGTGAAAACCAGGCTTGATGAAATACATATGGCAAAACAGATCGTAGAATTTCTTTATTCCCTGGTACAACGATTGAAATCGGGCTTTGATGCGAAAACAAACTGATCGTCCACCGAAGTTAAAAAAAATGACCATGGGATCATCTCCATATTTATTTCCTATTTCCAATTTTCAAGAAAAGCAATACGGTAACATGTAGCTATTGTAGGGCAAAGTGGCTCAACTGACCAGCTGGAATTGCAGTTTCCGTTAGATAGATAAAATAGTTGTAACCACTGTCGTTTCTAAAGGGTGGGACTGACTAGTAAGAGAGAATGAAGAGTAAGAAGACTTATTCTGCTTGTAGGCCTTATTCTCAGGGTAATCACTCAAGTTATTTTTAGATATAATTCGTCCGTGGATACTGCTACCACGCGCGTGGTGGCACTGATGATGTCTTTGAGGAAACAAAAATGCGTGTAAAGCCGCTTGGGCTGTCCTCCACGTAAGCAATGTTTGACGCTAGGAAGGATCTAAAAATAACTCAAGATGACCAATGTATTCTTATGCGGGGGACTAACTCTCTCACCCTTCATCCTCTCAAAATGCCTGGTACAGTCAAACCTCCGGTACGTAGCGACCACCTCTTGTAAGCGATCAGCTTTCGAAAATACCAAAAGTTTCTAAGTCAAATCACTATATTTGGAACCTCTTGTAAGCGACCACCTCTCCTCAGCGACAAGTTCTCCGAAATACTAAAAGTTTCCAACCCAAATCATTATATTTGGAACCTCTTGAAAGCGACCACTTCTCGTAAGCGATCAGTCCGATTCTCCAAAATACTAAAAGTTTCCAAGTCAAATCACCATATTTGGAACCTCTTATAAGCGACTGTGACCACTATTAGAGCGGAAAGTTTAAATTTTCTTTTGTTTTAACCTCCCGTTAAAAAGAAGTTCTCAAAAGACATTTTTAATTCCGAAATTTGTTACAGATACGATTAATTAGTAATTGGACCTCGTGTCGTACAATTCAGGGAGTAATTTTGAAATTACTCGACGACGACGTTTTTGAACGAGAAACTTTAGGCTTTTCGTTTCCTTTTAATTATTTTTTATCTCCTTTTCTTTTTCTCCTTTTCTTATCCTTTTGCTGCAGTGATTGAACTTCTACTGGGCTTGCTTCCAGTTCAAAAAACTCTGAGAAAGCATCATCGAGACGGGCAATTTTTACCATGGAGTAGCCAAAGGAAATTTTGCTCTGAGTTTTTCACTCAAATTTCTGAGGATTTTCGTGCATATTTCAGGCTCCATGGAGTCGATCACTCTGATCTGGGTATCACTGGAAAGATCTTTTCCTCCTGCAGAAGTTTAGTATAGATGATGCCAAGTTTGGTCAGAGATGATGACGTCAGAAGTGGAACAAAGGCCATTGCTCGCCACGGCCGATTATGGGCGGCACGGGAGTCAAGATGCTATTACATCTTTCTATGTCAAGTATCTGAGTTACTAGCTCGATGCAAAGTGATTGGAAGTAGTGAAATATTAGAAATACTGATGCAATATTGAATTCAGTTCAATTCTTTATTAACACTATAAAGGGCAGTTACACACATTTTATATGTTAAAGTAATGAAAATAGTAAACTATTCTGTTTCCAACATTTTTTATACAGAATTCTCTTTAAATATGTATTAACTGTGTATTTAATACAAGCTAACAATTAAGAACCAACAGACTAACAAACAAAAATTATGTCAAATACAGCACTGTAATTTATAAAATGCTACTTACACAGCCTTCTGTCTACATAATGGTTATGTGCAAATTTTCATAACAGTGTTGGAAAAATATTTTAAATAACAAAGTACCTAATATACAAAAACTTCAATAGCATAAAAAGTTAAAAACTGGGAATCTCTGAAATTTGTTTGCAGAAGGTGCACACCAAAAAGATAACGGACCATACAGGAAGGAGAATTTGTTGATTAACATTGAAGAAGACAGCAGAATTACTTGTTAGGACCTGATCTCATCATGATCAGCTGATGAAGAACTTGAAAGTTTTTTGGTTATTTTCTTTCAAGTTGCACCAATTATTGTGCAATTCATGTATTGGCTTAAAACTATTCAAGACAAAACATTCTTAAAAATACTTTTTTATACACTTTTTTAAAGTTGTCTGAGACTCAAAATGACATTGGATAAAAAATTTAATACTATTTTGAGGCATTATGTATTCTATTATTATTACCACAACACTAGTCATGCAAGCCAGTAGATACAGTCATATGCCACACTTCCCAGGTGCACCAACATGTTGTTTTGGTAAATCATCTGTTCAGAAGGCCTTTAATGCCCTCTCGTTTTCTTAAGAAAATTTCACCTCAAATAAATCCTCAAACTCGTTACAATAAATAATACACCTTAATAATTAGATCATAATATTTATAAATAATAATACAATAAGAAAACACTGCCTTGAGAGACAAAACCTTCCTCCCCAAGTTCAAGACTATAAAAATAAGAAAATGTAGTTTAAAACATTGCATCATTATTACATTTCATCACCAACTAAAGCTCACAATAAAAAAAAAATCATGTACTTAGATAATAGTAGTAGGAATATTGTCTGATGATTGCTGTCAAGATGAGACTGGGTGAGTTTTATCAGCATCTTTGTCAGGCATCTCTGAGGGTTCTTCACTAACATTTCCTGGCAGTGAAGCTAGTTTCCGTACCAGTGCCTCGCCAAATGACTGACTGTATCCAGGACTTATTGTGTCTAGCAAGGCATACATTGTTTCATAATATTTGGACTCTATGCCTTTTTGGTTTTTGTCAAACTGATCTCCAACAACCTTGAACAATATAAAAGTGAATTTAAATTAGAGCCTGCAGTATTGAGTGAGTTGTGCTGAATGAAATTTAGTACATGGTTTTGTAACAACAACAACATCTTTATTTTCTGTAACTACTACAGTAATAACAACATCTTTATTTAAACCTTAAGTTAGTAGTCTAAATAACCAAGAAGGAGTTAAAAGAAAAGGAGGTTGTCGTAATTAGTAGCTGTTGCAGTCTGTAAGGTGTAGCCAGACAAGGATTTCTAAGTATGTCTGTTACCAGAAAAAGAGACCTGTGTATATTACTCTAAACCCCTAGTCTTTGATCTTTGTTTGTACAGCAAAGATCTTCACAAAGTTCCATAAAGGCACAGTGAGACATTCTGAAATTTCTTTTCCACTCACTGACCATAGTATAGTTGTCCATTATGTTGGGGTCTTTGGTCATGTCATCATTGCCATCTCAAAATACATGTGGCCAATGCCAACATTGTTTGCATCAGAAATATATCCGGATTGGTTCTTTCAAGTCTTTTACACAACAAAACTCTCTGGATTCAAAAGTTTTCAGATTTAAATTTGGGTTCAAAATCTCCAGAGACACGACCAAACCAGGGAGTTTTCATTTCAGATTTGTCCACTCGTTTGTAAATTATGGCAAAATCAATCTGTGTAAGCCTAGCCTAAGTTGCATTAAAGTACTGTAATGCACTCCATGCAATGACACCTTAGTTAGTGTTTCAATATTGAAACAACCTCTTTCCTCGTGCCATCATTAAAGTCTTGCAAATGCAAATAAGTGAAACTAGTTTAAGTTGCTTGAGTCAAAAGTACAGTGAAAACTTATGAGTGGAAGATGGTAGGCGAGTTGTCATTTCAAATTGAACGTAATCAAAAAAGTAATATAAGTATAAAACTGTGAGCACTGAAATTTTATATATGAAAAGTAATCTTTATGAGAAATCTTGTTAAATCTTTACCATCCATCAAAAGCATCGCAAACACTTCTCTTTGAAGGTTATTGTGTCAAGTAGATTATTTGTAGTAATGGGAGAGCTCTCCGCTTTTAGGCTTGGTTAAATTTATATATGAATACCGTATGTTGTTTCATTCATCTGAATTTATTTTTCTAAATAGCAAGTGTCATCTTATTACTATTTATAGTGATTTTCATACAATCAGGAGTCTCCATCTTCTGACAGGTCAGTTTCACAATGACTGACACAAAACTGAAACGAAAGTTAACTAAAAGCAACCAAGCAGACAAGTATTCAGAGATTATATTTTATTGCACGGTATGAAAAATAGGAAGAGACCAAAACTACATAATATTGAATAGGGCATGGTAAACGATATGAAAACGCTCTGGAGGGTGAAAATCATTAAATAAATGCTTTACGTCAAGAAGCTAGAGGGAACGAGAGACCAAGAGAGTTAATCGCTATATAAGCCTTATGCCTTGGGTATTCCTTCTCAAATTTTGTTTAGAAACGGTTCCCAGTTCTCCCGCGGATGTTACTCGCGCATTGCATGGATGTTTTCGTGAAATCGGGCTTTGATGCGAAAACAAACTGATCGTCCACCGAAGTTAAAAAAAATGACCATGGGATCATCTCCATATTTATTTCCTATTTCCAATTTTCAAGAAAAGCAATACGGTAACATGTAGCTATTGTAGGGCAAAGTGGCTCAACTGACCAGCTGGAATTGCAGTTTCCGTTAGATAGATAAAATAGTTGTAACCACTGTCGTTTCTAAAGGGTGGGACTGACTAGTAAGAGAGAATGAAGAGTAAGAAGACTTATTCTGCTTGTAGGCCTTATTCTCAGGGTAATCACTCAAGTTATTTTTAGATATAATTCGTCCGTGGATACTGCTACCACGCGCGTGGTGGCACTGATGATGTCTTTGAGGAAACAAAAATGCGTGTAAAGCCGCTTGGGCTGTCCTCCACGTAAGCAATGTTTGACGCTAGGAAGGATCTAAAAATAACTCAAGATGACCAATGTATTCTTATGCGGGGGACTAACTCTCTCACCCTTCATCCTCTCAAAATGCCTGGTACAGTCAAACCTCCGGTACGTAGCGACCACCTCTTGTAAGCGATCAGCTTTCGAAAATACCAAAAGTTTCTAAGTCAAATCACTATATTTGGAACCTCTTGTAAGCGACCACCTCTCCTCAGCGACAAGTTCTCCGAAATACTAAAAGTTTCCAACCCAAATCATTATATTTGGAACCTCTTGAAAGCGACCACTTCTCGTAAGCGATCAGTCCGATTCTCCAAAATACTAAAAGTTTCCAAGTCAAATCACCATATTTGGAACCTCTTATAAGCGACTGTGACCACTATTAGAGCGGAAAGTTTAAATTTTCTTTTGTTTTAACCTCCCGTTAAAAAGAAGTTCTCAAAAGACATTTTTAATTCCGAAATTTGTTACAGATACGATTAATTAGTAATTGGACCTCGTGTCGTACAATTCAGGGAGTAATTTTGAAATTACTCGACGACGACGTTTTTGAACGAGAAACTTTAGGCTTTTCGTTTCCTTTTAATTATTTTTTATCTCCTTTTCTTTTTCTCCTTTTCTTATCCTTTTGCTGCAGTGATTGAACTTCTACTGGGCTTGCTTCCAGTTCAAAAAACTCTGAGAAAGCATCATCGAGACGGGCAATTTTTACCATGGAGTAGCCAAAGGAAATTTTGCTCTGAGTTTTTCACTCAAATTTCTGAGGATTTTCGTGCATATTTCAGGCTCCATGGAGTCGATCACTCTGATCTGGGTATCACTGGAAAGATCTTTTCCTCCTGCAGAAGTTTAGTATAGATGATGCCAAGTTTGGTCAGAGATGATGACGTCAGAAGTGGAACAAAGGCCATTGCTCGCCACGGCCGATTATGGGCGGCACGGGAGTCAAGATGCTATTACATCTTTCTATGTCAAGTATCTGAGTTACTAGCTCGATGCAAAGTGATTGGAAGTAGTGAAATATTAGAAATACTGATGCAATATTGAATTCAGTTCAATTCTTTATTAACACTATAAAGGGCAGTTACACACATTTTATATGTTAAAGTAATGAAAATAGTAAACTATTCTGTTTCCAACATTTTTTATACAGAATTCTCTTTAAATATGTATTAACTGTGTATTTAATACAAGCTAACAATTAAGAACCAACAGACTAACAAACAAAAATTATGTCAAATACAGCACTGTAATTTATAAAATGCTACTTACACAGCCTTCTGTCTACATAATGGTTATGTGCAAATTTTCATAACAGTGTTGGAAAAATATTTTAAATAACAAAGTACCTAATATACAAAAACTTCAATAGCATAAAAAGTTAAAAACTGGGAATCTCTGAAATTTGTTTGCAGAAGGTGCACACCAAAAAGATAACGGACCATACAGGAAGGAGAATTTGTTGATTAACATTGAAGAAGACAGCAGAATTACTTGTTAGGACCTGATCTCATCATGATCAGCTGATGAAGAACTTGAAAGTTTTTTGGTTATTTTCTTTCAAGTTGCACCAATTATTGTGCAATTCATGTATTGGCTTAAAACTATTCAAGACAAAACATTCTTAAAAATACTTTTTTATACACTTTTTTAAAGTTGTCTGAGACTCAAAATGACATTGGATAAAAAA
The DNA here is from genome assembly GCF_964199315.1 of Orbicella franksi. Lineage (NCBI taxonomy): Eukaryota > Metazoa > Cnidaria > Anthozoa > Scleractinia > Merulinidae > Orbicella > Orbicella franksi. The sequence goes on from NC_138146.1 coordinate 35,888,492, forward strand.
TTTAATACTATTTTGAGGCATTATGTATTCTATTATTATTACCACAACACTAGTCATGCAAGCCAGTAGATACAGTCATATGCCACACTTCCCAGGTGCACCAACATGTTGTTTTGGTAAATCATCTGTTCAGAAGGCCTTTAATGCCCTCTCGTTTTCTTAAGAAAATTTCACCTCAAATAAATCCTCAAACTCGTTACAATAAATAATACACCTTAATAATTAGATCATAATATTTATAAATAATAATACAATAAGAAAACACTGCCTTGAGAGACAAAACCTTCCTCCCCAAGTTCAAGACTATAAAAATAAGAAAATGTAGTTTAAAACATTGCATCATTATTACATTTCATCACCAACTAAAGCTCACAATAAAAAAAAAATCATGTACTTAGATAATAGTAGTAGGAATATTGTCTGATGATTGCTGTCAAGATGAGACTGGGTGAGTTTTATCAGCATCTTTGTCAGGCATCTCTGAGGGTTCTTCACTAACATTTCCTGGCAGTGAAGCTAGTTTCCGTACCAGTGCCTCGCCAAATGACTGACTGTATCCAGGACTTATTGTGTCTAGCAAGGCATACATTGTTTCATAATATTTGGACTCTATGCCTTTTTGGTTTTTGTCAAACTGATCTCCAACAACCTTGAACAATATAAAAGTGAATTTAAATTAGAGCCTGCAGTATTGAGTGAGTTGTGCTGAATGAAATTTAGTACATGGTTTTGTAACAACAACAACATCTTTATTTTCTGTAACTACTACAGTAATAACAACATCTTTATTTAAACCTTAAGTTAGTAGTCTAAATAACCAAGAAGGAGTTAAAAGAAAAGGAGGTTGTCGTAATTAGTAGCTGTTGCAGTCTGTAAGGTGTAGCCAGACAAGGATTTCTAAGTATGTCTGTTACCAGAAAAAGAGACCTGTGTATATTACTCTAAACCCCTAGTCTTTGATCTTTGTTTGTACAGCAAAGATCTTCACAAAGTTCCATAAAGGCACAGTGAGACATTCTGAAATTTCTTTTCCACTCACTGACCATAGTATAGTTGTCCATTATGTTGGGGTCTTTGGTCATGTCATCATTGCCATCTCAAAATACATGTGGCCAATGCCAACATTGTTTGCATCAGAAATATATCCGGATTGGTTCTTTCAAGTCTTTTACACAACAAAACTCTCTGGATTCAAAAGTTTTCAGATTTAAATTTGGGTTCAAAATCTCCAGAGACACGACCAAACCAGGGAGTTTTCATTTCAGATTTGTCCACTCGTTTGTAAATTATGGCAAAATCAATCTGTGTAAGCCTAGCCTAAGTTGCATTAAAGTACTGTAATGCACTCCATGCAATGACACCTTAGTTAGTGTTTCAATATTGAAACAACCTCTTTCCTCGTGCCATCATTAAAGTCTTGCAAATGCAAATAAGTGAAACTAGTTTAAGTTGCTTGAGTCAAAAGTACAGTGAAAACTTATGAGTGGAAGATGGTAGGCGAGTTGTCATTTCAAATTGAACGTAATCAAAAAAGTAATATAAGTATAAAACTGTGAGCACTGAAATTTTATATATGAAAAGTAATCTTTATGAGAAATCTTGTTAAATCTTTACCATCCATCAAAAGCATCGCAAACACTTCTCTTTGAAGGTTATTGTGTCAAGTAGATTATTTGTAGTAATGGGAGAGCTCTCCGCTTTTAGGCTTGGTTAAATTTATATATGAATACCGTATGTTGTTTCATTCATCTGAATTTATTTTTCTAAATAGCAAGTGTCATCTTATTACTATTTATAGTGATTTTCATACAATCAGGAGTCTCCATCTTCTGACAGGTCAGTTTCACAATGACTGACACAAAACTGAAACGAAAGTTAACTAAAAGCAACCAAGCAGACAAGTATTCAGAGATTATATTTTATTGCACGGTATGAAAAATAGGAAGAGACCAAAACTACATAATATTGAATAGGGCATGGTAAACGATATGAAAACGCTCTGGAGGGTGAAAATCATTAAATAAATGCTTTACGTCAAGAAGCTAGAGGGAACGAGAGACCAAGAGAGTTAATCGCTATATAAGCCTTATGCCTTGGGTATTCCTTCTCAAATTTTGTTTAGAAACGGTTCCCAGTTCTCCCGCGGATGTTACTCGCGCATTGCATGGATGTTTTCGTGAAATCGGGCTTTGATGCGAAAACAAACTGATCGTCCACCGAAGTTAAAAAAAATGACCATGGGATCATCTCCATATTTATTTCCTATTTCCAATTTTCAAGAAAAGCAATACGGTAACATGTAGCTATTGTAGGGCAAAGTGGCTCAACTGACCAGCTGGAATTGCAGTTTCCGTTAGATAGATAAAATAGTTGTAACCACTGTCGTTTCTAAAGGGTGGGACTGACTAGTAAGAGAGAATGAAGAGTAAGAAGACTTATTCTGCTTGTAGGCCTTATTCTCAGGGTAATCACTCAAGTTATTTTTAGATATAATTCGTCCGTGGATACTGCTACCACGCGCGTGGTGGCACTGATGATGTCTTTGAGGAAACAAAAATGCGTGTAAAGCCGCTTGGGCTGTCCTCCACGTAAGCAATGTTTGACGCTAGGAAGGATCTAAAAATAACTCAAGATGACCAATGTATTCTTATGCGGGGGACTAACTCTCTCACCCTTCATCCTCTCAAAATGCCTGGTACAGTCAAACCTCCGGTACGTAGCGACCACCTCTTGTAAGCGATCAGCTTTCGAAAATACCAAAAGTTTCTAAGTCAAATCACTATATTTGGAACCTCTTGTAAGCGACCACCTCTCCTCAGCGACAAGTTCTCCGAAATACTAAAAGTTTCCAACCCAAATCATTATATTTGGAACCTCTTGAAAGCGACCACTTCTCGTAAGCGATCAGTCCGATTCTCCAAAATACTAAAAGTTTCCAAGTCAAATCACCATATTTGGAACCTCTTATAAGCGACTGTGACCACTATTAGAGCGGAAAGTTTAAATTTTCTTTTGTTTTAACCTCCCGTTAAAAAGAAGTTCTCAAAAGACATTTTTAATTCCGAAATTTGTTACAGATACGATTAATTAGTAATTGGACCTCGTGTCGTACAATTCAGGGAGTAATTTTGAAATTACTCGACGACGACGTTTTTGAACGAGAAACTTTAGGCTTTTCGTTTCCTTTTAATTATTTTTTATCTCCTTTTCTTTTTCTCCTTTTCTTATCCTTTTGCTGCAGTGATTGAACTTCTACTGGGCTTGCTTCCAGTTCAAAAAACTCTGAGAAAGCATCATCGAGACGGGCAATTTTTACCATGGAGTAGCCAAAGGAAATTTTGCTCTGAGTTTTTCACTCAAATTTCTGAGGATTTTCGTGCATATTTCAGGCTCCATGGAGTCGATCACTCTGATCTGGGTATCACTGGAAAGATCTTTTCCTCCTGCAGAAGTTTAGTATAGATGATGCCAAGTTTGGTCAGAGATGATGACGTCAGAAGTGGAACAAAGGCCATTGCTCGCCACGGCCGATTATGGGCGGCACGGGAGTCAAGATGCTATTACATCTTTCTATGTCAAGTATCTGAGTTACTAGCTCGATGCAAAGTGATTGGAAGTAGTGAAATATTAGAAATACTGATGCAATATTGAATTCAGTTCAATTCTTTATTAACACTATAAAGGGCAGTTACACACATTTTATATGTTAAAGTAATGAAAATAGTAAACTATTCTGTTTCCAACATTTTTTATACAGAATTCTCTTTAAATATGTATTAACTGTGTATTTAATACAAGCTAACAATTAAGAACCAACAGACTAACAAACAAAAATTATGTCAAATACAGCACTGTAATTTATAAAATGCTACTTACACAGCCTTCTGTCTACATAATGGTTATGTGCAAATTTTCATAACAGTGTTGGAAAAATATTTTAAATAACAAAGTACCTAATATACAAAAACTTCAATAGCATAAAAAGTTAAAAACTGGGAATCTCTGAAATTTGTTTGCAGAAGGTGCACACCAAAAAGATAACGGACCATACAGGAAGGAGAATTTGTTGATTAACATTGAAGAAGACAGCAGAATTACTTGTTAGGACCTGATCTCATCATGATCAGCTGATGAAGAACTTGAAAGTTTTTTGGTTATTTTCTTTCAAGTTGCACCAATTATTGTGCAATTCATGTATTGGCTTAAAACTATTCAAGACAAAACATTCTTAAAAATACTTTTTTATACACTTTTTTAAAGTTGTCTGAGACTCAAAATGACATTGGATAAAAAATTTAATACTATTTTGAGGCATTATGTATTCTATTATTATTACCACAACACTAGTCATGCAAGCCAGTAGATACAGTCATATGCCACACTTCCCAGGTGCACCAACATGTTGTTTTGGTAAATCATCTGTTCAGAAGGCCTTTAATGCCCTCTCGTTTTCTTAAGAAAATTTCACCTCAAATAAATCCTCAAACTCGTTACAATAAATAATACACCTTAATAATTAGATCATAATATTTATAAATAATAATACAATAAGAAAACACTGCCTTGAGAGACAAAACCTTCCTCCCCAAGTTCAAGACTATAAAAATAAGAAAATGTAGTTTAAAACATTGCATCATTATTACATTTCATCACCAACTAAAGCTCACAATAAAAAAAAAATCATGTACTTAGATAATAGTAGTAGGAATATTGTCTGATGATTGCTGTCAAGATGAGACTGGGTGAGTTTTATCAGCATCTTTGTCAGGCATCTCTGAGGGTTCTTCACTAACATTTCCTGGCAGTGAAGCTAGTTTCCGTACCAGTGCCTCGCCAAATGACTGACTGTATCCAGGACTTATTGTGTCTAGCAAGGCATACATTGTTTCATAATATTTGGACTCTATGCCTTTTTGGTTTTTGTCAAACTGATCTCCAACAACCTTGAACAATATAAAAGTGAATTTAAATTAGAGCCTGCAGTATTGAGTGAGTTGTGCTGAATGAAATTTAGTACATGGTTTTGTAACAACAACAACATCTTTATTTTCTGTAACTACTACAGTAATAACAACATCTTTATTTAAACCTTAAGTTAGTAGTCTAAATAACCAAGAAGGAGTTAAAAGAAAAGGAGGTTGTCGTAATTAGTAGCTGTTGCAGTCTGTAAGGTGTAGCCAGACAAGGATTTCTAAGTATGTCTGTTACCAGAAAAAGAGACCTGTGTATATTACTCTAAACCCCTAGTCTTTGATCTTTGTTTGTACAGCAAAGATCTTCACAAAGTTCCATAAAGGCACAGTGAGACATTCTGAAATTTCTTTTCCACTCACTGACCATAGTATAGTTGTCCATTATGTTGGGGTCTTTGGTCATGTCATCATTGCCATCTCAAAATACATGTGGCCAATGCCAACATTGTTTGCATCAGAAATATATCCGGATTGGTTCTTTCAAGTCTTTTACACAACAAAACTCTCTGGATTCAAAAGTTTTCAGATTTAAATTTGGGTTCAAAATCTCCAGAGACACGACCAAACCAGGGAGTTTTCATTTCAGATTTGTCCACTCGTTTGTAAATTATGGCAAAATCAATCTGTGTAAGCCTAGCCTAAGTTGCATTAAAGTACTGTAATGTAGCAGTTAGCATCCCTTACAGGGTTGTTACAACCTTTTAAAGTAGGCAGCTTTATTTATTATTGGACTGGGTGGCTGATTTTTGCTGGCCTTTACCATAGAAATTATCAGAAAGATAGCCCAGCAGAGCGATGAAGTAGATGTGATTTTTGTTGGCAGGTGTCTAAATATTTTGACCCCGTGGGGGACTCCTATATAATAAGGAAGCTGGGGTGCTCATCATACATTTTAGGGGTTACAAATACAGTTTTCATACCTCTTAGGGTTTTCAGTCTCAAAAGGTCCACAGTGGGAGAATTTGTGGTGCCTTTTGTGTGGTACCTTTTTTACCCCCCCCCCCCCTTCCCCGCCAAGGAAAAAAAAAATGTGACAGTAGGTATGGTGCTGTTTTAGAATTGGTACCTCTTATGGGGGAACAAATTTCAGGCCACACTCACAAAACAGGATCTTGGTACACAGTTGTACCTCTTAGGGTTTTATTTTGGAAATTTCTGACAGGCATCCCGGTCCTTTTTATATGAAAATCCCCACCAGGACTCTCAGCCCATCCTTATATGAATGTTTATAGCCTGCTTAACAGGTGGTCTTGCACTGCTAGTCAAACATAAAACAAATGGCAATACAAAAATACTTTTTATTTTTAATGTGTGGTCTGATGAAAGGACAAGCAGATTGAACAGAGTAAGTAAGGTGCATATATTTTTGTGCAAATTTTTTGAGTTGCTTGTATTTGACTGTTTGTCCAAACTGCATATCAATATTCACTGACATTTGGAAATCTCCAGGCTGCCAGACAGAGTTAACTTTCCATAACAGTTTGACGGGTCAAATTAAGGTCATTCCTCACATTTGCATTGCGCATCCTTACTGCGCATAATTTATGGCGTCATTAGCGTGCGCTTGTGCACGCGCATATTGAAAACATCACGGATTTGCCTTGCTATTGAGCTCTGTCAGCTGAAAAATGGCTCTAGCTCACCAACGAGCACGGGCACCCCAATTTTTTTTCCAGTCATTGTAATCAACTAATCATAAGCTTTGCTTGAGAAAAGACTGAAATAATTTCTATTGCTGAAAATTGAATAAATAAGAAAAATAGCAGATACACTGTGGTCTTTTCTATTTTGCAGTCGGCAACCACGTCAAGAAATTTGGTTCAAATTTTTAATCAAGGATTTAGCTTTCTGCCTGAATCAAACTTAAAATGTTTATTTGTGTCCGACACAATGTATTGACTGTAGTTTAATGCGTGTTCTTATGAGTCTGGGTTCACAAAGATTTTACAATTACTGGGAATTGCGAATGCGTTCTCATAATAAGCATTAAATAATACCAAAATGGCAAATGGCACTGCTCCTTAATGAGCATGGGCACCCCCCTTTTTTATTTCAAAATTGACGTTATCATATGACAAATATTCAGTGGACAAAATTTGAACAAAAATATATTGTCACTTTTATTTCAGAGGAATTACAGTGTACCTTAATTACTTGACGTCCATGTTACGTGCTGAGGAATGATTTGTCAGTTATTTTTTCGATCACATCCATATCTTCAGCGCTAAATAGATAATTAGCTAGGCACTTCAAATAGATAAGCACAACAATAAAGTAAAACAGCTGGACTCACCCGAAATCCAAGGACGCTAAGTTCTACGCAAAGACTTTTACGCTCTTTCGTCAACACATTGAGATAGACGCACTCGCGCGAAGAAGGAAGATTCTTGGAAATGCTAATCGATTCTACCGTAAATCCAATGTCTTCTATCACTAATCCCGCTTCCACTTTAAAGTCAATTTCTTCTTCTTCCATTTTCAGAAAGCGACGCAACTTTGGTCAACCTTCCATCTACACTCACCACATGCAAACGATCCGTGGGAAAATAGATAAACAACAAACGACGACGAACGGGAGAGATCTGAGAGATCTGGGAATGACTGACCCTTCTGTAACAGCAATACAATGCGCCAGCAGTAGTTAATCTAAACCGCCATGCGCTAAAGTTTGCTTGAGCCCGCGTCATATTGGGTCTTCAGTCGTTTCTGCCTCGTGCTATCACGTCGTGTAAAATAGTACTAACTGAAGCACCGTACTGACAACTCCAACAGTTCAAAAGACTTCGTCAAAATGAACTCTTTCAACAACAAGAGACCGGCTTATATGTGTAAGTAATTTCTCTGTGATTTTTTTTTCAAACAGTCCAATTTATTAAGATTTTGTTATGTTGGTGTTGAACTTTAGATGCCAAAGGTTTTAAGCTTGACAAATTTCTTGGAAATTTACAGGTTTGTGGAGAAAATTTTATTTATAACAGATAACAAGGTGCCCTTAGTTACCCTAAGATATCCTATTAAACAATATTAACCTGTATTTGTCTTAATCATGTAAGTACGTCTTACTCTAGAAAATGTCCCTTTTTAGTAAAGGGATTCATCCTTTGGCTAGTTGTATTTGACACAGAAATAAAGTTATTGCTACCATTACACTGGAGATTAGCACCTTATGGCCCATTAGCTTGAATGCAGACTTAATCTTTACTTACTTAAATATATAGATGTGTTTGTTTTGATTGTGCACAGGGTTATAAAATTGCCACAGGTCAAGTGAGTAAGGAAGAGCTTAGAAATGTATCTGATAGATATGGTAAGTACAGGAGACATAGAGTAGTCCTGCTGTACGACAGAACAAGACTGTCTCATGATTCCTAGCTACAAGTAGCATGTGGCTTATTAGTTTTGCATTTGACTCTGTTGACTGTGTCGACGATGTTATTTTGAGCCAACAAAGTGAGCTAGTAAGGCATTGAACTGAGTTTGCCTCGGACAGTTGAGCAAAGATTGTTTAAGTTACGACCAAGTTAAACTCAAGTCGACGCTGACCAGTATATGTATGTTGTGGGCATGAATGCTTGCATTGTAGGCATAAATGGGGAAAAAGGTGAAAGAAATGCTCAGTTGTTTTTTAGATCTCTTTGAACCAGATCTTGTAGTATATTTCTTGCAGTCTGATAACACAGCTTAAAAAATGACTAGAAAGTAGCTTAGCTAGACAACTTACATTTACTTTAAATACTATCCAATATAAAAAAAAAAAAAAAATGAAGAAGAATTCAAAACAAAACAATAATTGGCATTCAACTAAATCTTAGGTACATCACTGAGAAAGTTGTTTGTGTTTTACTGTAGGTTCAGATGAAGGTGTAGTGTTTGGATCTCTCATAACAAGTGCATGTGGAAGTTCCAAGAACGAAGGTGCTAGAATTAATAGATTATTTCTATCCTGGCAGTTAGAAAGTCCAGTACTTATTGTGAAGACAGAGATCTTGCAGAAGATGTTTGGAGTAACTATTACCTATATATGCAAAAGAAACAGAAGGATAGGAAATGGAGAGTTCTAAAATTCATGCATTATTAATAATGTATCTCAAGCCCAATTTACCCAGTCACTCTGATCTGGGTTAATGGTTGAAAAGACCTTTTCTGCCTGTAGAATTGGAGTATATATTAAGTGATGCCAATTCTGGCCAAAGGTTATGATGTCAGAAGTGGAACAAAGGCCAATGCTCATCCTGGCTGGTAACAGTCAGTAGAGGAACCAATAAGTTAATAAGAACTTCAATGTAAATTCTATTATATTGCGCAGTTTGTCGGTGAAAGAATCTCCTAAGTCGGAGGGAGTAACCTTGTGTTTTATTCTGTTATTGACAGATGTCAGGAGAGAACCACCAGCAAAGAGAAGGAGGAGAAGAAGGAGAAGAAAGCAAAACAGCAACAAAGAAGATGCTGAAACTTTGGATTCTGCTAGTACAGTTGTGAAGCCAAACTTAAATTCCTCTCCTTTGACCCCTTCTGAACCACTCACTATTCCATCAGCACTGCTAGGTACATGCATAATGTCATTAATTGTCAGCATTCAAATTCTCATCACTTGTGTCTAGATACCCATCTTGTATATATTTTTATTTTTATTTGGTGACCATGCAGTTTCTAATTCTCACAAGTGAAATAACTGTTGTGTTGATAACTCGAGGAGAAATAAGATTCTGATCATTATTTGCCCTGCAAAAAATGCTTAAATCTACAGTGTAAGTTGTATGTTCACCACTTGGGCAGCTGACCTGTGATTATCAAATGCCACAAGGAATTTATCTTCAGTTGAAAATTCATGATCATGCTCATGCTTTTTCAGTCTTCCACAATTTTATAAAGTCATATATAGTATTTGGTTCATACGTTTGTTCAGGCAATGTTTTTTCAATCAGGTGCAGTATGCATATGTCTAACAGAGTGCTAACCTGTGGAAGGTGTAAGACCCTATGCTGTACTATTCTATTTATATAAATAGAACAACATAGAGTCTTACTCCTCCCATATGGGATGCTGGCCTAGACAGCTAGTACCGCCTCATATGTAACCCCCATCATTTAATTCATTTGATGAGTACACTTTTATATACCTGTTTGAAGAGGGACAATGCAAGACTGATAAGAAATACTTTGTCCAAGAACTCATCATGCAATACCTTGGTAGGGTGAACCCAGATCACCTGATACTAACCATGATGCAACTGTGCCTCGCATCAAAGACTTAAAAAAAACTATCGTTTACAAGAATTTTCCACTTATATCAGAAATGATTATTAAATTAGTCGTCTCTTTAGATGATTGACTGTTCCATATGTAGCTCACTGTCAAAACTATGTTCAGTAAGTTGTAAATATATTCTTATAAAAGTCCTGCAACTGGTCAGTTATTGTATGTGTAATGATTGTTTGAATCAATTGAAAAATGTTATTTTCAAACTCATTAATAATTCATCAAGTTTAAACAAAGGAATTCATGACTGTGGCAGTGTTTGGATATTTGATCTTAATTAGCATAGATTTTCACGATTTTATTTCTCCATTTTCTCCTTAGCTTTAGTTTTGATTGAGAAGGTATATCAAACACTCAAGACAGCATTTGACCACAGTTCCAAACACCTTGAAGTTAATTAAAAATACTCTGCTGTGCGTCGTTTTTCAACTCTCTTCTTGGTGTTTGGAAATGTGGTCAAACACAGTCTTTCATGTTTGATATATTACTTAATAAACATGTCTTTTCCCTCTGTCTAGCGTACAAAGACTGTGACTCCTCAGATGACAGTGATCTTAAAGATGACAAAGGTGGAGATTCTTCATCTGAAAGCATGGAGAGTGATGAAAGCACAGAAGAAGATAATATAGATTTTTTTGGACTAAATTCCAAAACGGAGGTTACTAGTAGGGTTTTTGTTTTTGAAATACTAACTACATTATTTTTAATATTAATGTAATGTAAAATGTAAATTTTATTTATAGTGGTCATGCACTTAGCTTTATAAGCGTTAAGCTTAGCTAGTTTACAGTCATGCCACTGAAACAAAGGAAACAAATATTTCAAATAAACATAACACAGTTAAAAATCCCAACTGGCAGGAGGCAGACCAGTTGGCTACAAATGTATTTAGAAAGTGTGACCGAGGATTTGAACTTGGGACTACCGCAAAACAAATCCTGTTAGTGGCAGGATGAAGGCCTTGAACCGAGGACCTCCAGATTACAAAACCAGCACTCTAAACCACTCCGCCACGCTGCCTCTGCTAATAATATATTATTTTTTAATTGACAAAATTGTATTACAGGTCTGTAATTAAAGATATAATTATTGTAAAGTACATTTGTGAACTTCTTTAACAGAACTTGAAATCAGACAAATCAATAAAAACACCTGGTGAAAGTTCAAGCAGAATTCCTTCTTTAATTACAGTGCCGGGCCAGAAGCGTAAGGAAAGGCAGTCAAGGTATATTACACATTCCCCAAGCATGCTGTATGATTATGTTTAAAATATTTAATAGGTGTGTTTTTAATAGGTGAGAGTATGTAAGATAGTTGTGTCAAATAGACCAATTTCAATTAATTAAGATCCAGCCTAAAATGATAGACCTCGGTACAAGGCTCTGGGGAATAACTACAGAGTTTGTGGGGTTTATTCCCCAGAGCCTCGTACTAAGGTCTATTGTGTTAGGCTGAATTATATCGAAATTGGTCTTTTATTTTTGAGATATATTTTAGTATTGTGGTTAGTCCTATTAGTTATTAATATGACTTGTTTGTGTTTACAGAGCCTCATCTTGACACTTGGGGCCGGGGTTAGGAGAATTCTTGAAAGTCCTGCAAACCCTCGACTACTTCTTACATTTGCATAACTGCCTCAAATTCTCCCAAACCCCCTTATGTTTAGATGAGGCTTTGAAGACACAGAAAAAGTCCTCTGTTGCTAAGGAACCAAGCACATGTACAGTCTGATGGTTTTGATTTTTAAAATGACCTAGTGGCTGATTCATTAAATATTGAAGGACTTCCTTTTTCATTTTGACACTCCAACCTTGCGCATGACTGTGTAACCCACTAAAACTCGTCTTTCTAAAATGACACAGTAGGCACAATCATTTTAAGCAGGCCACTGGCTGTAAAAGAGTGTTTGAAAAATTATTATTAATAATTTTGGATTCCTCTTGAATCTTTTCAGAGGGCAGCCTTATCAATCAAATCTTCCAGTACAACAGTCAGAGGTCTGGGACTCAACAAAGCTGAAATATAAAGATCAAATCAGCACATTGTCAAGTTATAAATGGTAGGTTACAGAAAATCATCAAAACTAACCTGGATGCAAATTTAAATATCATTTTACACTGATACACTATCTGTGTTTTGCTGTTTTCAGCTGGCAGTGTAAACGTGTAGGTCACCTTCCACAAGATTGCACTGTGAAGACTGGTAACTCCACAATAGGTATGTACTATATAGAAATTATCTTTGAAAGCAAATTTTCTGAAAAGCGTTTTGGGAATCCAATGTTATTTTTTCACGTTGTAAATGATGCAGCGTGTTTTCTTTTGCTATATTTTTTGTAGAATCAGTGTTTGATGGTGGTCAGTCCAGGGTTCCTCACAATCAACAGGTGTGGTTATATTTAATTCATACACTGTTTTCCTGTTTTCTCCATATCTTGCAACTTTTCATTTGCTTCCCTCTGGTTAGTTTATCTAGTCTTCCTTTTGGATGAGCTGCTTTAGCCTGATTTTATTATATGTGCACACACTTTAAATTTAAGATTAGAGGTCTGTGGCTGCATGATACTTCTTTTGTTTTGTTTTTTTTTATCACATCTTCTCTTAGGAGGTTACAAAATAGTGATTTCAAGATGTTTTTTTCATTTCGAGAGAACTTACCAGGGACTAATCAATGAATAAAATCTTCATGTCTATTACCGGTACATGCCACCCATTTTTTTTCTCTTTACCAGTGAAACAGTTATCTGTGGTCATGGTGTGTCGTGACAGATAGCATCTTAAGGTCACCTGTTAAATTATTTCAAGGTTATTGGATCATTTATTCACTTTTATTGGCATACATGCTTTGCCAACTGTTACACCTCACTCAGATGTTCTGAGTTGCTTGTATCTGTTGTTTTCATAGAGGAATTCTCAAGGATCAGTTTACTCCAGCTCATTAAAAGAATATTACAAAAGGTGGGTGACTAGACCAACCCATAGTCTTGCTAATTGTGTGTTAGCCCTCCCTGCTCTTTATTTTTGATGAAATGGATTTCCTGGCTGCCGAAGCAATACAGCTGGTATCAATACGTCCTGGTTTTACAATACTGATTTGGTATGTGTATGCACACCTAAATCATTTTCTCCCTTCTTTCCAGATGCCAAAAGCTTCGAGAATCGAAAGATGTCAGGTGCAGTGAGTGTGGTGTGAGGTCAAATTTGGCTTACTGTTTTGAGTGTGGGTGAGTAAAGGCTCTTACAAGTGCAGTTAATGTACAGTCATGTATAGTCATGTACTTCCTGTAACTGGACACCTTTGGGACTGCTGTCTGTTGCATTCTGCTTAGGAGAGGTGATAATTGTAGGACAAAGACGATGTGTTTGCAAGTACATTATATGTAGCTGGGATCCTGAATTGATTAAGTATCTGCCCGTGGGAGGTGTCCACCTCTGGGAGGTGCTCGTCTGCTGGGGGTGTCTATTAGAGGGAGATGTCCATTTCTAGGTGTCCCTCTACAGGAGGTGTCTCAGATCGAAGGAGTTGTCCATCTGCAGGAGGTATCCATCTGTGGGAAGTGTCCATTTGAAGGAGGTGTCAATTCGTGGGAGGTGTCTGTCTAGGCAGTTTTGGCTGTATATGGAGTGTAATGCTTTTAACATTCTCCTTCTTTTATACTCCACGTCGGTGTTAGTTGAATGTCATTTAAGTTCGTAAATCTGATTCGATTTACGACCTTCGAGTACAGTCTGTGCCAATTGCAAGTGGCAAATAAACACAAGTTGCTAACTTTCTTGGACTTACCACGCCGTTTGACCAGCATTGATATGCGTACTTGTAATTAATTTCGTTCACTTTGACTGCGTCTGACATAGGTCTATAGAAGATAGTCTTGTCTTGAGTACACACAATGGATTCGCACGTGCGTGGACTAATGAACTGTCCTTTTAGTTAAAATTATGACCTCTTTGTATTGCCTGAGAGCTGACTGCTACACGGTGTTTTCCGTATGACAAACCGACTGAACACTTTGCAAGTCAGTTTATGTTTCCGACATTAACCTTTGTCAACTAATGTGGCTTCATTTGCCAGGGCTTTCAACTCCGCTATTGTTTGGTTTGAGGTCACAAGGCACACACTACGTGCTAATGATCTAGTCAATCCCTTTCAATTAGGTTTTTTTGTTTCTCAGATTAGTTTTATGTGATGGTCGTGGACATCTTATTGATCATCTGTTGGAATATCCCAGTCATACGAAGCTTTATTCGTACAAGCTTCAGAGACAGGTAGGAACGTCGTTATACAATATGTTAGAGTTATGCAAGAAATAATCGGGTTTTTTCAGGGTGCATTTCGCGCTTTTAATATAGAAGTTAATTCAAAGTAAAAAAAAAAAACATTTGAAATTACGATCGTCTCCTCTTGTCTAGAAAGAACGTATACTTCTAGACAAATATCACACTCTTTAAAAATAAGTCAGTGTGGTAATGATTTTGAAAACGTGAAAGTTTGGGAGAACTCCAAAAAGTTGAGGAAACATCAATTGAAAGCATTCCTCGTTCACCCAAACCTCTATGACTCGATTTCTATTTTCTAAATAATTTTCAGATAAAGTGTTGCAAGTCAACTTGTGAAGTAATGGATACGACCGAGCTGTTAATGTGCTCCTCGTGCCTGGATAGAGCGTTCACCAGTCATTACTCCATGATCAATGCAACCTGGTAAGAAGTCTTCCATTCTTATAAACTTTTACAAATTACCGTGCAACTACAGTGGAACCCCGCTCTACGGATACCCGCTTAATACGGACACCCCGATATTACGGACAGTTTCGTTTTCCCCGACGAAAAGCTCATATATTTTTTCTAAAATTAACCCGCTTATTACGGACACTCGTTAATACGGACAACGGACACTTTTCTGTGTCCCGAGCGACAAACTCTTATACATCGTCAACCCCGCTTTACGGACACTGTTTGTATCTGTGCATTGTCTATTGTCATTGTCATGATTATGTGCTAATTAGAGATTTTGTACCCTGGTCAAATTATGACAGATTTCGACGGGTTAATACAATTTTATTACTAAATGAAACAGTGATAAAATAGCATGACGCATTTGACCAGTTCTTTCTTCCGGTGCATTACCCAGTCTGCAGTCCTTATATAAAGTTCTCTGCCTGATACGCTTACACAAAAGTTTCACTTTCTTGGTCTTTTGCTACACTCCTTGCTTGTAGCCTTCTTCCTCTTTGACGTCTTATGCTTGCCACTATCAGCATCGGCCTCCGTTCGTATTGCTGGGTTGTTGCCAACGTCTATTAATTGTTCAAGTAAATCCACGTGCTTCCTAGGACCATCAAAAATATAAACACACGGTATTGCCATACCAAGGCCTCCACCCCGATTAACTGCGTTTCCACATACTTCAGCTGATCCTCGATTAGTAGGCTGTGAAATAAAATGGGTGACTATACCAGTGCGGTTTTTGGTGTTTGCGAGGTGATATGGAATGTGGCCGATAACTCGACTTTCCTTTAGCACGGCGACTGCGTTTTTGTCCTCACCATTTTCCGGCTCTGGTTGCAAAGGCAAAATTTCACCGAGAGTGACACAGTTAATGATTTGTAGTTTACAGTACAATTAAAACGTTGTGTTGCCGTACAAGTGTCGGCCTTAGTGTTTGTATCGATAAAACACGTGTCCCTGACTTTTTTCCGAGGACCCCGGTTAATACGGACACCCCGTTAATACGGACATTTTGGCATGTCCCCTTGGTGTCCGTATTAACGGGGTTCCACTGTACCCAAATTGCTTTGGCCAGAAAATGTTCGAAAGGTTAAGAACTAAATATTTTTTGTTCTACTCTTGAATCGCTGAAACAAAAACGCTCTGCTTTTTGCGTTTACTCAGATAGGTCAAAGCGTGCTCTATGAGGATTTTTATACAACTGAGTACCAAATACAAGACCACAGCAACGGTTAATTGACCTGTTTACTGAAATAAGCGTAATGCGTTATCCTGGTTTGTCAACTTTATTCAAGACTGTGAGTTTGACATTCTTGTTCCTTCTCTTTTAATTTGCTTGAGGGATTCGGGATGACTTGCTCAGAGGAAAAAAAAAGGATTAGAATATTAAGAGAACGACTACTAAACAAACACGGTCTCTATGTTCAACCAGCTTAGATCAAAGGTTAAATCGTAGGGTTTTCATGGAAATTCTCCCTTTTGTCTGTGATTTCAGGTCTAGGACTGGCTTGAAAGCGATTCCAAACGCTCTGGCTTGCGAGCAACATTTCCATTGGTAAGACTTGCATAATAATGTATTTGAATTTACTGTAAAACAACTTTTTACAGTTTGTGGCGACACGGTGCAAACTCAACAGCGAGGCTAGGTTTCGAAACCGCTGATAGCAAGATAAAGCGGGAATTCACCGTCTCCTTTCAGATCTTCAGTTCAACCAACTGAAAATGGTGTTAAAAAATTCAGTTTCAACCAGCTTAGATCAAAACCAGTTACACTTGTAAGACTTCAGTTGGCACCTCTGAATTTTCATGCGATCACCTCCAAAAGATTACCAAAAAATTACACCTGTTATTATAACTGACAAGCGTTCGAAAAAACTACCATGAAGACCGCGCATCAGCTTGTGACTTTCAGTTTAAGCCTGGCTCACTCTTATGACATAAGTGTATAGCACATCGATGTAACGACAAGAACAAGAGAGTGAACTAGGCCTAATTCATGGCTATCGGTTTGGACACCTCTCCAAAGCACAGGTACATGTTACTCGTTGACTGAGGGGCGAGAATTGGACGTGAGAATTCAAAGTTGAGGTCATCGGTAAACTCAACGCGAATGAAAGTTTGATCGCATTGATCGTTTGATCTTCTCTTCGCCCATTTAGAATCTGATCCTTAGAGGTTGGAAGTGAATGTTGCTAAAAACAAGCTTTTAAAATTTGATACCATCTTCTGTATTTTAAGGCACCGAATGAACTGCTCCAACTCAACAGGAGAGCTCTTGGTAACGAGGGAAAAGCTCGAGAACAGCAGAACGAGGGGCGAAGGACTTCTGAGTGAATTTTATTTTTGAAAAAAATTTGTAATAATAATAAAAAAATGAAATACGTTGTGGAGTTGTCTGCTCTTTCTTGCTTCCATGGCACTCGCCAACTCTCAATGTATGTTTTCTTCAACGCGTACGTTGCATGGCTATTTTTGTTAGTTCCAAGATGAAGCGCTTATTGAGCCTAGTTCACACTGGCGACATAACAAGATAGACATAGAGGAAATAAGAAAGACGTCCTGTCGTTATGTTTGCAGTATGAACATTCTGACATAATGACATAATAGCAACATAACACAGCGCATAACAGCATGAACTTAACAGCATAAGGAAAAAACACTGATCTTTTCCGTATTTCGTTATGTCGATGTTCACGTTACCGACATAAGTGATTGTACCCTTATGTCATTTTGTCGCTATGTCGCTAGCGTGAACCAGGCCTTAGCGTTACCTAGATTAAAGTGGCAACAGTAACACTCAGTATTTCAAAGTGATCTCATAGCAAACAGGGTAATTATATCGAGCGAGGCAGTTCAAGGGAAAACTATCCAAACAATGATTCAAATCAACTATTGTTTTTAATTATAATCTTTTGAGCTCTGTGTTACAATCTTATCTGCGTGAATGTCAGCTAATGATATTTGAAATGTCACATTCTATGTTACTAACTCTGCTTTCTGACGTCAGAACAGTAAATAACTTAAACACATGACGAGAATTAAAGAATTAAGCTATATTATATGTGTTTATATTGGCAGCAGTTTGTATTCAGAAGTTCTGATCCGCACAAGCCTTCTTAATCTGTAGAGGGGTTCTTTTGCAAAACGAACTTTACAGTAACTGCCGAATTTCCAAAGGAATTCTGTCGTGTTTTGTTTAATCAGGTTTGAAGGGTGTAGAAAAGTTTCTTCCAAGAAAGGAAGTGTCAGAATAACATTAAAGCAGAAAATGCCAAAAAAAAAAACAAAAACAAAATAAATACCAATAAACCAAATACAAGGACTTAAGAAACATGAAGCACTGTTCTGAAAAAGTCTGATTCTTGACGAATAGGCTCCCCTCACTTCAGAACACTCTTCTTGAGTACACCAAAAAGGAAAATAAATCTTGTCGTTTACTAGCAGCAACACCGTGCAGTTTTCATTTTATTTAACATCTTGGGGGGTAAAACAAAAGCAAAAAAAGCAAACGCGAGCAACGCTGGAGTCTTCTTCAACATTGCTTTTAAACCAAGAGCACTCGCTCCATAAGCTTCAACTTGTGTCCATGTACAGGACAAATCTCAACTCTAGACAGTTTACAACGGACCAGCCGTCTTGCCGTTGGGTTTAAAAGGAGTTTTCAGCACTACAAACCAGAAGTGCGTTGTTTTCATATACTCTGCAGATTTTAAAATCACCTTGGGTTTTCTGGACAAATCACTAGGACACGTATAGTTCTGGGTCACTTTTGGACATTCGCTAAGATAAAGTCATATCTACACTTATATATTCGCAAGCTTTTAATTGTCCAGATTTGCTTTTTCTTTAGTGCGGGCAAACCCCGCTAGAATAGGCATTAAATTTCTATAACTGTGCTGGGAGTCTTTTGTTAAACAACCTTTTTGGTATAAATTTCGCTTTGTTTTTGGATAAACCGAATTACGGTTTGGTTAATAACTAATAAAATTGAGTTTTTTTTTAATGTGTATGTCCGAAAAGAACTCAAAGTAAGGTATGTACTCATTAAAGCCAATATCGTGAGAGATATATACTTTTTGCTTTTAAACATGTAAAACAGTATAAGTCAAATTGTGTCACTGACTTTACTGCTCTTTACTGGAATTTCTTTAAATTAAAAGTTTAAACAACTTGTGGTGGTTTTTTTAGTTTATCTTTGTAAACACCAGATTGTCTTGTTCTGCAATGATTTCTTGTCTAAGTTAATTTGAAACCAAAATTGAAATTACACAAGACAAAAGTACAGGACATTAATTAACAATCTCAACACTTCTAGCCGAAAAATTTGTCGGACCCCTCAGTAAATTCTGAAAGGCTCGATATTAAAATACAATGCTATATGACCTATACCAACAAAATTGCAACCTAACGATTTCGAAACAACATTTGCTAATTAAGTCTTAATTCTCACTATTAATCAGGTTATATCTGCTCTCGTTACACTGGATAATCACTCTATGTCAAGTAACTGTAATAGGACTCGGTTCACTCATGGTTTACGTTGTATACAATTCTATCGTTTTTCGTAAATAATTTCGCCGTATAAATCTCCAATACTCTAAATATGGTCGCTCAATTTCTAATATTCCGTTGTGAAGCTGTTTCATTCTTTATGTAATTCTCCAAGGTTTCTTATTCTTCACCAACCACAGAAAACCTTCTCAACCAATGTGACTTTGCCAATAGCATCTCTTAGGCACTCGCAATTTCACTAAAGACATGCAGCCAAGCCTCCTCGCACACAGAGGAAAAATGGGCACCAGTCCCAAACTCTTAGAATACTCTTGGACCCAGTTCATTTACATGGTGGCATAGCTCGGTCGCTGTAAGAAAATCAGCGCTGTCGATATGGCCACAGTTGCAATGAAAAGCAACAGAAAGAACCTGTCTATAACTTTAGCGACTGATTCCCACTCCTCCTTCACTTCTTCTTCTTTTTCCTGTTCTTTTGCTCTTTCAGTGAGCACATTGATACCTTCCAAAAGCTTGTCTTGCGAAGAAGGTACCCTATGTCGGATGTTGTTGTCATTCACAGAGTTAATGAAGTCTCGGGACGTTAGCACCTTATCGCCGACCTTCGGCGCGATGACCAGGACATCCTTTGGACTTCCGTCCAGTTCGAAATTGTTTCCGTTGTGTTCGGGTAACATTGGGCTATACGAGTGGATGTTGGTTGGGTTAAATCTTCGCTGTGGCTTTTCCTTAGGTCGGGTTACACGAAGAATCGGCGCTAAGATATCGATTAGTATAACGCGCACCCACTGTGGAACTTCGGAGCTCGGTCCTGTGGCTTCGTAGATGTTAAGAACGAAACAAGTCGCGATCAGTGCCAGTCCTATTTCCACCATAGAGGCTACGAAGAATTTACCGATCAAGGGAGTGACGTCAGAGGTTGTCGGTGTGTTCTCAGCGATCATAAGCATGAAAACAGTCATGGCTAGCAGTGTGGTGATCACAAGCGTTACTCTCTCTCCCGTGTTAGGCGGTAAAACAAAGGTCAGCAGTGCGAAAGCCGTGATGAGAAAACAGGGAACGATCAGATTGTTGAAGTAGAACAGTACCTTTCTTCTGATGTGTAGTGTGTAAATCACATTCGGATAAGGCTCTGGGCAGCAACTGAGTAGAGAAGCACAAAACAGGCAGTCTAAGAGATTACCCTATTTATATGTAGTACTGATCAATTTAGTGCGTTAAGTATTAAGGCTCGACCGAAGCTTATGTCGGTATACCGCTATGTTTTACCTTCGCCCGGGTCCTCTGGGGCGAGAACATTTTAACTGTATTTTTCTGGGCTGCATCTATTAGCTTACTACAGCACTGTCAGTAAGATGGCTAATTCAGTGAATTAAGTTCCAACATGTTAGGAAGCTTAAAGCAAACCACGATGGCAACGAAAACGTCACCAATAAAAGGTTTAATGAGCAGACCAATAGCTGTGCACGTGCGTTTTAAATCTTTCTACATTTCGTAGCCGCCCTTTGCAGATCAACAACGAGAAATGACCTGAAGTTCTGCGTATTTTGGAGAACTGAGGCCACGACCGCAACTCTTTCATATTTCTCTTGGAATTGATCACTGGCATTACATATTTAGTGTAAGCAAGTTTTTAAGACCGATTGACGTACAGTGCAGATTCAGATAGGTTAAATATAAATCCATTTTTTGTTAGGCGTCGTCCTTGGCAAGGTCCCTGACACCGCATAATAGATGACAAGTCTTGTAGTTTTCTTTTACTTCTTAGACTTAATTCATATTAGTTTCTCATTCATAACTGAGTGATGACTGCGGAGATGGAACCGATCCTCACCTGTACTTAACAATAATTCTTTTGACGGGAGCTTCCACCATTTGAAACTCTCCGCTCTTCATATAAGAGGCCAGATCAACTGACGTGCTAGCGTTTAGTAAGTCCACTCGGAGTCCGTCATATGTCCATGAACCGAAGTGCAGATCACATTTCTGGTCATCAAATGGAAAGAACTTGATATCGATGGCGCAGCGACTCCGCAGAATTGTTGGAGCATACCTGCGAACAAATAAATAACCAATAAGAAAATGCGAAATCACAAAGTTATTCCTACCTTCCTAAGGAATGTACTTGCTGTGGTTTTACAGCCGGGAAAAGCGATACGGTCGCATAAGACACGTATTTGAATTTCTCTAAAATGCAATATGTACATAACCAATAATCCCCCAAAAAATGAAACCAGCGATGAAACACTCAATCAGATTTTTTTTTTTTGTGTCGTGTTGCGTGTCAGTCGAGGCCCGTAATTAAAAATATGTTCCCCCTACTTGACCAAACAAGCTTCGCCAAAAAAGGATTTAATTTATTGATGTGAATCTGATTTCCACTCTCCTCCCCAAATGACAAAACAAAAATAAATAAATAAATAAAAATAAAAGATATACATTCTGGAAATGCAAAATTTGATAACATGGCAACAGAAAAAACAAACAAAATAAGCAGTTACGCGAGCACTTTCACGTATTCTCTTTCCAAAATTTTCCATTTTTTATCTCAATATTTTGCAGTTCTTGATATTCACCTCCGGAAATTATACTACAAGACCCTAAAACCAGTGAATCTCAGCGCATATTCTATTTGACTTTTTCTCGCAGAATATTCGCCGAGGTTTCAATTTACCATCTCAAACTCATTAATAATTCATCAAGTTTAAACAAAGGAAATCATGACCGTGATGATGTTTAGAGATCTGATCTTAATTAGCATAGATTTTTACGATTTTAATTCTTTGTTTTCTCTTTAGTTTTAGTTTCGATTGAGAAGATATACTCAAGACAGTGTTTCACTACATTTCCAAACACCTCGAAGCTCGTCAAAAATACTCCGCTATGTGTCGCACTTTCAACTCCCTTCTCGGTGTTTGGAAATGTGGTCAAACACTGTCTTTCGTGTTTGATATATTACTTCAGTGTATAGCTGGTCATTATCAGAGGGGTTTTCAACTGAGTGTAATCAAAGTAATCATTCTAGTCAAAGGACACAAACAATTCAGTGAACCAATCAAAACTAGAAGTAAGTACAGGTAGCTGACGCGAAGCGCGGGAAAACGAGTGCGAACGTTTGGTTCTGGATTTACTTCTGATTGGATGAATAAAGTGGCGCGAGTTTTTTCAGCCAATCGTGTAGCGCAGTTGATGCAAAACCAATTACTTTTCGACACTCAAATGAAAACCACTCTAACACCAAGCTGTCTGACAAACTAAAAGTGCTTTAACCTCACCAGGTGTTAGTACCATCGCTTGAAAGTATTACCCTGGTCTTAAATTGGTCCATGTTACCACTTGTTATTCCAGTATTCGCACTGGAAAAAACAACATCACAAGCGTCAGTGAAACAGTTTCGACGGAGGAAATTCCCAAGACTAAATATGTGATTTATCGACCCTCATCATATTCTTTCATTAACGCGTTAGTATAAGGATTAGCAAAGGCAAGATACACGATGAGATGTTGATAATTACCACCCCTTTGTTGGGAAAATTTCTTAACAAAAGGCGCTACTTCGCAGCACCTTACTGAGCATGCGTGTGATTGCTACTGCTTATGGTAATGTATGCACTAATGAAAACCAGCTTTTAGTTCCTGGATTTCAATTTGAAAATGTACTACTGGTTTTCTTCACTGCAGATTACCGTTATTGTTTCTTACGTACTCGTTTGTGGCAAACTTTGGGGTTTGTTATGGCCAACAAAGCTAGTTTGAAAAGGAGAAGCTGTTTTATGATTGTTGACAACTAAATTTTAAAAAGTTGTTATCAACGACTTTAAGCCTCTTCTCTGCAGAGTCCCTCTTCGTGCGGCATGATTTTCCCGTCGTCTGCAACATTGATTAGGTTGCACCGGGGAATTAATAAAGCTGACCTGTTTCAACAATTGTGACGGACCCTTTTATTTGTTTTCAATAACATCATGTTATAGTCAACCAAATAGCCTTCCTAGGTTTCGTGATCTTGTTATTATAAAGCGATGTACTAACTTGTTATACAACACGATGTCTGGAAGCCAGACCAGTTTAGGATCCACATTGATTGACTTGATTCCACCATAATGAGACGAATTCCAACGTAGAAGATGATTGTTCCATTTCTAAGGCAATACAAATAAAATAAACAGTCAGCCATTCCCGCCCTCTGTGTTTACACTGAAGATGTGTTATCTAGATACGAATGGACAGGCGATTCCCAATTCTGATTTTAAAGCCAAAAAATAAGTCACAGCTGGCTTTTCTAACATTCATCAAATACCACCTGGGTTTTATACCGGTCTTCATTGCGGCTAGAGGGATGTATTCACTCCCCCTGGATATGACGTTAGTCTATGGCAGTGTTACCTCCACCCCCATATTAAATTCACTCATCATTCATTTATACTTTTTGGAGGAGAGCGGCGCTATGAGAGTTAAGTGTCTGGCCTCAAGAACACAACCGCACACAACCCGTAGGTAAAGTGGCTCATCAGGCCGGAGCTTATCCCGGTCTCAGTAGCATGAAGCGACAAGGAGTATTTCTACCCTCCCCCCCCCACCCCTGGATGGGATGCTAGTCCATCGCAGGGTTACCCCCAGCTTTAAATTCGCCCGCACCCATTTATACATCTGGGTGGAGAGAGGCACTGTGGGAGAAAAGTGTCTTGCCCAAGAACACAACACAATGTCCCGGGCCAGGGCTTGAACCCAGACCGCTCGCTTCGTAGTCGAGCGCACCAATCATGAGGCCACTGCGCCTCCCACATATATATTGCACACAACCGTAGCTAACATTAAAAGCGCCGAGCCTCCCAGTACCGCGGAACTTACACAAAATCATCATGACATATATTTTCTCGAAATCCCCAACCACACCCCTAAAATGAAATCAATCACTTACTTGTCTTATCCACACGTTACTAACAAGAACTTGATTCTTTTCATCCTGTAGTAAAAGCATTCCCGGAAGAAGAACAGTAATTAAGAGGTAATAATTTAAACTGTATAGGAAATTCCTTTCGGATGACCTGATGTATTGCTATTGGAGGTATATGTAGTAAAAAAAAGTCTCAAAACTCTTTTGGTTCTGGCTGATTACTTACCAGTTCGACAAGCTGAGTATAAGCAATGCCAAAAATAACTTTGATAGCAGCATTCTTGTTCTTCACTGGCCTGACTTCCTTGCTGTAGTTGTCGCTGTGGAAAAGATCGTTCACCAGCCTGAGCTCGTCGTCATCGCTTTTGGTGACTGCGTCTGTCAACAAGAGGTGCCGTGGGTTAGTTCATTTAATAATGGCATATTCAGGCTGAATAATCCTATTAATTCGTCTAATATATCGTGTGACGAACTGCAGAAGTGTTATGCCGTAAGATAATATGACTTGACTTGACATGACACAACACGACACGGAAATAGTTCATGTCATGTTACGTCACGGTATGTCATGTCCGCCGTGCCATGTTATATTACGTCATGTCATGTATTGCTGTTTCATCTCATATCATGCCATGCCATGTGATATGCCATTAAGCGACGACCTGCGCTGTAGAGATAGGAACGATAAATACTCGTATTCTTTTGAGAAACCACTCCTTATTCTAACTTCAATGGCAACCTTAATCAGTTGTCACCTCTTACTCCCATAAAGGGCGCAGCTTAGGTATATAACACCGAAGTGTTTCAAAACCTGATTTGATCAGAATTGATTTTCTTATAAGCCTTATTAATGCAGTCTGAGATTAGTTCAAACGTCGAGATCCTAACCTTCCGAAGTCATGCTTAGGTTGAAGAGATCCAGTTTAATAGAACCCCAGACATCCCCTCACCTACCCCCCTTTAACCCCCCCCCCCCCCCAGAAAAGAAGCGAAAATGGCCGCCACATTAAAAAAGAGAATGAGCCGGCGGCATTGTTGCGTTGCCAAGTTATTGCGAAGACAGTGGAATAACAAGCTAAACCACAGTATGCAATTAATAGTGAACTCTCTCTCTCTCTTCTCGTAAATCCCGCAAATATGTAGCAATTATCTGCAAAAAGGATTCCTATGAATATTTGCAGAGAAAAATAAATAAAATTTCGTCATTCTTTTGTGAGGCGCGCGTAAGTTAATATTCCAAATTTCGTTTCGTGGACTTAAAATTGAAACAGAGCTGTAAGGTCTATTTTGTTATTTCTGCACAATGTAAACTTATGGTAATTCTTGTCTTGTGTTTTTATAAAATCGATCAATTTTAATTTGAAAGCGATAAGACATCACCGCTTTTCATTTACTGAAAGTTAATTCAAATTGAAGAAATTGGTGCAAAAAGCTTCGAGACTGTATGGGTGTTAGTGAAAAAGGTAACCCTCTCGCGTCTTTGCTTAAGAGCCAATTAGAAATACGGTTGTTTCGAAACCAAAATAACTGTCTGGTAATAACAGTAAAATATGTTTTATGTGTTCAAAAATTCCTTTCCTTCAGTAGTGGTGATAAGATGCTCTGACTCTCTAGCGAACGTTTCCATTTACCGCTGAGTGCAGCCAAGTTTACATAATATAATAAAGTTATCAAACGCGGCATTTAAGAAAATGAGAAAAAATGAAAATTTACCTAGGCAACCTTTCGTAACAAAAACAATGTAAATTTGAATGAGTCTCGCCACTATTCAACAGTGGAAGCGAGTGTTCCCAAACCAAGTAACATCAACGGGAGTTTAAACGACAAGAAATTAAAAAGAAAAAGGTAAGCAGAAGGTAACTATAGATTCAGTGGTGTTAAAATTTCTTATCGGCGTAAAAAGAAGAGCTATGAGTAATTCCGTGTTTCTTTTCCAACGAACAAAAAAAAATTTCCATTTGGAATTTTAATTCAGCGATGAACTAAGTTTAAGACTGAGAAGCAGCGGGAGAGGTTGACGCGCGGAACGGTATTGATACAGATCTCGACTGAGTAAAGCGATTGAACGATATTATTATGCGTCTGTAAAGACAAAAATAGAAATACTTGGCGAGTAACAACAGGCTTGATTAAAACAACTTCACCTTAACTTCATTTACAAAGTAGAAAACACTATCAACAATCTGTCCATTGACTCCTAGCTCATGTCTTAGCGGCATAGACAATCATGTTACTTTGTGAGAATACAGGACCGTCGCACAAGCTTACGTACCTATTATTGCTATGATGAAAGCAAAGTTGAAGAACAACTGCAAACCATACCGATACATCTCGCTTGTCCAAAGTGACGATACCCTCGAAAGCTTCAAAGTTAACTTGGCAATCTGTCAAACGGGGTTAGCTTGTTCTTGACAGACGAAAAGCAATTTGTATTTTCGATATTGACCCACTGATTATTAAACCACCGGTTCCGTGGACCTTAATCAGACTTGAAATCGATGCGAATAAATTGGTAACCGCAGGAGTTAATGAGTTACGTCACGTTCTAAAAACACACCATAGAAGCGAGCGCGTGTTAGAGTACAGTGACGCGATGCGTTTGTCCGAAAGGAGTTGTAAAAATAGACTCTGTTGAAGAGACAATGATCTTGTTATGATATTTCTTGCACACTGCTGTGCTAACTTACGCCATACTCCGCAGTGAGGAAGGAATTCATTAAGTATTTATTAGATGATGGTCACTCTGTTTTTTCAATGGAACCAGTTTACGCTAATTTTAATCTCTTTTCAATGTCTCTTAATAACTCCTCTTATCTGGAAATGAACATGTTGCAACTGACGCACGTTTTTACATGTTCGTCTTTTTCGGTTATGAGAACTTAACAGAACGTCTTAGATATCGTAATAGAAATTGCTACTCCGAGGAGCGGGCAAAGAAGTTTGATGTATAATTTCACACATCAGCTTCACAAAATACACGATAAAAATACTCGTGTGAAATGTTGATGGAAGATTCGCTATGTCACTAATGAAATCATTTTACTTGTGTTTACAATTTAAAAGATAGTTAATGAACTAAGGTAAACAGCCATATTGTAAAGAAATAAATTCTGCCCTCTTTGAAAAATTTAGTTTACAAAACAATATATAAAAGATAGAAAACTGTTCTGTATAATTTACAAGTTTTACAAGCTTGTAGCGACTTTTCAAAGGCAAAACGAATGATCGCTTTCACAATAGTTTGCAAAGACACCATCACGCCTTAGTCTGTACTGTGAAGTCCATAAATGTTTAAGGTTGAAATGAACGTTCAGTAAGACGAGACATTCTAATTTTAATTTATCATATACGCCGTTGCTTAGAAATGAAACACCAAAAAACTGTTTAGTACTGAGGGAGGATTAAGTAGCCAGAATGGAAGACGTGCAATGTGTTAATTCATCGAGAAAAAGAAGACAGGACAAGTACGTCTTGCAAGTTACTAATAAGACTTGGAGCAAAAGAGAGCCAGTTTAATCTCGTTTGAGGGCAAATGATGTCATTTCTAGCGTATTCTCGACTCTTTGTAAAAGATCAAAGCAAACTCTCCTCTACGAGCCACTCGTGCTCTCTTCTTCACGTTTGATCCAGCCTTAAGGCATGTGAAATTTCCAGGATGAACCTTTAAACACTATGTTGGTGCACAAGGAAGAACAAGCGAGGTCTTTTACGTTCTCGACCCCAGAGCCTTTGCTTTCTTGACAGTGTGCGAAGGCTCTTGTTCTCAACGTCGGTCATGCACAAACGAAAAAGGGCTCTGGGGTCGAAAATGCGTCTTCATAACAACTTAAATAAATGCGCATGCGCCATTGCACACCTTTTGTTTTACCACAAAGAAGGGCAAACGGGCTACTTTTCACCTATATATCTGTGACTTATAAGACAATAGCTATGTGGTCAGTAGAGAAATCCAGAAACGTAGCTATCCGTCCTAACCAGTGAGCGAGCCATAATGATGCATGGTTAATGGGTGGTTACGTGAGGAAGCGAGCGAGTGAATAGTAGGTGTCGTACAACTCCCACGGTCCTCAATATCCTGCGACATTCTACGCTGTTTAATGACCCACTTATCGTTGGCACAGGGATTGACAAAATCAAGGAGTAGCTGTGGAAATATTTCAATTAAAGAATAGCGAGTACAAAATAGCAACTTAATTGACTCTGAAGGTGAGTTCCGCTCAGGTTGTCGAAATCCATCGACGACGACGGCAACGAGAACGTCATCAAACAAAAGGTTTAATGAGCAGAACAATAGCTGTGTAGTGCGTTATAAATCTTTGTACATTTCTTTGCCGTCCTCTGCAAAACAAGAACGTAAAATGACCAAGTTCTGCGTAGTCTGAGGAACGCGAACGACGACGACTAATTTTTCGCTTTTTCATTTGGAATTGAATGCTGTCATTGCATATTTAGCCTGAGCACGTTTTTAGAGCCATTGGCGTACTGAACATATCTAGGCAATTGCAAATTTCGCTGGTAAAATATAAATTCATTTTTGACTAGGCGTCATCCTCGGCTTCGGCGTCGTCCTTGCTTAAGCTCCCTTGTGCAACAGCACAACAACTACCCTCACCCGGACGATCACACTATACGAATCAAACTAGATGTCAGAGTACATCTGCTACACGAAATCACGAGTGAGTTATTTTGGCAAAGGGGGCCAAAAACCACATTAGAAGATATAGGGTGCTTACCATTTAGCCAAAATATCCGGAAATTTCGGTTGAAATTTAAATGGAACAGTAATTTCCCGGGAAATCCGTTCGAAAATTGTAGACTGCCTCATGAGGTAGTCCTCTTTTTCCGTTCGAAACGGAACAGCGGGAATTTCCTTACCATTTGCTACATTTTCAAGTTTCCAGTCTCTACGAGCAAAACAATGATGGGAAATCGAATTGTAAATGGTAAGCGCTCTGATTTCGTTCGGGTGGTTTGCTGATTTTTTTGAAAAACCCTTATCATTATTCAACGACGAACCGGTTTATTCTGACAAACTGACAAGTGGTAAGCACCCATGGTATCACTTATTTCGAAAGTAGATGACGATTATATAGAGAAATGTGGATACTTTAAATTTCGACAGTGAAGACTTCTGATGGCCATAAGAATATTATTTAGTAATTAACTTAATTGAATGGTAATTAATTATATGCGCTTTACTGGTATTTGTGTAAAATTTAAAAGTGTTATTTTCGAGATTTTGGACTTTCCTTGTCGTCCCTCAAATTCAGCCTTAGTATGACAACTGGAGATCGAAATTAGCATGAAATACTATTTACTTATTTATTAGTCAAAAAGCCAGGTATAAATAAGGACAAAATCCAGAAATTCTTTTACATTTCACCTCTTGGGTGATAATCATTTTTCACACAAGGAACTGGAAGATAACCGCAAAAGGAACCCTCTGCACTGAATCTGATTATAGAAAGAAGAAAGCAATGCAAAAAAATAAATAACATCTTGTAAGAACAAAGTGATTCAAATTTCTGAACAAACATTATTGCATTAGGAAAAAAAAACGTTTGTTTTGTGTCATTATTGGTCCAAAGAGCAGAAAAGCAAGAGGAATATATTTTTACAAGCATTGACGTCTTCGAATCTGATCCATCGGTTGTTGTCTTTTGCAGTGCGTTACGGCTTTAAAAACAAAATATGTTTTCATTCATACCTCGTTTTACTTAGTAACACTTCAAGATTTTGCATGAATGGACTAAAAAAGTAGAAAATAGTCATGTGTTCTTCGGATAAAAGTACAAGAGATCGAGGCGTTACTATCATTTTCTACTATCACATTCAACGCACATGTTAACAGCTGTACTTCAAGCGAGATATCAAATGGGTATACCTTGTGGTTTAGAGTTGTTTATATTGTGTCTTTGTAACAAAGTAAATACCTTGTTAACAATTTTTTCCCGGCCAAGTATTCCTTCTCAGTTATTTACGGGCCATTAGTCAATAAAATCCTCGATATTTAAAGACTCAGTCGATAACATACTTTTCTTTGAAAATCAGCTGAAACGAAGGTCTCATAACAAGGAACATGACGTTTTATTGCTATTATTAATTGTTGAAGGTTGTTGTTAGAGACAAGCTTTCTAGAAATCCCGGGGTTAACTGGGTTTTAGGAATCGACTGAAGATAAATTCCAACACGGGAAGTTTTGAGCTCTGTTATAACTTGAAGTTTCAGTTGTTAAAGTTGCGCGGACAATGCTATGGATTCACTCATTGCGAAATCTCGTAAAACTCACATATACGACATTTTTCCCATAGGAAGCTGACATTTCATTAAACATTCATTACGTTTAATAAACACATGAGTCGTGTGTAGGCTTGCTAAGGGGAAAAAAGTTCATATGTTAAAGCTTTCCGACTCAGTTTGTAATTCACGGTAACCTCAGTGGATGAAGTCGTCAGGTTAGAACTTAAAACTAAAATGGAGAGCAAATTAAAATGTAACAAACTGCTAAACAATACAGTTTCGTACCCAATGTGTCGTTGTAAGCCGGTGCCTTCGATGGAGTCGTCGCCAATTCCTTTGGTCGTTGAATGACTGATGTTGACATCGTGTTGTTTATACCATCTACACTTTCACTGTTGGTTACGAGACCATATCCTTTGCCTTGCATACCAAGCCACATTATAGTAATGAGGAAATGCGACAGGGAGACGCCGTGAAAACCACGACGAACTCCTTCCAGTGTCATTGTTAAGTCGTGAATACAGCCCTCGGCGTGTTTTCCAATAGAACTGATTAATGATAGAGTAGGGGAACTGGGTGTATCGGAAGTATCGCACCTGTTTTGTTAAAGCACTTGGCGCGCAAAGATGTGACTGTGTTGACAGCAACTTGAGAATGCTTGTGATTGCTGGTTGATTACTGATTACACCAATCACGCAGGATCTTATTTATTGATCTAGTTAATGCTATTATTTATCACTTTTGAGGTGATTGACAAATGGATAACGCTCGCCAAAAGACGACCATGAACTGCGAGAGGCGAAGTAAACAAAAAAACAAGTTAAACTAAATTCAAGTGAAAACAATCCAAAGCAGAAAATAAATGGTCGGTTATCGTTGCTTGTTGATTAGCTCAAACGATATCATTTTATGTATCGGTTCTATTCGACATTATCCCGCCATGAATAATTTCAGATTTGTGTTTTTTCCAATGCGTTGAAGGTGGAAAAGTCTGGAATCAAACGTATCTCAGTTATTATCATAAACTCGGCATGGAGCCCAACACGGATGTTTATCAAGATAACGCCGCTCGAGTCATGAGAATTTTTCTTAAAGGAAGCACCTAAGAATACGTTTCATTTTATCACAATAGCGTTTAAAGTTTGTTCTCGAACAGACCACAGTATCTGGCTAATTCACTGGGTCATAAATCATGACATTATTTTTGATTTGCATTTGGAGTTTTCAGCCTACACGTTTACAAAGTCGTAAAAGTTAAGCTAAAACCTAAAGCCGTTCAATTTCAATTCTTTTCATATTAAACAACCTGCCAACGAGAATACCAGTTTTCAATTTCTCGAGGCAACCGTAAAACGTTTAAGCTGCGCTGTTGAGGTGATAAAGCGTTATAGTAATACATATCTTATGTTATCTTGCAAGACTGAAGATTGAATTCAAAACAATGTATGCTGTATTTTGTACTTAAAGGCAATTGCATCCACACGGCATCAATTGAAGCCTCTTGTAATCCACTGTATTGTTCGACGCACGGTTGAAACGAGAATTTTGTTTGAAATAGACGGCTTCGCATGCTCATAGCGCTTAATTGTTAATAGCGAAAAATTATTTTTCCGATTCCCCGACGCGAGGCCTGCATTCACGACGTCTACACAAACACTGGAGACAGCAAAGCGACTTTAAAGAACAAACGGTTCATTGGAAGCAAAAATGAATACCTGCATGAAATGCCAACGTTATAATGCATGCGAGAGACAGGAAGCCCGCCATTTTCTTCCCGGAGGCGTTCTCTTGTACGCTGGGTTTAGTCACCTGTTTTGCAGAGAGAAATGAATAATTAAATAGACGTGTGGTACGATATTGACAAAATTCACAATACCTCCTAGTTTGGTTAATTTGAATACAGACCATGATTTGAAATCAGCCGGATACACAAAACAGCGACGAAAATTAGCAGGTTTTCTGAAAAGAGTTATCGTGCTATCGATGTTGCACAAATGCAATTATACAGTATATGACATAGCGCTCATATTTGCGCTACAGATTTTTTAAAAGCGAAGAGCTCTCTTTTTAACGGTACGAGTCTTCGCCACAAAGGTGTTAAGAAAGGATTATTCAGAAGAAATTTACAAACGCCCTCTTACTTCAAACTTTTTATTGTTACTCGCGGTCTCGAGGGAGGAATACATGATTGTAAACCGGACGAAGTTTTTTCTTTTGTCTTGTCAACACACGACCACGCTTATTTCAGTACAAAAATCCTTACACATAAACATTGCTCAAATCAAACGCCCCCTTGAAATTTTCCAGTCATACATACAAGATAACAAATGACATTTGATATGGAGAGCTTTGAACATAATAACTTCGCAGAGCTCAAAATATCTCTCATTAACTGTGTTTGTTTTGGTGTTTTATATTAGTTTTGATTGATTTTTTAACATCTCTCTCAGCAGTGGTTAGCTGGCCAGAAAACAAACCTTTTTGAAATTAGCAATTGCTCCATGGCTATAAAACGTTCTATCGTAAAAGTATACAACAACAAAAAAATACATTCTCCGATCAAGACGAAGTTTTTACCCTCCATGTTTGGTTGTACGCCAATTAGGGTTACAATGGGGGTATTCTGATCAAAACGAGGCTAGCATTTTGGCTTAATTCAGACCAGTGTGAAACAATATTCTGAAAGCCAATTATTTGGGCATCGAAAATTGTTTCAAACAAATATCTTCCTAAAATTTTGTTTTTCACAAGGGAATTGCACATATGGGCTACATTAGAATAGAAATTGAAAACTTTCAAATTAACGACAAAAATAAAATCGGAAGTGAGAATTTAATTTGGTCTTGACAAGTGTTGGTGTGAGCCTGGATCTTTGCCGATATAGCTGCATGGTGAAAGGCTTTGTTACTTTTGTCTTATAGCTAATTATGTCTCCTTCATCGATCACAGATCTGAAACATAAACATTATCCGTGCTTCAGAGTTTTAGAGCGAGGATGCAAAGTTCATGTTGCCCAGCCTTCTCGGGTTGAGTTATTTCCGTCTGAAACATAAAATCCTTATTTTACTAAACTTATTTATTTCACTGTCTAATTAGGCTTGTTTTACCCACAGTTAATTCTTTCATCCTGAATTGACAGACTAAATATCGTTTTATTTGCGTAATTTTAATTGGCTGTGTATATTCCACCAAGAGGCCAAGAGGCATAATTCAGTCTTGTGGATAAACTTGAACAAGGTGTTTTTTGCCTCTGTTTATACACATCTTTCCACTGAGTAAAGACAGGCCACAAAACCGGTCATATGTCTATAAGAAACTTTTATTTTGTATTTAACAACGACCTTTAACACAAAAGTGAACATCGTCGTAGAAATGATCATGATGGCGGCTAGTCCTTACCATAAAGCGTTAGACAAATAAATGGATTGGACGCCTAAACGGATTATACATTAGGCCCTATTATACAAAACATGCAGCCGCAATGTCTGAAGTCTCAATTATAGTTCAAAATGCCTCTTTTGCTCTTCCAAGTTTGTCATGGTATGTTAACAATAGTCTTTTTCTGATGTACCGAATTAAAGAACAAGAAAGAATGATCTTTTTTCACGATTTCCGGGAAAAAGGAGTGTTTTCCATTCAACCAGAAATTCCAAAAGTAACGAAACGGAGGCATACTGTACGGGAAATTCAAATAGATTTTCGCACGATTTGCGCCTGTTTTGAAAGCTCCGAAATTTTAGATTGAATGGAAAGCGCCCTATTTCTTTCGTTATCATATAAACGCCCTAGCCCTAGAATAATTACAGCAAAAGCCACAAAATGATATTTTTGGAAGTGCGGATCTTTTTTATTACGTGTTCATCGACCACAAAACCAGATACTATTTGTAGGTTCTACGGCCTAAGTGGGTTTTTTCGAAACTTGGAGGTTGAGATAAGCATAGCTACACACACGGTCAGGGGGAAAGTTAACGTTAGTGTTCAAGTCGAAAAGCTAGTGCTATACTTACCAAAATCTCAGCGTTGATCACTAATCAATTATGACTTAATCACTCCTTCAAAATGAAAAAAAATAGCTGCTTTAGACAGGAAGTCAAATACATCAATTGGTCTGACCTCTATCTATGTGGCTGTAATTCTAGTGTGGGTGCACTGTCACCCTTTGACGTCATAGATTTTGAAACGTTGCTCGCCTAGAGACCTCTGGGAAATATTTTCCTCGTTAGAACTCATGTGAACTCAAGTTAGCCAATGAGAGCTCGCGCTGTTCGGGAAACATTCCGGCTCTAGACCCTATTCATAAATGGCTGCCACTTTAAAATTCTTTTGTATGCATTTAAATTAGCCCAACTAAACTCGTTTGAGAGTAAAAATTCTTTTGAATTATCAACTTAAAAACGAAGTTAGTTGGGCTAATTTTAATACTTACAAAAGAATTTATTGGCAGCCATTTATTAATAGGGTCTATATAGCAATGATAATTACCAAGAGAGGTTTCCAGTGGCTGCATTTGGAAAAAGTAACACCAAATCACCAAATGTGGCCTTTGCACGACTCGGCCACATGATACAAATCGACCATATGCAAGGTAGCAATTTATGCAGTGGGGCATCAAGAACAAAGCAACTCGCATCAGTTCAGCTTGACTTTCCTTTGTTTGCCTGTCCCACTGCGTGACTTGTGGCCCAGCATGGTTGATTTGTACGATGTGATCGGTCGTGCCAAGGTACTACTACGGTGAAATTCTAAAAATAGAGCCAGGCACAAGGGCTCTTAGTCATACATTTTAGTAATCAGATAGTTCATGAAGCAGATTACACAGCTGGTGAGGGGCGGGTTTGTGTTCGTATTTATTATTCAGTCAATTATATATTGTAATGGCTCTTTTTAAATCTGCTGATAAATTGATGCGTTTCTGGTAACGCGCGCGCGTAAGGTAATCATTTATCTACGTTTCTCGCTTCGCTTTGGTGAAAATTTAACTGAAACTGTTTTCCAAACATGAAGGTAAAAATATTTCTACTCAACAACAACAACAAAAAAAAACTGTTTATTTTGTGGAATGAATTGCAATTCGCTGAATTAATTCGTATGCGGTCCTTCTTCGCGGTCCGTATTGCAAAATTCGGACTGCTGAGGGAGCCAATCAGAATTTTCCTTTTACATGTAATCGCGGACCAGTTCAGCCATATAATAAATCTCATTAGTAGAATTCTAGTAGTATACTAATGCAAATGCTGTTATCTGATTGGCTGAGCCATTGCACAACATCAGCCATTAGTGTGCAGTGGCTTGGTGTGGTCGACAAAATTGCAACGTTTCCTCGTTTTTCCGAAGTCTTGAAAGAACATTTAGAAATAAATGGATAATTAATTTACCGAGAAGACTAAAAGGAGGACATTTACGGTTTCTTGAATTAAACAAGCTCGAAATTTTTGAAAGCTGAAACTGATAAGATAAGTGCGTGTTCACAACTGCAAATGTCAAGGGACAATTCAGTCCGCGCCAATTCTCTAAACCGTTAAGTTTAATACTAAGACCAGAAATAATTGGAATCATCATTTAAAGTAAATCTCAGTTAGAATTCTACCAAAACAATTAGATTATTTGCTCTCGATTTCCATGAGGCGATATTTGATTCGGCCTTCGGCCCATTCTCGTCCCCAGAGCCCACGATCCTTCTGGCCTGCGGCAGGGATCGAGAGCTCTGGGCTGGTCCAACACCGGAAGTCCGCGATTCACGGACTTCCCGTCAAATCTGGCAAATCTGATTGGCTGAGAATACGAAACTAATACTCTGCGCATGCTCAGAAAATCGGGTTCGGCCAGAGCTCTCGATCCCTGTCGCAGGCCAGAAGGATCGTGGGCTCTGGGGACGAGAATGCCTTCGGCCTCATCAACTATTACCTCATAG
Organism: Orbicella franksi; assembly: GCF_964199315.1. Taxonomy (NCBI): domain Eukaryota; kingdom Metazoa; phylum Cnidaria; class Anthozoa; order Scleractinia; family Merulinidae; genus Orbicella; species Orbicella franksi. The sequence goes on from NC_138146.1 coordinate 35,925,009, forward strand.
AAATCTCGAGCTCATAATCTAGTTGTTAATTATGGCATTTGGTTAGGACATGCAAGATGCTCCATTAGCAAACGGTGACTCTATGTACAAACGCAAATTTAAGCGGTGACTGCGTTGACGCAACACAAATTAAACAAACACAAATTAATTTTCCTCGATTCTAGTTTAAGATTGTATAAAATTGGAAGTTACTTTTTTTCTTACAAGTAACATTTTTAAAAGCTTCTGTTTTATGTACTCAAAACTGTCAAACTACTTATTATGCTTCCATTTATATTAGGTTAAAGACATTTTGTAATTAAGGAGGGTCCACTTAAGAAAAATTCAAACTGAAAAGATTGCAGTGTGTTAATAGAATTTTTCAGCATGGTGCTTTTTCAAATGTATGATCAAAACCTCCCCGCTGGTACATTTTCAAAAGATTTCCCTCTCAAAACAGGTCATCTTTGTGGATAGTAAGAATGCCCAGAAGGCTAAAACCTTGCTTGGACCGGCAGAACAGAAAAGATCTAGTTAAGAGTTGTTGCTGCATAAGTTTTACACATTCAAAGCAACATTTGGCTCTGTTGTCCCAGCTCCGTCTGCGTGAGCGAGCACGCCTCATTCATATTCAGTGTGTCCCTCTTCGAATTTGGTTTTGATTGGAGCTTGTCACCACTTGATGGCTTTCAGTTAAGCATAATACAAACATTAGCGACAAGAGCCGAGCACAACTAGCCACGTCAGTGAAAGTCAACAATATAATTTTTACAGAATTTTTTTCTGCCAGGTGCCCTGCAAACCTCATTTTTTGTGTAATAAACGACAACCGAAGTGTCTTATGGCTCGAATTTAAGCCTTCATTAAAAATGAAGTTTGCTTTATTTTCTTTGATTTTAAGCACACACCATTTTTTTTAAAATTTGAACATAATTTATAACGAAGACGATGAATATTCTTCCAAAAGTTTTTTTCCTTTGCCCGTGTGTTCTTTAGATAAATGCAGGATGTTCGATCTCTTGAAAGTGTTAAATTTCAGTTAATACTCTTGTATGCATTATGTCCAAACAAATATAAATCGTTTACAGTCCGCTATAAAAGCTAGTCACTCGCTTCAATGATAATAAAAACCACGGATTAAAAGTATGATTCACTCACCGTCTGCCAAAGGATCAAATCAAACTATCCAACTGAAATCTTGAAACCTCTCCAAGTGATTGAATCTGAAAAGCACAGAGAAGTGGTGGTTTGTCTTGTGAGATAAACATCTCCATTAAATGTGAATATAGGGTTATGCCTTGAAACGTGCCGAATTTGTTACCTGTCCAATTCAAATTAAAACTCGTTCAAAGGTTTCTCAATGCTGGCATAAAACCAGCAATACTCTATTTTCCCGCCTTGACAAACCTGTCTAGAAATGTCCACGAAATCGCTAAGAATCAAGATTGTCGATGAATAGTCGCTCTCGGCCTTGTAGTTGTTTAAACCTTTTTTTTTGACACGCACCCAGCGGTAGGCGACTGATGCCTTGCGGTTGCTGGTTAATTTCGCGCCAAAAACCAATCGGCTGTTGAATTGAAGAGATTGTTTTGTCTTTAGATTCCCATCTTATTTATTATAAGACGAGAAGTCTATGCCAATATGTATTATATTTTTTTGTCTCTTGTCTCTCTTGTCTCAACTTTAAAAGGTGAAGGAAAGTAGCCAAACTACGTCGTTTATCTCTTTGGTTCAAATCCTTGATATCTCAGAAAAAACTTCGTTCAAGAGTTGGCGTTTAGGCTTAGGCTCTTCCCACATAATTGTAAAACATTTAAATTGTTTACGAATGTGGACTGGAATAAACCTTTGTTTAAGCTATTATATGTCACTTTGTTATGTAACACATGTCTAAAATTTGCAACATTGCAAACTTTCCAGTGCGAAAACTTCCGAGATTTTATGGCTATTCAAAGCTACAATAGAAATGTTGCGAATTTCGGTTGTTTACGTGGTTGAAGTTTAGCCTCTGATCGAAGAAAAACTTTTCGACTGTATATTGCGGAGCGCTATCAAGAAAAATAAATTTTTTCGATTAAACAAATGTTAATAAACCGCACTGTCTTGTAATCGCATGATACGCGCCTAGCGAATTCTTGAGGCAATTTGTATCGTGACAGTTCACTAAGCATGTAACACAACTCATAACAACTTCATGTTGCCATTTATTAACTTTCGAAAAGGTGTTAAGGGGTTAATTTCGATGTGTCTCTGTGATCTCCTGAGCACGATGATTATTCTTCCCTTTCCGAGTTAGGTTCTATTCAACTTGACCAGGAGTCTATCTGCTATCAAAATAAATCCACCCGAAATTATACGTCATGTAATGTGTCTCGAGGAGTCATTGGGTTTCATTGGCTGATGGTTAAGGTGGGCATGCAATGTTTATGAAGCAACAGTTTCAAGTTCGACTTCCTTGTCACGAATCTAGCTCCTCTTTGCCGGATGGATTTAAAGTATAACGAAGATACCATTGATTAAACTTGGTCGAAAGTTTGCCGAAGGTACGTACTGTCAAACATAAACTTGGTGCGACGGATCCTTTTTTCCCAGAGCGTTCTGATGAACATTGTCGCAATTTATCTCGAACATTTTCTCGCGCTTACATGTGAATGACAGGCAATTTAAAAGATAACCGATACTAGGACTGTCGAAAACCTTTCACACTTTCAAATATTGAAGTTTTATTGATGGTAAATTGCTGTCATAGGCTGGTATTTCTCTGGAAGACATATTCGTGTTGGGCGCGCTATCAGCTCTGAATGAAAAAAACTTATAAAACGTTTAATAACCCATTCAAATGACAGAGGAGTTTGTAAAAAAACAGCCTGCATAAATTTGTTCCAAAAAAAAACAAAAAACAAAAAAAACACGCAAAGATATTCTTTCGCTTTCATAGAACTAAAAGGAAAGAAGTTAAAGAGTGCTTTAATATATTATTGTGACTTTGTTATGACTGAACATACGGTTTGTTTTCGATATATCAAACTTTGTAAATTCCCCTCCATGAGAGGAAAGCACCTGCTTGAAAACTGGTTTGAGAAATTATGTAAATATGGCAATTACTGAAAGAAACGTGCAAAAAGGAAACAACCTTAAACTTACCCTGGATATCATTTTAAGATTTGTAGGTTCATGAAACCAGAAAACACTGTTACATGTTAAGACGAAATCCGATAGGAAATCGAGCAATTTCAGTTTTTATTGAACAAAAACCTTGCACCAGAATAATTTTAAGTATGTTACTGTCCTTTTTGTATTTGTTAAAAGCTAAGGATATAAATAGTTGCTTGAAATGAAAAGAAAATATGTTATATATATATTCACATGGGAACGCGAGGAAATAGATCAAAAAAGTTCCACGGGACAAACTGCGCAAACAGAGGCAAAATTTCATTATCAATTTCATTTCACCAGTACGTTCAAGTGTTTCATATGAACTCCAAAATTTGTTTTTGACATCTGGTGTTAGTAGAAATGAATTGAGAAGATATTGAAAACAGCCACACGGAGGTTTGCAATACAAATGATGCAAATTATCCTGGTACAAAATTTTTGTCCACTCGTTATTCGAACTTCTGGTGGATTCTCTCTTAAGTTTTCGATCACCTGGTATGTATATGCAAAATTCCATGGTTCCCTCTGGAGTCCAGACGTGCCTGTCACTTTTGTATATCATTGATCATTTTATTATTTCACCTTAAAGTACCTTATTTAGCTTAAAAGCTACCGATTATAAGAATAAAGCATTTGATCAAACCCAGGAAAAACATCAAAAGGCTAACATCTTTTAAGGGGAAATATAAAAGTAGAAACGCTGATTTTGTTGCAGACCTAATAAAGCAATAGTAAAACATTTTAGTATTTTTTTCCTACACTGTAGATTCAAACTGTTTTTTTTTTCATCAGTGAGAACGCTTGTACGCATCTGTATTTTCTTCATGTGATAACATCTCCTTTCCTTCTAAGGAATTGACAAAGTACTTCACATTTTGATGCGAGGAAATGAGATTTCTTCCACAGTACTTTTTGTTTTATGTGTTTGAGGCTGTGTTGTGATGTACACTTGGTCGAATGCTTGCAAATCTTGAAACATCGATACGCAAAAGATGAAAAATGAAACAAATGATTACTTGTTTCATTTTTCAAAGTGGCTTTAAGAGCGCTCATTTTTTCAAGCCAATAATGTGTTCACGAAAAGGTTGCGCAAAACATTTTACCATGAAAAAGGAAGTGACAGACTAATTATTCACACCATTACCACTCCCTTTTCGAATTTAGTAATGACCGAGCTGGCTTGCTATAAAAACAGTTTGATTCGGAGTTAAAATATATAAATTGTTTTAAAAATATTGGTCTCCCATAGAGACTGAGAAGCTTTGCATCAAATTGCGGGAATATCAGCTTTCTTAAACACTAATTAAATGCTTATGAGCATGTGTAAGCAATTGTAAGGGACGATACGACGTCAATAGGCGAAAAATGGTAAACGACGCAAATAATTACTAATCATGCAAAACCATGCACGAATATTAAGGTGGGTACGTGTTGAAAGAATTTACTGTCTTAGTATGACTAAAAAATTCTAATATAAGCTTAAGATGTATGGTTGATGGTAAAACACAATTCTGATCTAGTGTCTGTCAGAATATCAGAATTTCATTTGCTTGGTAAGTTCCTTGGTGTTAATGTCCAGTTCATATCTTGTACTCCTTGATAGTAGCCCTGTGCGTTATTATTTCACAGAACAGGCGCCCTGGCTGATTTGAATTTTGGCAAGCAAAATAAAGGACAATGTTTTATTTAAATAATCGTTCTGCTAGCTGGGCGCAATCAGTTTATATGAGCGGAAATCGTTGCGTTGCCAAAATATACAAACAAGGTTTTCAATTAACTCAAATTCGACTAACCTTGTTAAGTTGAACGAGGCTCTCCTAACTTTTACTCGTCGCTGCTGATGTGGTTTGTGTTCCCTATCTTGATATTATATAATTAATAGAAATCATTACATTTCTATAGCGCCAATCCACCACTTATTGCCCGAGGCACTTAATAATAAAAAAGAGAAAAATTTAAATATTAAAACTGGCTTTATTTAAATACGTAAGTAAAATGTTTCAATAGTAACTTTAAAAAATGTGTGCTAAAAGGTTCGTTTAAATAGATACGTTTTCAAACATTTTTTTTTTTCAAAATGAATTCCTTATGTTACACGGAATAGTAATCCACGGTCTGCGCTGCTACTGCAAATTGTTTGGGGGTTGAAAAAAAAAAAAAACTAAAAAATAATAATAATAATAAAAACTGCTCCAGGTTAGAGCTCCTATCATTTTACCATTACTTTCTTCGTTTTTCATTCATTCGGTGCATTCGGTGAAATTGGGACCGTGGAAGTTTATTGGGTTTTAATTAGTTTGAGGACGATCTGTCGAGACAACCCGCGTGTAGTCTTCTTACAAATAGGTCATATTCGTATTCCTGGCCGAGTAGCCTGCAACTGAGGTTAATAGGGCGAGTCTTTTCAAATGCAAATAGCAGTTATCTCTTTTTAATGATATTCCCCCGTTTTTAACACAAAAATTGTCCGGCTTTTTCGTCTGAATCTCAATTTTCTTAATGTACAGCTATCCTGCTAAAAATAAAATCAAGCCAACTTATGTGGTAAAATATCAGGCGTGAAATAATAACAGAACAATTATTACTGGAGATTCTAATTGACTGATTCCAATTTTGGACACGGCACTGTTAAAAATATTGATTAAACCTTAGTTGCGTTATTTCAATCAGGTAAAATTGAATGGTACAAATTTTATACCACAGCAATAAGAATGATGTAAGGAAATAGAGCAACTTTCCTTCAATAGCTGATAGTCTGGTGTTTATTGATATCTAGAGTAATTTGTATGGAAATTTGTATGGAAATTTCATACCTCAGTCTCTCTCAAGTTAGCTAAACAAGAGCGAAAAAAATGTCAAAAAGGACTACCATGGCAATAGACACTTCAAAATTATACGACATAATAACATTGGCGACAATTTAAGGTCGGCGCACACGAGGGGACTAGTCCATGCGACTAGTCCCTGCGATTAGTTCCTGCAACTAGTCGCGGGGACAAGTCCCGGGAACAAGTCCCGGGGACAAGTCCCATCGTGTGAACTGGCCATTTTTGCTTCAAAATCTAGTCGCAGGGACTAAAATTTGGTCCCTGCGACTAGTCCCACGAATTCAAACTGGTTTGAATTTTTGGGACAAGTCCCTGCGACTTGTTGCTCAAAACGCTTCGTGTGAACTGTTCGTGGGACAAGTCCCTGCGACCAGTCCCTTCATGTAAACTCTTCAGGGGACTAGTTGCAGGGACTAGTCGCAAGTACTAGTCCCCTCGTGTATGCCGACCTTTACTCCTTATATTGGCGCGATACAATAAACAAGTAAAAAACCCAGGATTGTAAGAGTAATTTGTTACCCATGATTTTAACAGGTAATAAAATGATATGCTTGTAAAATGACGAAATAATTTCACTTGCGTTTTGTCCAAATGCTAATAGTTTCCTTCGTTCTAAGGACATAGAGGCTAATTAGACCTAGAGGAAAATTAGTAGAATTTTGGCAAAACGCGCTTGAAATTATTTCCTAACCAGTTCACTCGTCGCCATTTGATTACCCATGCATATTCGCGCATCATGAAAACAAAGACAGGACATTAAATTAAAAGAATAAAATGCTGGCCGTTAGATTCTTTTATCCTATTGTCTTGTGCACTGTGGCAAATTTCAACTGAGCAAGTTCCTTTTTCCAGTTTTGTTTTTTTCACGATAGAGAATCAGAAAACTGTTTTCATGGGAATCACAGATAGGGACCTTTTATCCCCCTCGTCCAAGCCTTACAGGCTTACGAACAAAGAAAAGTTCAGGTCAGATGGGATTAGTAAGCGTACTTCGCACATACTTCAAAAATAACCATAATTTATAGAGAAGTGCTTAGGAACCAAAACGTTTTTTCTTTAAAAGAAGGTAGTTTACTGTTATTGATGGTAACTTTAAAGGACGATAAGGTTAATTGCTCGCAATAAAAAGCTAAGAAAAGTACAATAGGTTTGAGCTTTTACATCCCAAGAAAGAAAAAGAAAACTAATTACAATTTTCGGCACACTTTGAGGTCCATATAGAGGACTACATTGCATCGTGATAACTATCAATTCCAAGTTTCTCAGTTTGAAATAATTCAGAGCACCAAAGATGTTAAGAGAGAGAGAGAGAGAGAGAGAGAGAGAGAGAGAGACTAAAAAAAAATAAATAATAATAATAACCCAAGATTTCGGTTAAGTTTTGGCCATCGTCACTCTGGCAGCCAATAATAACTGATTACACAGTTTAACCGTTGCCGTCGCAAATTTCGTTTGCGGGTTGAAGTTGCACTGTTGCTCATTTCTTCGGAACAAAAATTGGCTTTATCTGCCGATATATTATCTCGATCAAACTTCTCAGGAAAGTGTAGATGCATGATAAGTAGAAATAACTGAATTAATGCATTGATTACCACAGAGACGCTTATTGTAATTCCACTGTCATTTGATATGGAAAAAAAAAACAATTAGATGATTTTAAAAAATGTTGCCAAGAATGTTAAACGTTATCAAGTAAGACTAAGTGAGGCTTGGATTTCTCAGAAAATCTAATTAAGAAGCGACTTATCTGTTGCAACATGTTTTTTTATGATGTCACGAGTTTTCTGCCGCGAACTGACTTCCGCAGCGGCTGTCCGGGTGATAGAACTTGGTTATTCTACAATCTCCAAGTTATTAAAAAACGATTGGAAAAATCCTTTTGCTTTTCATAAAGATTAACAAATTTAGCATTACCTTTGTTCCTTACTGAACGGTTTCCTCGTTATCAATCCCAATCTTCAGTGGCTCAAAAGTTACCGAGTTGTTCATAGTCCAGTAGTATTTCGTGTTCTTCTCGGCTGTGATCTTCGCGCGAAGTAACCGAAGGCTTTCTTCGCAACTCGCCAGGGAGTCTATCTAAGTCATATTTCAAAAGAGTCTTTGATTACTTGGTTTTGTTCTGTTTTAATGTGTGGCTGCCAATAAAAAGGTTATATTTATAATTGAAGGCATAAACGTCTTTCTTGACACTAAGCTCTACTTAATTAATTTTTGGGTTTGCTGAGCTGGGAGTCAATCAAGCAAAACGCAATTAATACGAACCTCTTCTCAAAGTAAAGACGGTTTCTTGCGTTATGCTCATGCGAATTTTAATAACATTTCATTGTGGCTTATGTTATTACAGTAAAGTCACACACTTGACGCCGTCGGATGTTAAATTGAAAACTAATTGATGATACGTTTGCTATAAGTCTAGTACCAATTGTCTTCAATATAATGCCTGTCAAATGTTGATTCCTGTTTTATTTTTGTACTCTATCGTATTAAAATGTACATGAGTATGATTTCCAACCGAACTCAACTGCTGTTTACATTTGTTCTTTTCACCATGTAGTAATTATTACGCTTTGTTTACACTCACAACTTAATAATAATATGATGGTCAAACAAGGCAAAATCCCAGAGGGTTCCATCGTTATCGACTTTGTATTAAACACTTCTTTGTTGACGAACCTAGGTATTGTTTGCCTTGAGAGTCAATAAGCGTTGCAAATAAACGGCCAGAAGACGTACAATGCACACTTATAAGCTCGCTGTGTCTGACATCGGTAACGACAATTCCATGTTCTGTTATTTGCAGTGAAACGTCGACGTGTATGGTCAGGCATGTCTTGGAAGACCAGCTAATTGGTTAAACGAACATATAACTCGATTTAGGACGACTGGATCTTTCTCAAGTAAGCAAGACAGTGATAACCAAATTTCGTACTTCTCACGACCGGAATATAACGGGCGTCACACGCAAGGTAGATAATAGTTAAATGCATACAAAGACAAGAAAGCCAATACAACTGTCGAGTGAGTCAAAAGACGCTTTAACACAGACCGTTTTAAATGCAAATTGGAAGACTAATTCAAACTTTCACCCGAGAATCTCAACCAACTGAGTGACCGTGAATTATCAAATTGTTTGCTAAATAGATGTTGGCCAGCTACATGCACAGAATGTGAGGCGAAAAGCTCATACTGATATCAGTTAACAAACGACTGTCAAAGTAAGTTTTAAGTGCTAATGAATTTGCTTCCAAGTGATCATGTTTGTTGGGAACTTAACACAGCTACAGTGCTCACTCACTCACGTCCAAAAACGAAAAGTACGCGCGAAACTCAGTGAATGACGACATTCAGTGAAGCCTTAAAGACCCCTTAAGGACAGAAAGTTTGAAAACTTCGAAAAACTATTTCCGGTTGGTGTTATGAATATAGAGTTAAACCTTTGTCTTCCATGATTTTTTATCTCATCCGGCTGTTGTTAAGACTTTCGTTTGTTAAAACGAAAATTTTGCTTGTTATTGTGAGCTGGTCATAGAACTGGGTAAGGACGACAGAGCTGTTTGTCTCATTTGCAAATGAGACAAACAGCAACATAATGCTACATAATGAGGCAATAAGACAAGCATTTACTGCAACATTTATGAGGCCAAACTTCTCTCAAGGGGACTAGATGATGATCCTAGATATAAACGTGGGTGAATAAGTACGCAGGATTGCGTCTATAATCTGATTTTGCACTGTTCTGCGCTGTCCCATCATTTGAATGGAAACAATGGATGGAAAATTACATATGGCCACCCACGTTACATATGGCCTACCACGTCTCATACTTTAATAATCACATTTGTCCCAAGTCCAATATCAGTCTTGGACCTGTAACTTAAAGTCGGCTTTCAATCTAAAGCTGTTACCATTCAATTGCTAGAATCTCTATCTACGAAACTAAAATGACAGCATTATTAATAGCTCAATCCAATAGTTTTGGGTTCAAACCTAATGATTAAGTCTAAATGTTTGCCTGTAAAATCAGCTCGGTCGTTATGGCACTGAATTGATATTGAAACGCAAGCACATCTACAGAAACCATTTCCTACCTGTAACTAGGTGAGACCATGCAAGGTGAAAAAAAAACTAGTTTATGGACGAAATAACTCAAAAGTCATTTTTAGTATCATAAAGTTCATGAAGTCAGTAAATATCTAGCACTCCGATAACTTTTCAAACGTTTTTGCGACCAAAACTAAAATAGCGAATTCTCTGCATAACCATATTATTAATAATACTAGAGTCCCGTTTTACCTGACCAAATTATTTGTAACGAAAAACTGAGTGTTCAATTGCCAAAAGTTACCAAAACACAGATCGCAAGCCAATTAAATTTGGAATGAAGCTGAGATATTCAAACGAGCTAAGATCACCTGCCGGTAGAGAGAAGAAGGGGATAAGAAACTCTTGAAATAAAATAAGATGTTTTTTCTTTTGCCACTAAATGAACCTATTTTGTTCTTCAAAGGAACACCTGAGTCAGATGAAACTCCAATTTTCGACTGTGTTGAGTCATGTGCACCTGTTTAGACTTTGGTGTGGTGTTCAGTTGATTTGCTATACTCGAGATATCTAGACATTTTTGTTTACATTTTGAGAATTTCATAAGTTTTTTTTCATTTATTATTAATTTGTCCGAGCATAGGTGTTTCTCAGTGCAGTCCATAGATTGCTTTCTTTCAAACTATGTTGAAAAACTGGAAGTGAAATGCAAATTTCATATCTAAATGGAAAATATTTTTGTGTTTGTGATCGAAAGATAACTCATTAATCGAGTATCTAATTTAGCAAGATAGCAAAGGAAATCTGAGAAACTAGTCTAAACTTCCTCTTTACGCTCGTCTAAATGTATATGGAATTCAACGAAGTCTGAATCAGTGTCCGTCAGAGTTACTCCCAGAGCAAATGGAAGAAAGAAAAGATTGAAACAAATTCTTTTTGATAATGTAAGTCGCGTTTCATATTATTTTGTAACCTGAAAATGTAAATATGAATATTTTCAGCCAAGCGATTTCGAGAGTAAAAGGCTAACAGTAATTTTTTCTGCGTGTTTTTCATGAGCTAAAACAGAAGTCACGGAAAAGCGATTGGTTTTCCATCGATTTAGGAACTACAAGATTAAGATATAAACAAAAGCTTCGCAGCATTTTCTTGGAGAACAACAAACATTGCTTGAAACCGAGATAAAGTTCTAATAAACTTTAATCAAAAATGCCTATCTAATTAATAGTAAAATGGTGAAAAATTTACCATTTGTTTAGGACTCGCCGGTAAAATAATTTTGTAAGTACTGGTGACCGTTTTTTTAATGATTGCACCGGAGAATGAAAAGAATTTGAGGCAGACTTTGACCCTGTCTGCTTTTACTCTCTTTTATCTCAAAAGAGCAAAATTACAAGTGAGGAAAATCGGCCGATTGTATATAGGCTCCAGTATGAATTTTGGACGAAAGTAAAACTAGCGCCAAGAAAAGTGACTTTTAATGGCAACGTAACTGACAGAAAACTTTGGAAAAGAATCACGCCTTATACGCTCATCGCACATATACAAAGCTAGCCAAATTAGCAAAGTGCATCCTGACCCTAACAAATGAGCCACCTATGAGTTCAAACTACGAACATATTGACAAAACTTTTGATTTCTTAACAACAAACTACGAGACTGAGGTAAACACCTCAGATGTTGAACAAGTCAAGAGTTTTCGTGAACAGAACCTCGAAGTCGAGGTAAACAACATGCAAATGGCACATTTTGATAAGAGGCTACTCAACGAAAAGACTTGAATAGTAAATAACTAAGCTTGACTCTTTTGTTAAATATACTGATGATTCTTTTAGTTATTTTTATTGTGTTCAATATATACTTATAAAGTTCAATTAGAGCGTCTAGTTTTAACAAAAGCTTACCACTTAATAAGAAGCATTCAAAAAAGGACATCACTACGATCGAAAAATATAGAAATGTTGTGTCTGGTGTTTGTTTCAGTTGCGTCACAGATCATTTAACACAGATGGACGAGCCTGAGAAATTCTGATTAAAAGAACGAAAATATGAGACTTTCGGTTCATGCCTAGTGCTGAATCGAGTTCCTTCGTTGTACACTTCCGGTTACTTTTTATTGTTTTACGGCAAATCGCAGTCAAATCTGGAATGGAACTTTAAAGCGTACGTCCCTGTTTAAGGTGGCTCAAAGCAGTTTCCAGAACTTTCCAAGACTTTTGATGGGTCGTTATGACCAGTCCAGTTAATGCTACAATCATGATACCTAGAAAACTGCTCAATCATTGGTTAACACATTGTTATAATTGTGGTGCCACAATAGGTTACCATAGCATTGGTATGACCTACTGAAATAATCCTTAATGACCGCCCCCCCCCCCATTTCTTTTTTTTTTTGATTTTCGATTAGCAGGATATGACGCAACGTTTGACGAAGGGTTCAGAGCCACCTTAAATTTTTTATTTAAGTTGGCTCTGAACCCCATATTTAGAATTTTGAATTCTTAAATACGAATCTATAGCAGTTCGAGTATGTCAATGTACGGAGTTAATTATGTTGAGGAAAAAAGTGAAGAAAAAGGAAGGTTGGAAAGCAACGAAATCATAGAGGAATCAAGGCGAATCAGATCAGCAGCTTTCGCTCAACGTTTATCTTTTAAAATCAACATTTTAGGGTTACTTTTGAAATGCAAAAATTCCCCCATGTCTGTTTTGATAAGTTAGTATCATTGTCATCCTCATAGGGAAGGACCGTCCAGAAAAACAATAAATGTATATTTGGGATAATTTCAAACAGCAAATACTGTTTTCGTTGTGATTTCTCCTATAAAGTCAATGGAGTGACAACATAGAAACAAGACATTATTTGTAGCAGACTCACCCTTTACAAGCAGTTAGGCAGGTTTTACAAAACAAATGTTCATTGCATGTTCCAGAACGTGGAACGTCACAACAAAAATGTTTCACATTCTACGCTAGCGAACTAAAATAAAATTGGAGGAGTATTTTCTTAACACGGTAAACTAATGTTTCTCTTTGTTGTATTGGTTAAACATCAGAGGATCAACAGCATTACCTCTGCACGTGAAATTCATTTCATGTTTGACGTCAAAAAAGTTATTAGCGCAGCCAGAAGCTAAAAATATTCGAAACCCTGCTGACATCTGTTTTTTGTACTAAGTCAACCTTTCTTAAGGTAAAAACAAGAAATAAGCCTCAAATAATTAATAAATTACATTTCTGGGGTCTTCTTTATCAGCAAACCTAGCTACACAACCCTTTCGATCTAAATGACGTGTGCCCAGCTCAGGCAGAGCACACTGACAGAACAACTTTCACATTTATTAGCTCTTTGCTCTTCCGTATGAAGACGTCGTTAACAATGTTGCACTTTCAAATGAAATCTTGTAATTATAGCTGGTAGTGTATTTTTTTGTGTGTTTTGGCGATATGATGCAATAACGTGTCAGAACTGCTGAAATTCAGCAAAATCGTGTCTCTTTCGTTTTGTAAACTCACAAATCAAATTAAGTTCAGCATGAGTGTTTTGGAAATAAGGGACAGAGATGTCCTGTCGTTTCGCTAAATATGAACCAAATTCAAACTTCTGTCATTTCTCAACTGTCAAGTTTCGTGCCATAAGTCCGGTAAGGCCAAGTCGTACTTCCAAAGGTTTGTTGTCAGACTTCGGGGAAGATATCACTAAACATATCTGTTCAGTTATACCACAAAATACCGATATCTGGCTAACTTAAGCGTGCCTGATTAATAGACATCTTTTCCCTTGCTTTAAATTCCGCGAACAGTAACTATCTTATCCAATTAAATAACCGGAAAATACACAGTGGAAGCTTTTGGGTAAAAAAATATCTGTTTTCCAATAATCAATGCAAGAATGAATTCCAAAACCCCGCGAATTTACCACAATTAAAATTAATGCTTCCATCGAACGATTATGCCAAAAGGCACTTTAATTGGTAGGTTTTACAGCACGTCTCGCAATCTCAAGGCAAGACACTTTGAGGTTTGAAATGTCAGATAATACAGCTAACGGAAGAAAAAAAAGCATCCTAAACTTTCCGATCTCTTGCTATTAGTAAACTGTGAGTCATTTGACCAGTGTTATGGTATAAATAAATGATACGTCAGTTTGTATCGTTACACATATTTCATACATTACAAGTTGGCCAATCATTTTCCGGGGAGATAAGATCATTAAATAGAATGTACTTTACGTTCATCTTTTAGGTTTGACTGTTTGAGTTTATACTTACAGTACAGTTTTACCTGTAATCCTGATATTTAAGAGAGACAACGGGTACCTTCCAATCCTAACTGCGTGATTTATCTGCCATTTACGCGAAACTCCTAATGGAAGTTTGTGGCTCTGTCTCAAGTAATAATTAATAACATACTATCACTGTGCAAAACAATATAAAGTCCCGTGTGAAATGCTCTCGGTATGGTGAATTAGTGACAGCTCTATTGAAAATAATAATGTCAATGGCATATGGTGTTGATATTCAAGTGTTCATGAATCGACAGCCCAGTGTTTTTGCAGTTGTAATGGTCTTATAATCCGTAGCTGAATCGATTAAGTAAAGTGCCAGGACGTGCCAAAATGTACTCTTTCGTCGAACAATACTCTTCAATGACACTGGTGTAAATCAACAAAGAAAACAAGGAAGACTCGAGAGGCATCAAACTGAAAAAACACGATATTAAATTTCTCGGTATGAAAGGCTTTAGGTTTGCCCTGTTCAGAAAAGCGTTTAGCTTGTTTTGTCGAATCGATGGTTTGTTAAGTGTTTGGAATTGATTTGATATATATTGTATTTTTAGGCTTACCTTGAGTCGCTGTTAAGGCAACACCTTGAAATCTTTTAGCACGTTACATGACTCAATTTGATGCTGTTGTTATTTTTCGCGTCACGAAGGTTTTTTGTTCCGCCTCGAAGAGTAAGTGTGAAAGTATGTCCATTAATTATCCAATAATGAAGCAAGATATATATGCTTGCAATGACTTGCATAATTATAATTTGTTAGATATCAGTTTTTTCAATCTCACCCAGTCGAAAAACAAATTTATGCAAACATTACGTTCGGATTCTTTGCCTCAGTGTTAACAACTGTTTGACCATGTGTTGGAAAGAAAAAAAAGGATCGATCTACACTTTTGGTAAGTTTACAATATAAGTAATTATCTTTAAAGTTATCAAAATTTACACTTTATACCGAAAAGTCTTCCTTGACAGCTGGTTATCAAAGCTGGACTTGTTATGAAAAAGACAACAGCTTGAGCTGAAACGTGCAATAGATCAATATAAACCCAACATGGGGTCTAGGCTAGAGATGAATTAACTTAAGTACAGAATGAAAACGTAATGTCGATTTGACCAGTTTTACGTAATTTATTTAGGTGAAAAAAAAAAAAGAAAAGAAAAGAAAAAATCATCCCTAATAACCCGGCGAAATGCGTTTTACTAAAGGTATGAGCTACGTGTTCGGCTCTGCTTCCGATGTTCTTAAAAATAATTGTCTCAGTTTGTTGCAAGTGTGAAAAAAGTAGAAGGAAGAGTTATTTCTGTATTGGAAATATCCAATTTATTCCTTTTATTTTTGAAGCTGAAATTAGACTTCTTCTTACTAGTAGTCGCCCATGTTTTTCAATGTTCGTGTTCAAAGTTTGGAAGTGCATAGACACAGCATCACGCAGGTGACGCCATTTTATTTATTCTTGATATCTGCTTGACATCGTGTTCAGTTTTCCAGGAGATCGTATTATTAACCTCTTGGCAGAATCAGCGATTTATACTAAAGTTGGTCACTGACATTTGATCGCTAGGCACTTTGCCGCTTCGGAACGGTCTATGCTGAAAGGCATGCGCGATAACAAAGAACACACTGTTACAACTTTACGCTAACGTTGTTTCAAATTTCAAATAAAATTCAGCACCAAAAAACATGATCTTCAGGTACCTCGCAGCAAATTGTGTACATTCTATTCCAAATGAAAATGGCAAATCAATATCTTCCGGTAAAAGATTGCACTTGTCTTTCAAAATCCGAACTAAACAAAGCCGATATTTGGCACGGTAGGTTTTAGTTTTGCTGTGCGCGTGCATTTTGTTACTATTTTTCTAATGATTTCTTTATCTATTTCTCCTTTTTCCTAAATACTCAGTCAGTCCTAACCGTCAATGATGAGGACCACAAATTCCCAATTTTCTCTCTGGATGCCCAATATCACGACAGTTTTCAAATCTTCGGGCCGCGCCTAACAAAATAATACGACGCGTCTTCAGTCCAGGCGGATATGGAGACGGAGCAACGGGTGCAGCATTTATTACATCAAATTTAGACAATTGTATAAACCTTAACTATGTGGACATCCTACAGACGCCGAGTCGTCAATGGAATGAAGGTTAATTCCTTACTCCGTCTTTCTTTATCTAATCAATTTATATCATAAAGATTTTCTATGATGTCCGAACTCTTGCAGCAACACAGCGGTTCATTGCATGCCACCACAAGAACACTGTCTCTTTAATTTATATACTGCATGCCATTCAAACGCTTACATGTGACTCCTTTTATACAAGAAATACATAGTCTGTCAGGAAAAATTTCATCAAGAGGTTTTGAGTACATCTAACGATACGCCGGCCTTCTTTTTCGTCTGCACAACAGACGCACGAATAAGCAGTTCTATGCTTTCATAGGATAAAATGCAAACTTTTAGGAGGTCGACAATGGTTTGCTAGAAACCGCTTAACAATTATACAGCTTCTCCTTGTATAGAAAGGTTTTTTTTGGCTACAATAACGAAAAATTTGACCATTATAGGACTACGCGCGTGATCGATTAACAAATAGTCAGCGACGGGAGAGCCAATCATATTCCTTTATTTGCAGTAGACCACGAGAAATATTTTTTATCATTATATGGCTGTGTCTCACAAGGACTGGGAACTACCGAATTCACGAATTTGATTGGCTGAAATCGATATTGACCGCGGTCTAGATTTTCCCATCTAGACCGGCATCTCGACCGATTACATTTTGCCGTGAAAAAGTTGCAAACTAAATACAAAAATATTGACTATTTTCTTCCAAAATATTAGTTCCAGAAAATATTTATATTATGGAAGTCCCAAGCCTGATGAGGAAAAAAAGTAAAGAGGACGAGCAAACTTTGGCAGAATTACGTTCAGCTCATCGCCGTTTGCAAGCAAAATGTCAGGCAGTACAAACCAGTTACATTAAACGAATTAATTTTTTCTTGTTTGCCATATAATAAAAATCTTATTAACTGAG
Source organism: Orbicella franksi (assembly GCF_964199315.1). Taxonomy (NCBI): domain Eukaryota; kingdom Metazoa; phylum Cnidaria; class Anthozoa; order Scleractinia; family Merulinidae; genus Orbicella; species Orbicella franksi. Next base: position 35,942,326 of record NC_138146.1, read on the forward strand.
CTTAGTCGGTCTGTATGTGAGAATCTTGACCTCGGTCTGTACTCCCGACCTCGGTCAAGATTCTCCCATACAGACCTCCTGCTCGGTTACTAAGAGCTAAATATAAACTGGTATTCTATACCCTGGTATAGAGCAGGATTTGAAAAAAAGATGAAAGAATCCACTGTAATTCTAAGATTTTTAATTTCGTCTGCCACAGCTGAAAAGTGTTAAGCTGTTATTTATATTAAATGAGACGTTGCTAGGTCTAACAATTCTACCAATTCGCTTATTTGTTGGATCGGAGTAACTTTGAAACTGACATTCTTAATTTGATGTAAATTTTCACACCATGCCTCCACCGCACAAGATCGGCACTTTAACAAGAACTCCTCTTTTCTACCTGTCGGCGAAATTCTCTTACATTTTGATTGCGGTTTATTACGCAGACTTGAATGCGAGACAATCTTGGCTGACAATATTGTAACTGTCAAGAGAATTCAGTTCTTTAAAAAATCAATTTTACCTATGATTTCTTAGTTGGTGCCAACCAAATGGTGAACTTAATTAAGTCTTAGTCTGTCAGTCGGGGTGCACGCAGTTAATACTTAAATGAGCATAACGTTTATCCAGGCCTTTTGAATACATCTTGAACGTTTGGTTCAAGCAAGTGTCCGTCTGGATAGCAATTTGATGGCCCATACTTGCTATACACTTGGCTTAAAAGTGATTTCCAAAATCGTCTTAACTAAATTGAAAGTGGCTCAACCTTCAGTCAGAAGTTGTATTGAATCAAGCAATACCTGAAATACCAGATTGATGAACTTCTGCCTTTGAAACGTTCTTCAAAAGAGGACAACAGCGTAAAGATCTTTGAAATTAAGCGTCAAAAGAGCCCAGCATTCTCGCCACGCTTCTGCCATAAATTTCCGTGCCAAAGATGAAGTGTTTTGTTGAAACACCTTGAAAACAGAAAATGAAATGATTGAACGGATGGATTTGCCGGGTACCTGCTAATGAGGGATTTAACAAAAGGATCAAAATAGCGTTTCTAAATGTCTGCTGTTGAAACATCGTCTTTCGGAAATCATGCAATGTAGATACAAATTAAAGATGTGGTTATATATTTTGAACAGGGACTTTAGTCATATTTTCCTATATCGTTCAAATTTCGACTTGCGACTGAGTACTGAACCGATCACAAGGGCCAAACTTTTCACATTAACACCGAGTCAACCTCCTTTGAGTAAATTATCACAAAACATCATAATTAACGTTCTTATTAAGAATTCCCTGTGTAAACCCACCGCTTTTTTTCAAAACTGTTTATAATTTACGCGTTGTTTCACATTTTAATCATTCACTTGAAACAAATATAAATCTGATGAGTGCACTTCACTTAAACAGTCGCGTTTGTGAACAGCAAGAGAGGTATTTTTTCATAGTGTTTACTATAGATAATGTCGTCAATCTATGATTACGTTTTGCTCACTTCCATGTATTCAGTCACGAGTTTCAGCCTGAAAGCAACAGTTCTGTTTTTCGTTCTTATCGAACTTTACATACCTAAAAACTACTCGATATTTCTTTAAAACGTTGATTTTTTTGTTATACAATTACAACTTAATACAAAGTACAAAGTTCGGAATATCTTATCGAATATTTTAAAAAAATGAGCATAAACGATTGAGCGTTGGTGTCTCCTATTGAATTAATTCATACGCGTATTTAACATGACTTCGCACCAGGCCATTCGCACCTTTGAGCGATCAGTTTAATGAACTGCTCTCCTTGTCACAAAATTATCGACGTTTAAAAAATATTTCTCATATCAGTAGTAAGTTGTTAGAAGCTGAGCAACGATTGCGATCAACGATTATCAACAACCAGATAAAAAACGATCGTCATCGTTACTTTATCAAAAGTGCAGCGTAACAATAGAATTTCTCTCCATAGTATTGTTGACAAACTACATCCCTTACATCTTGAAAATCGAGGGATTCATATTTCGACTTTTCCTTTGTTGATGAACAAATCAGCGAAAATCCAACCAAACAAGATAAATTTCTTGATGAAAGTGACATGAATCAATCTTTGATATTTTACTTGTATCTGACCCAAGTTACGATAGTTCTATAACCGCATCTGAGTTTACGTGAGGAAGGTTTCAACTGTTGAAAATCATTATATTCACTATTGAAGGTATTTCTTTCGGGATTTAGCCAACCGTAATCCGACAAGCAAAAGCAGAAGAAAAACTTGATTTTGGCGTAAACTTTGGCGATCGCGATTCTTGCCAGAACACGAAACACAAATCATTTCCAAGGATAACTAACTAAAAGCAAATCTGAACGAAATGACATGACTTCCTTGCCACTCAACTCTCTTTTTTGTACATAATATAAAAGAGACCTGTGTTGAAAATTATCACTGAGAGAATAATAAAAATAAAAATAATGGTAGAATATACTTCCATGTTGTTCGGGTTTATGTTTGATTGATTGCATGTTACCACAAGTGTGTTACCGATGCATAACATACAACCGAATATGTTGGTTTATTTACCTTATTTGCCACACAAGAGAAACAAAAAGTGTAACATACCGGAACGGAATTATTTTTAGCCAAACGAAAGGGGACATATCTAACTGGTAAGATTGATCAAACGAAATCAAGATCTTATCACAATTTTTCTTTTTATAATTGTTAGAATAGCCCATGCGGATTTTCATCTGAATAATTCACACTTAAAAAGACATTTGTTTTTCTTTTCAGCGCTGAAAAGCTAATATAATACATTCAAACATGAAGGTAAACGTTGCAATTGGTTTTATTGACCGACGCAGCTTGACGTAAACATTAGAGGTTCTTTCATCCAAGACATGAAAATTGAGTGAGCACAAAAGCTGTTCCATATTGCATTAAATCTTCTTTCTCAAATAAGTCTAAATTGGAAACATGAATTATTTCCAATCCGTGGAAGATTAACAAATTAGTGATACAGTTTGCTTTGCTTGCGTTGTTTTTTTTTTCTGATTCTATACATGAATGGAAAAAGCAATTTTCGACTGACTTGTTTGACTGAAATATTGGACGCAAGGTGTAGATTATAAAAACTACGCTTTATTAACAATGCTACCGGGAGTGAAGTACGATAAAGAAAAGAAAGCTGGCTGTTATTAATAATTCACAATTTTTGGTTTTATAGATGGAATCAAGCTAAACTCAGTCCAATCCCACCACCATATTATCACTGCTTCACCTGCAGTTTAACACGGACGTTTCAGTCCTTTTCACGAGAGAAGTTTTCGAATTCATGCGATCAAGAGCCATGATGATCCAAAATACATTCAATATCCTTTACGTGATTCTGCTAATTCCAGGTAAGAAATATTTTTTGCTTCCTACGTTGAACCATAACTACAAAATGCACTTTGTGGTAAGTGAGCATAGATGCCTTCCTTATTCTAATGGATTATCTCTGCTGCTTGAAAAATTGACATTGAATCACGCAGCTAGGCTGGTGGCAAATTTCATTTCGACTTCTGCTCTGTAACGGGAATAAAAGTGTTGTGAAAATATTGCGAACCTCAAGGAGTGATATTTTTTCAGGGTTTTTTTTTTCATTATTTAACATCGCTTTACGCAGTTCATGTGAAAACGAGATGAACGCACCACCACAAGTATGCAAATTTGAAAAAATGTTTTGATTGTGGTTTACGATGTGATGCCAAGGGAAACTTAAACTTATCTCTTCCTTGTGTGTTGTATATTTTAAAGTCTACACACGGAATTCATTGAAATAAAACTCGTAATGAATTGCTTTAGAGCACTTCGCCTTAAAACGATTTAGGAATTTTATTAAATCCATTTTGAACACATTGTTTTTTCAGCTGGCAATGTTTTTTCATTTCAAAGAGTACAAATTCAAGCACTTTTTCGGTGAAGTACGAACTTATTTAAAAAAAAAAAAACGAACTACCCATCTCGATTTTGACAGAAACATTTCGTGGTGAAAGACAACATGGAGTACAAAAAACATATTTTTCCATCTAATGTGAAGGCGACGGCTTAAGCTGACAATAAACTAAGAATTTGGCTAAATCGGGTTGGAAGACCTGAAAAAAAAAAAAAAAAAATCAGCGGAAAGGCATTCAGGATTCACTGAGGGGACCATTAAATATCTGACTATATTTTTATATCTTCAGACTATTGACGTTATAAATGATTAATTGTTGGACATAGGAGTGGAATTCGGTTAATTGATGAAGCAAACAAAACTCGAGATCGCCTGGCCATTATTCACAAAAAGTATTGCTAAAATTTTGAAAGTAAACAAATAGCATTTGTATCTTCAACGTGTAAAGTTATTCTGGTTTTTGTCAATTCATCACTTTGTGGGGAATTGCAACATCTCCTCGCCGTAGGGGGTCTATTTCAGCCAAGGAATACCGCTGTCGTCAAAATCCCGTTTCAGAAAGCTATCTACGCAATAATTGTTGTTCACTCCAAAGTGGACTTAGTCAGTTCCTTTAGCGTGGAGAAAAAAAATTGTTTGTCAAATCGTTTATAGAAAAACGTTCGCGGAATTAAAGCTGCTGATTTGTCCTTCTCGTCTTTGTTCACTATAATTAGACCACGCCAGGTCTCCCGTGTTGTTTCAACCATTACGATAGAATTTGTAAACTTTAAAAAGTTTAAAATAGCAAAATTGTAAAGCCATTTCTAGGAAATTTGCAATTTTTTTCTGAAATTTACAAGTATTTTTCTTCAACTGTTTTCAGTCGTAAATTATTAATCTGCTGAGTCGAGGAACCGGGAACTCGATTATTACTCATCACTGAAATGATTGAATGAACATTGCTTCCGAATGGCTAAATTAATCATCGCTATTTCCCAGGAACGCCTTAATTGGTTTAGACCAGAAGATTATCAGGTTTATCTTATCTTGATAATCTCTTGTTTAGACTTGTGACTTAGATTTTTTAAAATCATGTGTAAGTGTCTTGCAAAGGACATTTTATAGACGGTCGTGCCATGGCAATAGCATCACAGGATTTGATTGTTTTACTGCATAATCCAAGAATGCTGACAAAATCCTAGACATGACTCGACACCATCTTGGATATTTTACCAAAGATTAGTTTCAAAATTATCTTTACAGAACATTTTCAATATTCATCCTTGAGATAAAGTGAAAAAATACTAGAGAATAAGAATTACAGAGCCATTATTTCCATTGCCTTCTTGAATCCTCCACCACGCCTGTAGATGAAACTTGGTTTAGTGGACACTTAAAACAGGAGATAAAGATTTTGGAGGCCTTTGAAACAAACTTAGCGAGTTGAAACTTGAAACCTTTGCAAGGGTGTTGTGTCTAACGCGACTTGTTTTTTAGTCAGTTTGCTCGTGAAATTTGCGATGAAAGAGCAGAGTGTTTCAGAGTCTTTCATTTCAAGCAGAAATGCTTAGCTGTGAAACCCCTGGAATTATAACGTATCATTATATAGCTCTGTCTCACAAGGACTGGGAACTACCAAATTCACGAATTGGCTGAAGTCGATATTGGAAGCGGTCTAGATTTTTCCCGGTAATGTTTTGCAGTAAAAAAGTTGCAAACTAAAATGAAAAATCATTGACCATTTTCATCTAACAATATTTATTTATGGAAGTGCCTAAAAGCCTTACGAGAGAAAAAAAATAAAGAGGACGAGCAAATTTTGGCAGAATTAAATTCAGCTCATCGCCGTTCGAAAGCAAAATGTCTGTTAGTACATACTAGTTACATTAAACGAATTAAGAGGCCCTGCACCTAAGAAACGACCGATGATTTCCGGCTAAAAAATAAAATCGGCCTATTTTTATCTCCCAAGTAGAGGTTACCGAATACTATTTAAAAATGAATTTCATTTGTTTCAGTTTCGCTTTAAACCAAAAATATTGAGCCGCAAAGTTTTTCCGTCTGAAAGCAGCAAAATCAGGCCGAAAATAAGCCCCCGCAAAAAACTGTTTAGAAATTACTATCGCAACGCAAAAATAATGAGAAACCTACACAGTGTTGAAGAAAAAGGCCTTTTAATGCAATATCATTCGATAAACATCAAAAAACTGCCGAAGCGATTAACAAATAAAGTTTCAAATATTGCATACTGAATTAGATGGAGCGTTGGAGCTGATTTTAAAATAATTATTTCTTAAAAGTTCAACGCTTTTGAAAGCAATCACAGGGATGAATGAGACATTGGAGGGATACAAATCACGTTTCTGGAAAAACATTTTTCGGCCAAAGTATATTGACCTTGTACAAAGCGTTCAAAGTTACCGTGTTTACCGTTATCCTGCTACTTCGGCGAAACGCTTCTCTTTTGCCAATACGGCCGTGGATAGCGTGGTAAACGCCACTGTAAACCTTGCTAGGCATTCAGAGACTATCCTGAGTAGAAGGATGTAGAATTGAAAGAGAAAGGAAGATGAAAAATACGCAGAAAAAGAAAATAACTCGAAATTACCATCTGCTAACGAAAGTTGAATCTGGAAAATGTCGTCGCGTGACAGCGGCCAATGACGTCATTTGTCACGTAAAGGTCGCAAGAGCGTGGGAAAACGAGTCTGCAATGTCCTTCGGGCGGTCAGCGGCTAGAGATCAAGTCGTGACCAATAACTCAGATCACGCTGCGGCCAAAACGGTGTGGCGGTTGGGGAAGTTTTTCTTTTTGAGTGACCATCATTTGTGAAAAATAACATAACATTGTTCCACTAAACGTTTTCTGGCCGGGAAAAATTGTTTTCCTATTTGTGCATTCGTTTGGATTCCACCGCTATTGATACAAATGACGTCAATGGCCGCTGTCACGCGACGACATTTTCCAGATTCAACTTTCGTTAGCAGATGGTAATTTCGAGTTATTTTCTTTTTCTGTGTATTTTTCATCTTCCTTTCTCTTTTAATTCTACTTCCTTCTACTTAGGACGGTCTTTGAATGCCTAGCAAGGTTTAAAGTGCCGTTTAACACGCTATCCATGGCCGTATTGGCAAAAGAGAAGCGTTTCGCCGAAGTAGCAGGATAACGGTAAACACGGTAACTTTGAACGCTTTGTACAAGGTCAATATACTTTGGCCGAAAAATGTTTTTCCAGAAACGTGATTTGTATCCCTCCAATGTCTCATTCATCCCTGTGATTGCTTTCAAAAGCGTTGAACTTTTGAGAAATAATCATTTTAAAATCAGCTCCAACGCTCCATCTAATTTAGTATGCAATATTTGAAACTTTATTTGTTAATCGCTTCGGCAGTTTTTTGATGTTTATCGAATGATATTGCATTAAAAGGCCTTTTTCTTCAACACTGTGTAGTTTTCTCATTATTTTGTGTTGCGATAGTAATTTCTAAACAGTTTTTTGCGGGGGCTTATTTTCGGCCTGATTTTGCTGCTTTCAGACGGAAAAACTTTGCGGCTCGATATTTTTGGTTTAAAGCGGAACTGAAACAAAAGAAATTCATTTTTAAATAGTATTCGGTAACCTCTACTTGGGAGATAAAAATAGGCCGATTTTATTTTTTAGCCGGAAATCATCGGTCGTTTCTTAGGTGCAGGGCCTCTTAAATTGTTCTTGTTTGCGCCATGAATGAATGAATGAATGAATGACTGAAAGACTTTATTAAAGTGTTAATAGTATTTAGCTTAAATGAAAACTACTTGGGGACACTATTTACACAATGAAATATACCTTAGCTAAAGTTAACATTATTTACAATTTAATGAATAATGTATAAAAAAATAAATTTAAAAAAAAAAAAATAAAAAATAAATCAAATATATGAACTTAGTAAGATTTAAAAAGCTTAAAAGATATCAAATATATATAAAATGTAAAATTTAAAGCGGCCTAACAGCATATATCCTGAGTTCTTACGATTATCTATTAAGTGTGATAGCTCTCTTAATACTGCTTTTAAAACTCTTAACATTATAGGCTTCTCTCTATCAGTTTTGTCTAATTTGTTCCAAAGATGGGGTCCAAAATATCGTAAAGAATGTTTTCCATAATGCACGGTGCGAAAACGTGGAATATTAAAATCAGCGTTCCTCAGATTATACCGTTTCGGGGTATGTAATAAACATCTTATTAACCGGTCTGTATGGGAAAATCTTGACCTCAGTCGTCTGGACAGACCTCACTGCGTTCGGTCTGTACTCATGACCTCGGTCAAGATTCTCCCATACAGACCTCCTGCTTGGCTAATAAGAGCTAAACATAGCTCACAAATAGTGCGTATGGAAACAACTGTCATGTGAGAAAACGCGCAGTCAAACTGTTAAATGACAACTGTCAAATTGCTCCGATCTTTCAACTGACAAAGCCCTTTCTAGGACTCAGCATCATAAGAGCCATTCACGTATTTAATAGGAAAGAAAGAATTTAATTTTAGCAACTTTATTTTTTTATTGGCATTTAGAATGCAGCCTTCTTACCAGGTCCTACTTCAGACAACGTGAAACGGTAGATACAGCGTAAAGCCAACATGATTCTTTTTCTACCAATTTAAGTTCACAAACCACACAGCCCTTATCATAAAGCCGATCCCAAACTACACATAGGGTGGAGTTCAATCTAGTAACACAATTTTATCTTATATGACAGGAATCGGATTATCTCACGCTGTCTTAAATGGCAGCGAATACGAATCTCTGTCGCAGGGAGAAGCGTCAAATGCAAGTGTGCACAAATTCTCCGCTGACAGTAGTGGTAAGTAGCTGACACAGTCATTGGTACCATGGAAGTAATCGTAACTGTTGCTATCTTCTTTTTAGTCAGAAATTCAGGATTCCTTTCTTTTCAAAACAGGCCAAGGACTATCACAGGGGGCGCTAAATAGTAGTGTATATAAATCCCCTCAAAATGACAACGATGGTAAGTAGTGGCAAAATCAACAAAGCTTCAATCCGTAACTTAAAGTTAGGCGAATATTAGAAAACTAGCACTAGAATAAAGTAAAACTTCAACCTAATCTTTACCTTGACCACGTCATGTTACAGTGTCATAGAAGTATACAATTGTCCCATGAGTTGAAAGAGGCAGCCTTTTCAAAGTGACTACGATGTCCCCATATCAAAGTTAATTAGCTACTCCTCTAACTGCTGTGGATTTCCTGTGCTTTTGATCATTTATCAGTAACCTTTAGTTTTGTTTTAACAGTTAGGGACGGATGTAAGCTATTTTCGTTCTTAACCATATTTACACCGGGGGCGCACCATGAACCCTCTAATCCTGTTTATATTATTATTGCTCTTGAAAAAACAAAACAAAAACCAAATCATTGCTTTCGAAGTTCAGGAGGCGTTGTGAAAACCTGTCCCGATCGCAGAAGATAAGAAATAGCCCGGTCTAAATAGAGTTGAGATATCACGATTTTGTAGCTTAACTCCAACTTTTCATCATTCTGGTTTAGAAGAAGATGACGACGAAGCGAGACTGGTGCGAGATCTATTCAGCGGTTACAACAAAAATGTTCGTCCCGCACAGGATAAAGAGTTGCCGATTGAAGTCAAATTTGGAATTGCTTACACACAGATTGTTGACTTGGTAAACAATTTATTGACATAAACCTTTTTAGGACTGAAGACATTTAAAATTAAGATTAATAAGTTATCCCGGCTCCTAATCATTCTTAATTACGTATCTACCTGCACAAAAGAGAGAGATTTTGCTAGTGAAAGTTGGGTGCCGATCACTCTGTCAAAGTTCGATCTCGAATGCGATTGACTACCAGTTTAAAAGCCTGTGAATTTATTGCACAGTTGACGTGCATTAGCAGAGTTATAGGCCTTAGTCAGAAAGCAAAGCTGACAAATGAGTCGAGTACAAATCCTGTCAATCATTTTAAGCTATTGCTTAGTTACCAGTGTAAACGGTTTTAACACGTCACCAGAGTTCATCGTCGTCGAGTGGAAAATGGAATCAGAAGATGGGAGTCAAGAAGTGCCTATACTTACATAGATCTTATCTAGAGACTATTTTGAGGTTGGTTTGTCATCTAATATTTATTACTTGCTATAACAGATTGAAAAAGATCAAGTTCTTGTGAGCAATATTTGGGTGAGAATGGTAAGTGAGATAGGCATAATACGAATTCCTGAACAAAACGTATAATTCAATTGACTTAGTTTTCAACATCGCTGACATTTTTCATGTTTTTTTTTTATATATCTTCAAAATTCCTATTTTCAAAAATTATACGTCATATATACATTTAGGTTTTCATGGATTGTGTTAGCATAATGTAGCATCGATTTTCCGAAGCAAAAAAGCACTGCTGGCATAATTTGCACTTTTGGCCAGCTTTGCAACACAAAATCATCATCTATTGATCATACAACCAATTGTTTTGACCCGAGATCAGTGTTACAGGCAAATCTAAGTAACAAAATCAATTTTTTGTCTGCTTATTGTCACATTCATGGGACCTGGGTCCCACAGGAATTGACCCAGGACTCTTTCCATAGACTAAACGCATGCGCATAACTTAGAGCTCGGGTAACTAAGATGGCGTCCGCGACAGCGAGTGGATACAGCGAGTGTATACAGTGAGGTACATGTGTTTGCCATTTTCTTGTTTGTTGCATAGTTATGAAGTGTTCTTAGCAAATTATAGTAAAAAGTACAAGTATAATTTCTTTATTTTTTACCAAAATGAGTGTAATTTACAAAACTACCATAATCATTACCCGCATAATTTTAGAAATATACGAGCACTGCTAATATGCTACTTTTGCTAGCACAACCCTATCAAAGCCTATACACATGGCCTGGTTGACCTGATTCAGCTCTAGGAAATTCGAGGTCAAAATGTATCCCCTTACATCATGTGTTTCAACCAGAAAAAAATTGCAAAGAAAAAATTTCACAAAACGGGGATCTTAGCCTAGTGCGTAGATGATTTTTTGCAGCATCTTTGCCTCCTTTCATGCTGTATAGCAAAAAAGGTTTAAATCCAGAGTCTGGCAAGTCGAACGCTTTTATTTTCTTGCAATGCTTTCTACTTTGACTAGAACTGGAACAATCATCTCCTGAAGTGGAATGCGTCTGAGTATGGCGGAATAAAAACAATTAACGTCAGCCCCAAATTAGTCTGGCTTCCTGACATTGTTCTTCACAACAAGTAAGTACATAACAGGAATCAGAAATAATTCGTTTTTGTCCACTCCACTTGAGAACTCCTAACACCACTAAACGAGTCATTTTCGTTTCTTTGTCTCGCGTTGTTATCTAAAAGAAATAGAAAAGATTTTCTCGTATTCCCACAACAGCTTTTCAGCCCCCCGAACTTTGACTCGTGTACCCTAGGAGCAGAGTCACTTCGATCTTTCTAGAAAAGAGAGAGGTGACCTTGCTCTCAGGGTGTTATGTATTACTCGTGTTGTTATAAATTGATAGAAACACGGAGAGAAAAAAAATATTACTTGTATGGTGTCCTAATTGTTGGTGCGTGGGTTATTTGGATTAATTATTAAAAGACCCTGGCTAGTATATATTCTCTTTCTTATCGGGCCATACAGCACCCAAATTGTGACATTTCAACCCAACAGTATAAATGGGCACTCGCAAACTGCTAGGGCAAAGGGACAAGATTGCTTGAGTAATTAGCTTAATTCCCAATCATCTTACCGCTTTCCTCTTTGTTGTTTTAGCCAATTATCAAATGGCTTGGGGCACCGTAATGAGCAAGCTACAAAATTTCTCCAGGAGGAGAACATAAAATGCCGGTTTTCTTCGGCATATTTTCTCTGACAACCCTCCCCCAAACAGATAGACCCAGAAATTATGTAAATTCTATTGCTACAAGCCATGAGCCCTGACAACAAAATACCAGACAAAAAAAAAAAAAATACTCGTGACGTGCGTCTCTGAGAATGTTTGACATGTTTATTTGTGGATCGTTTTTCGTCAGTGCGGAGGAGTTGCTTCCAAGTGGAACTCTATATCTGTTCAAAACCAAAGTCATCTTGACTTCTGATGGAGGAAGCACCTGGTTCGCGCCCACTATCCTTCGAAGCGGTTGTAATATCGACATTACGTACTTCCCGTTTGACGACCAAATGTGTGAACTCAAGTTCGGTTCCTGGACTTACCACGGGCTGGAAGTAAACATCGTGCAAATGCGAGACTCGGCAGACCTTGGTTTCTACATGAAGAGTTCAGAATTTGAACTCATCTCGGCAAAGGCTAAGAGAAACGTGGCAAAATACAGGTAATGTACCATTCAGTCAAAAACGTCAGAATATTTTCTGTCGAATTAGGAACGGTTTCATTGACGGTGGAGGATCATTTTATCAGTCGAAAAATCCTGCACAGATCACTTCATTGAGACCAAAGTAATACTGAATGCATGGTGTTAATTCTTCTTAAAACTAAAAATGATCCGTTTGCAACGTCACATAATTTGCTCAGAACTCCATTTAGCGGAGAAACTTTGCCCGTAAAACTGAAGTGGAAAAACAAGGTAGAAATCCTCCCTAACCTGTAAAGGAAAGTATCCTCATTAAAAAAGGACGTGTTTTCCTTACACTGAACTTAAGTCATAGTGATTACTATATAGTTGCAATTGAACTAGGCTGATGGACGTATGCTATAAAAGAGCGAAATGTACCGCACGTACAGTCTGATTTATCTCAAGACGTGATTCAATACTTACCGTGCATAACAAGAGAACTGCAACCGATGACGAAAGTCGCTGAAACACAACCGTTATTTTAGCTCACTGAACACAACTACAAATGGCTGACTCTCTCTTTCATTTTATGCTTTCAAAGGTTTCTTCGTCTTTTAATTAGTTTTTATTTAGATTCATGTTAAATTTATTTTCGTTTATTTCTTTCCTCGCCACTTTTTTTTAACACTGTGGACCTGCATATATCCTATTTTAGTAATCGTACTTAAAGCAATAATGTTTTTCCTCCCCGTTGTTTTTATTGACAAGGTAGGAAATGGGTTTACTGTTTATGTCGGAGGGAATTGTTCAAAAATTTCTGTAGTAAAGTTATCATGAGGACCGCACAAGCACGTGCACGTGCACCAACATGCATCAGAAACAGTTTCGTAATATCCTTTTGTATAAATTAGCCTGAAAGCTGATGCCATGAGTTAATTAATAATATGAGTCAGTTTGACAGTGCATGCCAGTCCTTCAAGCACGTTGCACATGGCACCGGGATCCTACTGGCTTGTAATTATGTGTTCTATTACATACAGCTGCTGCCCGGAGCCCTATCCAGATGTCACATTCACCCTTCATCTTCGTCGAAAACCAGGATTTTTCCTCTACAATATCATCATTCCGTGCCTGGTTATAACGTCCTTAGCTGTATTGACATTTGTTCTGCCACCGGAGATCGGCGAACGAGTGACTCTGGTTATCGAATCCTTCTTAGCTCTGTCGTTCGTTATTTTGATGGTATCTGACAGCGTTCCTGTTACTTCGGACAATTCCCCTCTTCTCACTAAGTTCTTGCTCATTTCCATGTGCCAAATTGGAGGTGCACTAGTCGCAAACTGTATCTCACTGAATCTTTACAAAAAGTACGAGATGCCCCAGTGGGTCAGAGTGGTGTTTCTTCACTATTTGGCCAGAATTCTGTGTATTAATTCGGGTCAACCAAGGGAAAGAATAGAAAGACAGCCCATTCGAGTGCCTGGTCGATCAGCAGATCTGATGGTTCTCGAGGCCAGAAAGCTCTCTGGGACAAAACCTCTTGGATCCCCAGGCGGCAACTCCTTGTCTTCACCAACACATCATGCAGTCATGCAACGAACCAATCAGGACAGTACCTCGAAGATTGCCGATGGGCTCACAGAGCTAGCTCATTGTGAAATGGTCCACGACGAGCATATCGCAAATCGTAGCTTTTGGATTTTCGTTTCGCGCGTGGTAGATCGCCTGTTCCTGTTGGCATTTTCCATAGCGTTTGTCTGTTCTTCGTGCGCAATATTTGCTCAAGTGCCTGATCACTACAACTTACTCTTGTAACGCCTCGGGGACAGTGATATTTGACAAAACTGTCTCGGAATGAAGTGAGAACAGAGCTGACAGAATAAATTGTTTTTCGAGTTTTACTTAAGACCACTGGAAACAGCTAAAGTCTAGAAATATGAAAGATAATAGCTAGAAACAACTGACTTACGACTGTGAAACTTACTCCTCACGTAGAGTAATATTGTGAAAGGATTTCATCCCTCTAGGGCATCATTACTACATAGCTGTGTACAATTAAGGGTCAACAAACGTAATGAAATCAGAGTAGACCTCATGGCTTTAAAGTAAAGCGAGAGAACTGTGGGAATTATTAAAACTGGGGCTTTAGATTTTATGGAGCTTAAATTACTTAATTCCAGACATTTTTCCTCAACCTTAAGAAAAACAATTTTCAGCAATTTTAAAACTGTGATTGTAATGCCTGTTCGTGGGAGTCTATGCCAAAACAAATGATTAATTATGTACTTTTTCTAAATACGAATGATGAGTTCGTCAGCTTTTCCACAAACACCTTAAATTACTTAGACGGTGGATGCGATCTGCCAGAAAATAATAAAAACCCAGTTGGTTTTACTCATCAAAAGCAAACGAAAAGACACAAAATTAAAACGATGTGATTTTGGTATCTAAACACAGGTCCCTTAGTTGACTTGTGAAGACGTTATTTTGGGGAAATGATAAATTACTTACATTGTTGGTGCATGTTCAACAAGGAAGAATAAAACAACCATTAAACAAATACTGATCTATAGTAATGAAATGGCGATAGGATGATAAGAAAACCCACAGTTTCACCTTTAACCACTTTCTCCTTTCCTCTTGGTGTCATGACTACCTTTAAAACTTTTCCCTTTGGTTTAAATTGCAAAGTATTAGAAAACGTATGCGCATGCTTTTGTGCGAAAATTCGTCTATAAGCTGTCGAGTCGAAAGATATGCAAATTCATTTAGTGACGATTTTGCTTTTAAACCCTTCCCAATGTTGACTTGACAAACATTGTGTCTACTTGAAACACGACACTTCATGTGAAAGCAATTTCGCCTATAGCCACCTGGGGATGGCACAGTGTGCATTTCAAAACAACAGTTAAATTACTCTAGGGGAACTGAATATTCTGCCATCCTTAATGTCCCAAACTATAAAAATTTAAACTTATTAACTTTGGTAATGCATCTAAATTTTGTGGCATCTTTAACAGCTGTCTGGGGCTGTATCGCTCTACTAAGTAGACTCCGCAGTTTCCAATTGCAAATTGTTAATTGTAAATCAAAGCCGAGAATAGAAATAGGGTAAAAAATATTGAAGGTACTACGTTCATCTCTCATTTTCCACTGTGTTATTGGTCTTCATAGCGTACAAAATTAACCTGCATATGAGAGTTAAGCTCAAAAGTTTCGGTTCGCGATTCGTGTTGTAAGACTCCACGTCATCTCTCAGTTTGTATACTTGGTTTAAAAAGTTCAATTATTGATATGTACCCACAGAAATAGATATAGTTTGTTGCTTTAAATTTACTTTTGATTTTGATTTTGCCTACACCTCGATAAACGTAACAACATATACCTGTCAACATTAAAAACGACATTCAGGACGAACAAAACACGTATTCAATCATCAGAACAAACTCGCAAGTTCGTAAAGCAAGTTGTTGTGTGAAAACGCGCCCAAATGATTGAGCCAAAACAACCCATTCTAAGTAGCTCTGCATGCAAATATTACTTAGAACTGGACTACCAACCTTGAAGCGCCTGGAATCAATGAAGATATCACTTCGTGATATTTTTAAAAGGATATCTGTTTCATAGTGGGTTCAGCAAATGTTTAGACGTCACTTGTCTAGGTCCTCTGAAGTTAATGTGCATGTAAGTCCAAGTGCACTTTAAAAAGGAGTGTCTAAAAGGTTTGCTTTTGTTTGGCTCTCAACGAAACATCAATAATTCAATCAGTTGAAGATTATCATGTTGTAATGGGATTCCTGCAAATTCATCATTGGTTTCTTGAATACGTTGTGTAAACTATTATGGTCTACATATAAAATGTACCTGCAAAGACAAAAGAATCGACTACTGTCCAAGACTTAATCGTCTTGATTATAGTGGTGAAAATGTGGGAAACATTTCTCAGGGGAGCATATCTAAAAGTTGGCAGAATATGCCTTTTCCTTTAAGAAAATTGTGTCTGCTTTTGGTCTTATCTGAGTTCACCTGTTCTTCTTGACCCAGTGCAGTTTCTTTTTTCAACACGCTACTAATTTCAATGATTCCTAAAATAAATTTATATACCCTACTTGTGAAATAACAACGTGTCCTCTGACCACGAAATTTCAATACGTGGTGACTTAACTAGGGTTTCTCTTTGAATCAATAAATTGAACCAAAGGTTGCCCATGAGCATGTTATAAGTAGGTAACATCTACATACTTAAGAACGGACCTACCAAATGAAGTGACTGGATCAGTTACAACATATCCAACATGTCGCAGACACTGGTAAACAAGGAAGATGCACGCCACACCAAGGCACGTAAAAACAAATGTTACCTACAGGAACATTCACGGTACAAACACACAGCTTTCCAGGGACATGACTTTCCAAATCTACACTCAACTTGAAGGTACGTTGACTAACGGATAACATTTTGTTTGAGTGACGAATTCTTGACGGGAGCCTTCACTGCTTTCTTGTATTGCGGCATGTCTTAAGGAAGTGTTAGTTCATTTTTTTCACTAAAAGTGATTTCTAGCTTTTATTCGATACAAGGTTGCAAGATT
This sequence comes from Orbicella franksi, assembly GCF_964199315.1. Lineage (NCBI taxonomy): Eukaryota > Metazoa > Cnidaria > Anthozoa > Scleractinia > Merulinidae > Orbicella > Orbicella franksi. Next base: position 35,959,108 of record NC_138146.1, read on the forward strand.
TGTATTTATGCTCAAATAGCTCATTAAGTTTGAATTAATGTCAAGCTGGAGGTCGTGACTCATTATTAAGAACTACAGTCTGCGAGAATGCTCCACTTTGACAGCGAGCAGGGATTCATGTTCATGTGCAAGTAATGCCATCTAGGTGTTTTTCTTTGGACGCCATGGGGCACTTCAATTGAGGAACAATGAAATAACGTACTTCAGTTCAGTAAAATGAATTTAAATGATACTGGGGTATCCTACATGCTCAAATAGCGCGAAGGAAAGCTGTTACACCTCAAATGGATTTTACGTGTCTAGGTGAAAATCTAGAAAACTTCAACTTCAAAGCTATAGAATGATGACTGGCTCAACGGTCACTGAACGAGGCTCGGCGTGACATAGCGCGAGTATAAAAGCCGGAATCTGAGTTGTTCTAAGTTTCTAGCTGAATTCGAGGCTCCTTAATACTCCTAATTTTATAAGAAAAGTCAATATCTATTTTCAAGCTCAACTTACAGTAAGTGACTCAGGATTGGGTGTCAGATCTTCTTCATTTCTCTTCTTTCTTTCTTATCTCAGCTGCTGCCCTGAACCCTATCCTGACATCACCTTCTACATCCGAATGCGTCGCATTCCTGGCTTTTTCCTCTTCAATATCATCATTCCTTGCCTGGTTGTCACTGCTTTCTCTGTTCTGACTTTTGCGTTTCCACCAGAATTCGGTGAACGCGTGACTCTCGTCATAGAATCGTTCCTCGCCATGTCTGTTGTCATCCTAAATGTCTCCGACAGCATTCCAGTGACGTCAGATGCAACACCTATTATTGTTAAGATCTTGCTGGCTGCCATGTTTCAGATTGGTGCGGCCTTAGTCGCTAACTGCATCTCGTTGAATTGCTACAAGAAGACTGAGATGCCACAGTGGGTCCGAGTCTTTTTTCTTCATTATCTGGCTAGGATGCTGTGTATAGACACTGGGCACCCTAAAGCCAATGTGCGGTCAACAAGACGAATAGATGTCAAGGTAAGAAGACATTTGGCAGGTCAATTTTATTATTATTATTATTGTTATTATTATTAATCATTGGTTTCTTAAAGCAACGAAGTACAGAAACATTGTGTTCGTACAAGAAGAAGTAGGCCTTTCCTAAAAATACCATAACTTTTCAATATTCTGGTTTAGCTTCCTAAGGACGCAATAATAGCATTTCAATGTCTTTGTTCTAGAAGCAAAATGGCCAGAATTAAGACTACATCTATAGCCTGTAGCTTTTGCGGTGTGTTTTAAGGAAACAGTAAAGCTTGTATTGACTTTTGACCTCACTGGAAACTGTCTTGATGATTAATATAAAAATTGTGCCTGATTAGTGCTTTTTTCCTGAACACTCTGATCGTGCAGATTTTACGGTGTGCGAGGTTGATCTAATTGTATGGCACGCGCAGCTTGCGCAAAGAACAAAGGAAATTGCACCAATCCTGAATACCAAGGCTCATTCTGTGGACTGTAAAATATTAGTAACTGTAATTGGAGCTTGGCGGAGTAATTTCAAAATCAAATTAGAGCGCAGCGCGAGGCCGATTTGAAATTTCTTCCCGAATTATAAGACTCTTTATTGTATGGCTAGCTCCGTGAGCGGGCAAGATGAGTCAAATCCTGCGCTGTGATTGGCTAACCGAGCGGGCAAGATGGAGCCATCTTGCCCACTCGGGACTACCCTCCGTATCCCGCAAGAAAAATTTCCCCGAAAGCCATACAATGTATCCTTTATTGACCAAGCTTGTTCGGTCAAGATGGCTGGATATTGGCCTCGTTCTTTTTTTTGGGAGTTTATGGACCGAGACGTACTCGGTCCATAAACTCGGCCAATATCCAGCCATCTTGTCCTCACACTTGGTCAATAATCCATATGTATGGCCATGGACTGTTAATTTCAACATACATCTTGCACATTTGATGTTTTGCGGGCGTTCATGCCATTTCAGGACATCGGAAAGTCGACAATGAATTTTATAAATAAATCAGACTCTTTACTGGTGACCATTTATTCCTGTGACTTGAGGCGACTGCTGACCTTGCACTTTTTATTTCTCTGACTCATCATGCAAGGTGGAGGAGTTGGAAAGCAACTACATCAAGCTGGTAGGAGCAAAACCTTTCAAGCCTGTCAATTTGTCACCGAGTAAGCTTCCAGCGACAGTTGTGAAGCCCACCAACACTCTCAGCAAGATCATGGAAGGAATCAACGAGCTCGCGAAGGGATCCCTTAAAAAGGAAGACAATCAACTAGACAAAGAGTTTTGGATCTTTGTATCTCAAGTCGTTGACCGAATGTTCTTAGTCATTTTCTCGATCGTTCTGGTTTCCTCAACAAGTGCCATTCTCGCTCAGATTCCCAATCACTATAAATAAATGAAGTAATTGAATACAACAGCTTTGCAAAGATGTAATAGAACTTTTGTAGCAGTTGGTCGCATGGCCGATATTTTCTAAACTTTTAGCTTCAGCAATATGAACTTCAGAACTAAAAAGAGCATGTCCTAAGAAGCTGTCTCTGTAAGAACCGACCACTGATTTTACTTCGAAGATTCGATTTTTCTCAAAGCTGGGATTTCAAAGCCCTTACCTAGTCAATCGCTAAAATAAGTTTTAGCTCATTAAAAATTCCAATTGAAGTTTTCTAGGATTGATTGAAGCTCGGTCCGCTCGACACAAGTTTCATGCCCGCCGAAACTGGAAAAATAGCACATATTGCAGGCGCTCTAAAAAATAATATTCGCTCAAAAGTCCCAATTCTTTTTTTCAACTATAGATATATCATAGCAGTTTGTTTAGCCATGTTGCAATTATAATTCAATGTTGTTCCTTCAACGGTTAAAAGAAGACTTTCTACCCGTTCAATCGAGTTTTGAACTAAACGCAAAAATAGCTCTACTTTGCAGGTTGGCACCTGTTTGAAACTGCTGAACTACATGAATAGAAAGTATAAATGTCCCTTAATTTAAAACAATAATAAAATTTGTCTGCCCACTAGAAAAGAAAACTGAGAAAACTGAGTATGTTTTATTTGGAACTCGGCAGAGGCTAGTAGGTAGGTAGGTAGGTAGGTAGGTAGGTAGGTAAGACTTTATTTTACGAGGGTAACATTTGACAGTATTAAAACTGATAACCTGATGGCCCTCAAAAATTAAAATTTTAGAAAAAGAAAGAAATAGTACAATCGTAACAATATTAAAAATAATTAAAATAAAATAATTAAGGCTACATACATCGTAAAATATTTATAAAATGTGATTATTTACAAATTAAAAAAAAAAATTTACAGGAATAGTTTGCTAAGAATTTGATTATCTAAAATTATTTTAAAAAGGGAGCGCTTAAAATTTAGTCAGATCTGAATCTCATAGTCCGCTTTGCATGGAAGGAAAGGAAGTCAACCAAGTAAAGTCGTTCAAGTACCTAGGAGTCTTGCTAGATGAGTGTTTATCTTTCAACGATCACATAAGCTATTTAAGGTCAAAAGTTACCAGCAGACTTGGCCTCCTGTCACGATTACGAGGTTGTTTAACCACGGAAGCAGCAAATAAGATCTATTTGTCCACAGTGCTACCGATATTAAGCTATTGTGATACGTGCTTTTGCCCTCTGGGAAGCAGTAACAGAAAGATTCTTGAACGCCTGCAACGACGAGCTGCGAGAATCGTATACGGTTTTAAACCTGACATAGCTACGGAAACAATACTCGAGAACCTACGCTGGCCGCCTCTTACAAAAACCATGGAAAAGCACTGTGCACTGTTAGTTAACAAGTGCTTGGTCGGAGAAGTTCCTCTATACTTTAAAGACTATTTCCTGTTACGCTGCCAGAGCGACAACCAACATGTTTTTAACAGATGCACTAGATCGTCAATCACTGACATTATACTTCCCAAATTTCATTTAGATGTCGCTAAAAAGTCTTTTTATTATCATGGTCCATGCACATTTAATAGCCTTCCAACGAACATAAAGATTTTGCCACCTAAGGAACGTTTCAAGGCTATCTCCGATTTTTTTTCTTAGGTTATTTTTTAGAACATTTTCAATTCGATATCCAATTTTTATGAGAACGCTATTACCTTTTTAAGCTTTTTAATTTTTTAAACATTTTAGCGTATCTTTTAAAGTAGTTAGTTTTTAATAGATATATATTATTTATACATGCTCTTTTTATTTTACGTTATACAGGGCCCCCGTTGATACCAGTCCTGCGACTGAAGGGGTCATCCTGTTTAAATATCGATTATTATTATTACTATTATTATTATTATTATTATTAGGTTTTCAAAACTGACGACCGGTTAAAGTTCAGGAAATTTTGAAAATATTCCAGTGAGTAACTAACACACTCGCCTTCCTAAAGTGCTCCGATAAATTCCCGTAAATCTCTTACCTGGCTTCAAGATTAAAGTTTTGGTCCTTTGTAGCGATCCTTGAAACCTAGGTAGCATTAAAACTGCCGGCTTTTCCTTCGCAACTGTAGGTTTGTATATAAAGTCGATTTATACGTTCCTCATCTGTGTCGAGCGTGACCGTCACATACTTCGATGTTCTTTGTATTACTGACCATTGTTTTCCTCGAAGCCGGTTTAATCATGTAGACTCCTCTTGAAAGGTTTGTAAAAGCACTCTTTCGGAGAACTCTCGGCACACATACATGTATGAACAGTAAACGGTGATTCGGGAAGCCAAGGAAGGATTGATACAAAATGCCACGGCCATTTTGTGTTTACAACAAGTGATTTAGTTCCCAATCTTCCCGTTATACTCACGTGCCTTCAAAGTAGAGGTATTTTCGTGTTTGGTTCAAAACTCGATTTAACGGGTAGAAAGTCTTCTTTTAACCGTTGAAGGAACAACATTGAATTATAATTGCAACATGGCTAAACAAACTGCTATGATATATCTATAGTTGAAAAAAAGAATTGGGACTTTTGAGCGAATATTATTTTTTTAGAACCCCTGCAATATGTGCTATTTTTCCAGTTTCGGCGGGCATGAAACTTGTGTCGAGCGGACCGAGCTTCAATCAATCCTAGAAAACTTCAATTGGAATTTTTAATGAACTAAAACTCATTTTTGTGATTGACTAAGTAACAGCTTCGAAATCCCAGCTCATGCGAAAAATCGAATCTTCGAAGTAAAATCAGTGGTCGGTTCTTACAGAGACAGCCTCTTAAATAGCCAAAACACCCATTTTCAGGGCAATGCTTTGGAAATCTTAGAGCAATGTTATGTAAGGAACTGAAACCAAAGCTTAACAACAGTGTGACTCAATTCGTGCGAAGCTATTTGTTTAGATAATTATGCATGTTAAGCTAACATGCTTTAAGGTTTTCACATTCCCATTTACTTTTTAGATTTTACTTGGAACTTTAAAATGACCTCGGCGAGGTCGAAACGTCGTTCGTTTTTATCGCTGATTTTTAGTACCAAATCTTTATCAAAGAAACTTCTTATTACGTTGAATATTGAAAAAATTAGAAGGTTTTGTAGGGAAGCAAGGAGGCTTTACCCTCCTTAAACTTTTTCGGTTGTTAATCACTGCAAAAAGAAGCTGCTGGCACATAATTATTGGAGATAGAAAGAGGGGTAAAATATTAGAAAGGATTGAAACTTTTAGGCTCTTTAATTAACCGAAAAGCAAAGATCTAACAGCAGTTTGAAGATTTGCAAAATTACAAGGATTTGTAAGGAAAACCAGTGGAGTGTGACTGGACGGCAAAGCGCCTTCTTCTCATACAAATCCTTCTAATTTTTAAAGACCATAAAAACTTCCCTCTTGAGGATATCAACCTGAAACTATGCATGCAAGCTTATTTGTAAATGTTCTTTTCATTTCTGATATCATTATGTATGACTAAATCACTTTGTTCTTGAAAAGCACGTAAAGTGACCAACTGTTGCAAAATGGGTCTATTCGTGTCATTTACATGGACTGGAAGATCAATTTTGCAATGGTTTTATGCATATTATCAGCTGATCGAGATTTAA